>NC_064638.1:1283519059-1283822089 GCF_023864345.2 Schistocerca serialis cubense | reverse complement strand
TGGACTTCAGATCGACCTATGAGGGTTTGAACTTTACGTAATGCTCCCTAGTATCTTTCACTTACAGGGTACATGAAGTTAATGGCCGCGGGGCGGGGGTGGGGGGGGGTGAGGGGAGAATGGTGTGCTGTCATGCACATCGAAGAAAAGTTTAACGAACTATGTTGATTTCAAATGAGTTTTATTCACAAACAGGGGTACACTCCTCGACTTCAAAAACACTTAAAACGTATAAATTCCTATCGCTGTGGTTCTGTAAAGAGGCATCATCATTGTTCAGTGAGGGTTGAAGTCCTGTGTGTGAACGGATGAGCGTCCATGTTGCGTTCCTTAGTCAATCCAACCGCTCACAGCAGAACGGAGGGCATTTTCCAGTAATGACTGAGTCATCAAAGTTGGCTTGTGACTATAGAGCAAAGGGGTGTCTACCTAACTGTAGTTGAACGAATAGCTCCTAACGACTGACTTTACAAATCATAGGGAATTCTAATTCGAAGAAACTGAACTCTCTCCCATCCATAACCACAGTCCGAGTGCTCACAGGAGTGGCACGGTATACTCTCACCCCAGCACTGACCAGCGACTGATTGCCACTAACCGTCTCTATACAAAACATAATCTGCCTCACTTCCCGGCAGAGAAACCCTAAACTGTTGGAGGGGCACAATGACCAATCGACAAGTCGTATTTTTCAGTGATACGAGCCGTCTCCTCCAATCAGAAGGCAGGAGGGACGACGCCTGTTTGCCTCACTTAAAATTTTCCGTCGATTCGACGTCTAAAACTAGAACGAACGAGTGCATCGTGCCTGGACCTGAAGGAAACGATCACAAAAACCCACTTTAAGAAAACCCGAAAATGAAACTCGACAGCCGTTCACAGGCCTCTGCCACGGATCTGGACCAAGGAAGTCCACTGAATTCACCCGTGTACATCCGTTTGCAATAACATCCACATTCGTGCAATAGGCCTATAGCAATCATCCATGTTTAAGAAAGGTGGTTAAAGGTTATCATACGTAATAAAACTCTCACAATTCGGTTCCCAGAATGATCTATATCCCAGGCACGGTAAAATTATAGGAAAACAGAGAGAGAGAGAGAGAGATAGGACACTATGCAGGAACAACAAAAATCACTTGGATGGTGGACTGACTGCCACGAAAATCGCATGGAAGGTGGACAGACTGCCGCCTTTCAGTATAATAGGCAGAAGCCGGGAAAAAAAAAATTGGTACAGCGTTTCAGTGTTCCGAATTCATTCAAGATTTATTGGTGCAACAGTGCGTACTGAGTACATGAAATGATTACATTTACAGATCAGTAGCACAAGCGGCCCTGAGGTACCAGGTATCGCCTCACGCTGAAGCAGCCTTGTAAGTACGCGGTGTAGTCTCGACGCGCGGCAGTGCAGACGCTCACTTTGGTATCCAGTCGACCGTACAGGTGGCGAATACCATCCTGGGATACGTTATGTCACGCCTGCTCAGCCTTTTCATATTTTGCTCCAAGAGCTCTTGGTTGAAGAGTCGCACGAGTCACTTTTCGTCTCATCACATCTCACACGTGCCGCACTGGAGACAACTCTGGAGATCGTACTGGTCAGCGAGGGGGCGAGCATTATCCTGTTGGAACAACACATCGATCTACAGTTGCAGAAACGGCAAAAGAACGGGTCTAACTGCAGCCTGCGCGTGCCGAGTGCCGGTGAATGTTCCCTCCAGAAACACCTAAGGTGAACGATAGTTGTAACTTATCGCACC
Source organism: Schistocerca serialis cubense (assembly GCF_023864345.2). Lineage (NCBI taxonomy): Eukaryota > Metazoa > Arthropoda > Insecta > Orthoptera > Acrididae > Schistocerca > Schistocerca serialis. The sequence continues at coordinate 1,283,820,327 of NC_064638.1, read as the reverse complement.
ACAGACGAAAATGCTCAGGGGGCGGCCAATGTCTCTTCCACGAATGCACTCTGAGGCAGCGCTCACTACGTCTACGTCGTACGCACGAAAGACTCTCACTTCTACTTCTACATACGCACTCCGCAATCCACCATACGGTGCGTGGCGGAGGGTACCTCGTACCACAGCTAGCATCTTCTCTCCCTGTTCCACTCCCAAGCAGAACGAGGGAAAAATGACTGCCTATATGCCTCTGTACGAGCCGTAATATCTCTCTTATATTATCTTTGTGGTCTTTCCGCGAAATGTAAGTTGGCGGCAGTAAAATTGTACTGCAGTCAGCCTCAAATGCTGGTTCCCTAAATTTCCTCAGTAGCGATTCACGAAAAGAACGCCTCCTTTCCTCTAGAGACTCCCACCCGAGTTCCTGAAGCATTTCCGTAACACTCGCGTGATGGTCAACCCTACCAGTAACAATTCTAGCAGCCTGCCTCTGAATTGCTTCTATGTCCTCCCTCAATCCGACCTGATAGGGATCCCAAACGCTCGAGCAGTACTCAATAATAGGTCGTATTAGTGTTTTATAAGCGGTCTCCTTTACACATGAACCACATCTTCCCAAAATTCTACCAATGAACCGAAGACGAATATCCGCCTTCCCCACAACTGCCATTACATGCTTGTCCCACTTCATATCGCTCTGCAAAGTTACGCCCAAATATTTAAACGACGTGACTGTGTCAACCGCTACACTACTAACGGAGTAATCAAACATTACGGGATTCTTTTTCCTATTCATCTGCATTAATTTACATTCATCCATATTTAGAGTTAGCTGCCATTCTTTACACCAATCACAAATCCTGTCCAAGACATCTTGTATCCTCCTGCAGTCACTCAACGACGACACCTACCCGTACACCACAGCATCATCAGCAAACAGCCGCACATTGCTATCCACCCTATCCAAAAGATCATTTATGTAGATAGAAAACAACAGCGGACCTACCACCCTTCCCTGGGGCACTCCAGATGTTCCCCTCACCTCCGGTGAACACTCACCATCGAGGACAACGTACTGGGTTCTATTACTTAAGAAGTCTTCGAGCCACTCACCTATTTGGGAACCAAAACCATATGCTCGTACATTAGTTAGGAGTCTGCAGTGGGGCACCGAGTTAAACGCTTTCCGGAAGTCAAGGACGATGAAACACAGAAATTGCATCGGGATTGAATAGAAAAGGCACAATGCAGACTTAAGTACAAGAAGAGTGACTCTTCTAATAGTCTGTGCTTTGAGCTTCTCCTGGGTGACCAGTATTAGATTCCGATACGCTTCATCCATGGTTCGCAAGATACCATGTGAAAAAAGGGTGAGTTGCGTTTCGCAGGAGCGATGCTTTCTAAAGCCGTGCTGATGCATGGGCAGCAACTTCTCTGTCTCAAGGAAATTCATTATATTCGAACTGAGAATGTGTTCTAGAATCCTGCAACAAACCGATGTTAAGGATATTGGTCTGTAATTTTGAGGATCTGTCCTTCTACCCTTCTTATTTACAGGCGTCACCTGCGCTTTTTTCCAGTCGCTCGAGACTTTACGTTGGGCAAGAGATTCGCGATAAATGCAAGCTAAGTAAGGAGCCAATGCAGTAGAGTAGTCTCTGTAAAACCGAATTGGAATCCCATCAGGACCTGGCGATTTATTTATTTTTCAACCCATTCAGCTGCTTCACAACCCGAGGGATGTCTATCACTATGTCCTCCATACGTGAGTCAATCGGCGGTATGTTTGTACGATCCTTCTGCGTGAAAGATTTCTCAAATGCTAAATTTAAAATTTCAGCTTTAATTTTGCTGTCTTCCGTTGCCAGGCCAGACTGATCTGTGAGTGACTGGATGGAAGCCTTCGACCCGCTTGCCGATTTTACGTAAGGCCAGAATTTCCTTGGGTTTTCAGCAAGATCTTTTGCTAAGGTATGATGGTGGTAGTGGTTGAATGCTTCGCGCATCGCTCTTTTTACAGCAGCACGAATCTCTACTAACTTTTGCCTGTCCTCATTCTCCCGATGTTCTTGTACTGCGAGTGCAATTCTCCGAATTGCGCTGTTAAACCTCGGTGGGTCTTTTCCGTCCGTAACCCACTTTTTCGGCTCATACATGTCCAATGCGTGATTTACAAATTGTTTAAAATTTGCCCATAATTTTTCCGCGTCCATCGCACCGGAAGTAAATGAAGTTGATTCATTTACTAAGTGGGATGCTAACAATTGCTTATCTGCTCTTTCTAGTAAGAATACTCTCGTAGCCTTCTTGACCGACTTTTTAACTTTCGTAACCATAGTCGTAATGACAACATCATGATCACTAATCGCTGTCTCAACACTGACACCGTCGATGAGGTCTGGTCTGTTCGTGGCTACCAGATCTAAAATATTTCCATTACGAGTTGGCTGTCGATTTAGCTGCTCAGGACAGTTTTCAAATAATGTGTTCAAAAGTAATTCACACGACGGCTTGTCTGTACCACCTGTAATGAATCCATAGACATCCCAGTCTATAGTAGGTAGATTGAAGTAACCTCCGACTAATATAGCATGATTCGGGTACTTCTGCGATACAGAATGTAGACTCCCTTTGAATGATTCCAGAACTGTCACGGTGGAACCTGGTGGCCGGTAATAACACCCAACAATTAACTTTATTTCCCCTAGCCCTGTTAAACGTGTCCAGATAACTTCACTTGCGAGCAAGTAGAATCTGCTTTCATCGCCGAACATAGCGGCGCGCCATTCCATCTTCCAAGTGATCCTCTGACGCCATCTGTAGAGTTGTGCACGTCGATACTATGAAGTGGGTGGGAGACGAGCTATAGGTGAGCGTGCAAAGCCCTTTTATCTGTGCTGTGGTATCCGTACAATCTGCCACTGCTGCCCTTACAATCCGACGATCCTGACGGGCGTCTGTGGTGCTTGCTTCACACGTCTGTAACACAACGAGTCTTCTGGCTGCGAGCGTTCCCTATTAAAGCGAGACAGACGGCGCTCTGGTAGCTATGCCACTACACTCTCTGTTGGCGGACGACGCTATAAGCTTTGTCAGTACATCTTTCCTCTGTCATCGGATCAAAACCGGCGTCGTCTTTCCAGGTGTACTGATTTTTTTACGGCGGTGTATTTCTTCTGTCCTGTTCACAATGCTGCCCTCATCTGCGTGCCGCGTGTTTTACCTCCATTGCCTTGCAGAGAGTGTGTGTCTCTATTCATCACCAGTGTGCCACACGGGTGCCTTAAGCGATTCTCGGAGGGCACGCAGAACCCCAGATCTGGAGGAGCGGATCGTGCGCTGCATCGTTATTCCGCGGAACGAGGCGGCGGCGCTGTACGTGCGGCGCTCATCACCGGCACCGGATGTCGGATGTCGGATGTCGCCGCCGGTCGATAGCTGCGGGGCGGGCAGCAGGTGGCGGCGAGCGTCCGCAGTCTCCAGTCTCCACTCGCAAGTGAGAGCTGGAGCTGAAGAGCGGAGCGCTCCCCCGGGCCTCCCCGCCGCACAAACCAGCGACATTAATAATGACAGCCGCTTACTAATGGACGAGCCAGCTTCCCCTAAACGCCGCCGTCCGCGGGAATCTGCCTCGGCTCACGTCGAGCTGGCAGTTTATTCCGGAGGGTCGCCGGCAGTCGTGGAGGAAAGGAGGTGAGACAGCCTCCAGAGTAGAGAGCGCGAAGTGACGGGGGAACTGCCATAACAGAAGGTCTATCATCTCCACGCTTGACACAGGGTAACTAAGCACTGTGATAGTCACTTTATAACCACGGGTGGCTCAAACAGGTCATCGGCTTTACTCTGTAGCCTTATAGACAACTACACTACACTTTCCAGTTTCCCTTTCGTCACAAATACTTCCCCTCCCTCATTCTAACTAATATTTTCAGAAGGTTTCCCTTGACGGTAAGGAAACTGCTACAGGTGGAAATCCATTCGCAAATATTCTCAGTTGGGATTCCTTCAGCCTCCATACCACCTTATATAGTATTTGGCTGTAAAGTCTCTGATTCTGCATTGCATCATTATTCAAAACAACCTATTCTACCTAGAGATTCAAATGTGTTATAAATGTAAAGCAAGGTGTATGTGTGTATGTCTGGGAACTCCTTACAAACCCTCGGATCGATTTCAACCAAATTTGTCACAAAAATCAGCAGGCCTCAAGAGTATCATTATTGTAGCATTTATAACCTCCCAGGAATGGAGATAAGAACAAAAACGTGTTTTTCTAGACCCTCATATATAGGCCTCCCCCAAATGACAATATTCTTTGGGAACAGTATTGGTTTGCCAAATCATCCTGCTTTGCAGGGCAGCCTACATGTCAGGACCAAGAAACGGTTTTCTGGTCCACAGCAAAAAATGGTTCAAATGGCTCTGAGCATTGAGGTCATCAGTCCCCTAGACCTTAGAACTACTTAAACCTAACTAACCTAAGGACATCACACACATCCATGCCCGAGGCAGAATTCAAACCTGCGACCGTAGCGGTCGCGCGGTTCCAGACTGTAGCGCCTAGAACCACTCGGCCACCCCGGCTGGCGGTCCACAGCACACAGGCTGCGTCGCAGGACAGGCGTGTTGTCAGAGTAGTATCAGTCCGCTTTATTGAACTGCATTGTATGGCAATATGTGCCAAAGAGTGTGGCTGTGGACAGGTTGAAGTGATTAGAGCAGAGGATGGAGAGAGTGAGGTGGGGGATGAAATAGAGAGAAGGGAGGAAGGGGTGTTGCATGAGGCGGTAGAGGCGTGGTGGGCAGGTGGAAAAGGAAAGGGAGGATGTGAAGATGGAAAGAGAGAGGGGAAGGAGAATATAGTGAGACGGACGAACGTATTGTCTGAAAGAGAGGGTGGAGGAAACGGAGGAAGAGAGTGGAGAAGAAGTGATGAAGAGACAGAGGCAGTGAGGAGGAGGAGGAGATAGACAGATAGAGCTGCAGGGATGAGATAGACAATCAGAGGAAGTAAGATGTGGATGCAGAGAGGGGGAGGAGGAGGTGTCTTCAATATATGTTTCAAACACATACACGGACCGAACTGCAGAGAAAGGTTGGTACATAAATAAAAAAGATATTACAGTGGCACTGTTTAGCATGCCCGGAACGTACGTCAATGCTCTGTGCAGATTTTCATTTTTAATGACAGTAGTGATAAGTTAAAACGAGTAAACTCAACGTACAATGCCTGTCAAAAAAGGTGATGCTCACAGGAGATATGGTCAGGTGTCAATGTAACTTCAGACACATACATGCCACTGGAGGGTATGTAAATGATTAAGATCCGTAGTTCTTTGTGACAGGTAGAGTCGCTAACAAACTGCAGTACTGTTGTTCGTGTTCAGTGTTGTTACCAGGCCTGGTAGAGGATATAAGGGGAGTGAACACTGCCAGATGTTCACAGTGGTCAGACAGCGTTATGACAGCGCGACAGACTTTGAAAGGAGGCTGGCAGTGGGTCTCCATTTCACTGGCTGGTTGAACCCTGCTGTGTCCAGATTTGTGGGACATTCAGATTTAACAGTGGCTCAATGGTGCACTGGATGGGACCGTGAGGGCAGGCATACTCGATCACATCTGCCACTCTACTGTGCACCAAGTACATCACACCTGCCCCTGCCATCTGACGACAAGCAATGGATTCACGGTTACATTCTACGCCATTCCGCACCAGAACACGAACGGCTGGGTTTGGAGTGGTAGGCTTGGACTAGTGATAAATGGCATCTTATCGTGTTCAGCCGTGAACTGCGCTTCTGCACTACCTCGGATGATAATCGTCAGCGAGTACAGAGGCCACCTGGCGAGAATTCTCACTCTTTCAGTATTTTGGAGAATCACAGTGGTGTTATTCCTAGCATCATGATGTTGGGATGATGTAGGTCACTGCTGGTAGTGACCGATGGAGCTCCGATAGCCCTGTGCTACACCACGCACCTCCTGCGTGCTCGCTTGTTACCTCTTATGAGACAGTATTGTGATATCATTTTTCAAGGGACAGTGCTCACCCACACGTGGCACGTGTGTATGAATTGTCTGCGTGATGTTGAGGAACTCCCTTGGCCAGCAAGCTACTCACATCTGACCCTGATAGCACATGTGTGGGACTAGTTGGGACGTCATCCTCGGCCCTACTGACCAGTTGCAACATCTATGGCTGACCGTCTTGGCTCAGGAGAGGATACAGTTGCATTATGACATCCTTCCCAATGAATTAGTGCGAGGTCGTACTCATAACTGGGCACATACTGGATGTTGTTGTTGTGGTCTTCAGTCCTGAGACTGGTTTGATGCAGCTCTCCATGCTACTCTATCCTGTGCAAGCTTCTTCATCTCCCAGTACCTACTGCAACCTACATCCTTCTGAATCTCCTTAGTGTATTCATCTCTTGATCTCCCTCTACGATTTTTACCCTCCACGCTGCCCTCCAGTACTAAATTGGTGATCCCTCGATGTCTCAGAACATGTTCTACCAACCGATCCCTTCTTCTAGTCAACTTGTGCCACAAGCTCCTCTTCTCCCCAATTCTATTCAATACCTCCTCATTAGTTATGTGATCTACCCATCTAATCTTCAACATTCTTCTGTAGCACCACATTTCGAAAGCTTCTATTCTCTTCTTGTCTAAACTATTTATCGTCCACGTTTCACATCTATACATGGCTACACTCCATACAAATACTTTCAGAAACGACTTCCTAACATTTAAATCTATACTCAATGTTAACAAATTTCTCTTCCTCAGAAACGCTTTCCTTGCCATTGCCAGTCCACATTTTATATCCTCTCTACTTCGACCGTCATCAGTTATTTTCCTACCCAAATAGCAAAACTCATTTACTACTTAGAGCGTCTCAATTCCTAATCTAATTCCCGCAGCATCACCCGATTTAATTCGACTATATTCCATTATCCTAGTTTTGCTTCTGTTGATGTTCATCTTATATCCTCCTTTCAAGACGCTGTCCATTCCGTTCAACTGCTCTTCCAAGTCCTTTGCTGTCTCTGATAGAATTACAATGTCATCGGCGAACCTCAAAGTTTTTATTTCTTCTCCATGCATTTTAATACCTACTCGGAATTTTTCTTTTGTTTCCTTTACTGCTTGCTCAATATACAGATTGAATAACATCGGGGACAGGCTACAACCCTGTCTCACTCCCTTCCCAACCACTGCTTCCCTTTCATGCCCATCGACTCTTATAACTGCCATCTGGTTTCTGTACAAATTGTAAATAGCCTTTCGCTCCCTGTATTTTACCCCTGCCACCTTCAGAATTTGAAAGAGAGTATTCCAGTCAACATTGTCAAAAGCTTTCTCTAAGTCTACTAATGCTAGAAACGTAGGTTTGCCTTTCCTTAATCTTTCTTCTACGATAAGTCGTAATGTCAGTATTGCCTCACGTGTTCCAATATTTCTACGGAATCCAAACTGACCTTCCCCGAGGTCCGCTTCTACCAGTTTTTCCATTCGTCTGTAAAGAATTCGCGTTAGTATTTTGCTGCTGTGACTTATTAAACTGATAGTTCGGTAATTTTCACTTCTGTCAACACCTGATTTCTTTGGGATTGGAATTATTATATTCTTCTTGAAGTCTGAGGGTATTTCGCCTGTCTCGTACATCTTGCTCACCAGATGGTAGAGTTTTGTCAGGACTGGCTCTCCCAAGGCCGTCCGTAGTTCTAATGGAATGTTGTCTACTCCCGGGGCCTTGTTTCGACTCAGGTCTTTCAGTGCTCTGTCAAACTCTTCATGCAGTATCGTATCTCCCATTTCATCTTCATCTACATCCTCTTCCATTTCCATAATATTGTCCTCAAGTACATCGCCCTTGTACAGACCCTCTATATACTCCTTCCACCTTTCTGCTTTCCCTTCGTTGCTTAGAAATGGGTTTCCATCTGACTTCTTGATATTCATACAAGTGGTTCTCTTTTCTCCAAAGGTCTCTTTAATTTTGCTGTAGGCAGTATCTATCTTACCCCCAGTGAGATAAGCCTCTACATCCTTACATTTGTCCTCTAGCCATCCCTTCTTAGCCAATTTGCACTTCCTGTCGATATCATTTTTGAGACGTTTGTATCCCTTTTTGCCTGCTTCATTTACTGCATTTTTATATTTTCTCCTTTCATCAATTAAGGTCAATATTTCTTCTGGCTAGTTCTTTGCAAATTTGACTTCATTTTCTGATCATTAAAATAACCTCACACACACGCGTAACCCGCGAAGTTTCATTCCATGTCCTCCTTCCCTACTTTGTGCTTGATTTTCTTTTTCGTCAAACGTTGTAGATTACAGAGACGTCTCTTATACGAATTAATCAAGAATGCACCTACTGGTAACATAGCGATGCTGATGTGCTTGTAATCCACTACACAATTAGCGCCTGACCTCGTTCCATGTGAGAACCGTGTACTCGAGCTGGAATCAAATGAAAGTGTGATAGAAACCCTGTTTCGCACGGGCATTTGTTGTTGATCACGCAGCGTTCGTAGCCTCGCTAACTGGACTGAATGAGGATTAATTTTCAGTAGCTGCTAATACGCCCAGAGGCCGCATCGGAGTATCACGTTCGTGCGGGGGCGTCGCTCGCCCGCCGGCAACCCCCCCCCCCCCCCCCCCCCCCCCCCCCCCCGCTGCAGTACCGCTCTTCTTCGCGCGTGCAATTAGGTCACTTTGTCGCTGCTTGCTTTAATGACAGTACGGTAATAGAGCCGGCGCGCTCGATGCACCACCAATTACAAGTTCAGACCTGGCATCTAATGCAACACAGGTTTCACCAGACACTGCAACAAGCTTTAAATTAACAAGTTCCCTCATCAAAAAGTTAAAAGATTATAGTATTTTTCATCAATTCTGCACAACAGAAAGCAGGGCGTTTCAGTTCTGTGCCCATCACATAGCAATTGGCAGTCAAAATATGGTGTACTGTGGGGTTCTGTTTGTTTACTTGTTGGTCAAAAACCATAAATCTTATCTTTTTCGGAGTGAAAGCAAGTACCAGTTCTCAAACTGAGAAGACAGTTAATGGTTTGAGGACACCAGCAGGCGGTTCAATACAAATGGCTTATCATTCATTATTGACAAAACACTGTACATACAGTGAAATGCAAGGATTAGACAATGTTTAGGTTATGTAACTGTAGATGCATAGATACTGGTTGATTCGTTAAATAAAGTAATGTCATCAAACAGCCACTATGATAACGCTATTTATTAAAAAAAAATATGTAGGAGCGTTATTGGTTTCAAACCGATGGGTTGCTCCTCAGGTGACTGATCAAAATCACCACTACACATAGCTTATGCTGTATATGCAATTTTAGCAAATAATGGTTGTGATCTAAGTTCCTTGGGATGGTGGTATCATACAGTAGAAGAAATATAGAAATATGACAAGGCGAAATGGGAAATCGGCAGCTTCACGAAGCACTTTGTTCAGCTACATTTGCAGTACGTATGATTTCTGTTACAGGTGTTTTGGAAGCCGGTTTGGTCTAAATATTTCCTTTCGCTAATGAGTTAACGAATAAATTTTTTGGAGGACACTGAGCTTCCAAGGCGGTTTTTCCAAAGAGCATAGAAGCATGTTATGAGAATTGTATTGCATTTTACTTTTAGAATACACTGCAAACATTTCTTGCAAAAATTTTGTATTTTAGCAACTAAGTTACTTCATAAATGAAGGGCTTATTTCAATAGTGGTAAAAGTCCAGTTTTGCTCATTGTGAGATACAGAGTCCTAAAGTTAAATGAGCGCTGAAAAATCTGCAGGTGAGATACCAGAAATATTCAAGCATATGGCTTCTTGCTAGAGATGGACCTTTCTTTCTGTTTGTTTGGATTATTAATCTCAGAACCATTATAGGCAGAAAAGAGGAAGTAATGGACTTGTACCGCTATTGAAATAAGCCCTTTAAATGTATATAAACAATCAGTGACGTCTTTTGTCGTTGCCAGTATTTCTGAAAAAATAATTCAAAGCATGAATATTATGTTAGGACCATAAACAGACCCTAAAAGACCTCTAACGGGTAATATTTGTACAAAGAGGAGAGACATATACGAGTCCTTCTGTATTCCACAACCTTCCGGAGCGTATTAAAAGTATTGTGGATAATATAAGAGAGTTTAAGACTAAATCAACGAACTTTTTGTTGGGCAAAGGCCTTGCCCAGTCGAAGATTATATTTACAATGGCTTTTAAAATCAATGCTAAATTATAACCAATATTGGCATTCTAATGTAGTAATATTTCAGGATGTTATTTGATTTCATTGTGTTGCCGCATAAATAAAATAAGGATCATTCACTTGTTTCCAAATCCTAGAGATCTCTCTTAATAGGATCTGTGAAATATAACTAATATAATGTAAAATAAAATTGCGCCTGGCATACCATATTAAGGGCATTCTTTTTTGTTGCAGGTAAGTTGGAACCTAGCTGCCGGTCGCCACATGTTGGGGGAAATGTTTGGGAAGTCTGCTTTGCTGTGACGGTAAGGTGACTATCATCTCACTCTGTGTGTGTGTGCCCGCATCTCGTGGTCGTGCGGTAGCGTTCTCGCTTCCCACGCCCGGGTTCCCGGGTTTGATTCCCGGCGGGGTCAGGGATTTTCTCTGCCTCGTGATGGCTGGGTGTTGTGTGCTGTCCTTAGGTTAGTTAGGTTTAAGTAGTTCTAAGTTCTAGGGGACTTATGACCACAGCAGTTGGGTCCCATAGTGCTCAGAGCCATTTTTTTGTGTGTGTGTGTGTGTTTTCTTACTCCAGTGGTGTCTCTAAACTATGCCATTTCAAGCAGTTGGCTGGCAACAAAATCCTCTTTTCACGGTCTCACAGCCCGTATTTGAAATCTGCAGTAGATTGAGCGACTTAGAGGGACACTAACAAATATACAGACCTTTAGCTTGCAAGTTACTCGGTCTTTCTGACGATTATATAGAGCCGGCCGGTGTGGCCTTGCGGTTCTAGGCGCTTCAGTCTGGAACCGCGTGACCGCTACGGTCGCAGGTTCGAATCCTGCCTCGGGCATGGATGTGTGTGATGTCCTTAGGTTAGGTAGGTTTAATTAGTTCTAAGTTCTACGCGACTGATGACCTCAGACGTTAAGTCGCATAGTGCTCAGAGCCATTTGAACCATTTGGTTATATGGACCGTTAACTTGTGCGACCTATTATTTGTTATCGTAATGATTTGGCGTAGGACTACTTGTAGACAGTATTGTTCCAGAAGTACACGTATCGCTGTAATAATTGCCATAACCATGCGCCTGTGTGACATATCCGCATGTTGCAATTAGACAGTTTATGAGTAACACTTGGTTTATTATATCTTCAATACATGTACAAGACACCTAGGTCGATCTGAAGTTCAGAGTACACGCACAGCGGCACTGTTGACACTGTCACTCGAGTTAGCCAGTGCTCTTTAAGATTTCGTTCGGTCGCTGTAAATAAATATATACCGATTCGTATTTCGCGTCCGGCCATTCTGATTTAGGTTTTCCGTGATTTCCCTAAATCGCTCCAGGCAAATGCTGGGATGGTTCCTTTGAAAGGGCACGGCCGACGTCCTACCCAGTCCTTCCCTAATACGACGAGACAGATGGTTCGCAGTTTGGTCTCTTCCCACAAACAACCCAACCCCAACTCATATATCGCAGTATTAACTTTAAAATAAACACTTAGCGTCCTGACTCATACTTGTTTTTTCTGTGAGACAGTCTCGCAGACTACGTAAACTGAATCCACAGCCTCTGGCGAGACCGTCGGTATCGATCGGCCACCGTGTCATCCTTCGGCATTGGCGTCATAGGATGCGATATGGATGGGCGTGGGGTCAGAACACCACTGTTCCATCCGTTCTCGGTTTTCGTGACCTGGAGCCGCTGGTACTCGGTCAGGCAGTTCCTCAGTTGGCATCACGAGGCCTAGTGCACCCCGTTCCAGTCCTCCCATCAAGGAAAACGTCCTGGCGGTACCGGGAAGCGAACTCCGGCCCTCCGCAAAGCTGACCACTCAGCTACGGAGGCACCAGAAGCTCAGCTCACTGCCTGCTGACGGGGCGCCACGGCACCTGACAGACGCGGCGAAGGACTCGCAAGGTCAGTTGGACGAAGTGGGTAGTGACCTGAAAAGGGGTTATGACGCCCGTACAACAGAGGGTAATGGAGTAAAATGAATTAAATGAGGTGATGCTAAAGGAATTATATTGCGAAATGAAAGACTGCAGTAGTTGGGCAGAAGTAAGGAGGATATAAAATATAGACTGGCAGTAGCAAGAAAATGGGAAATATGTTAACGTCCAATACAAATGAGACATTAAGAACTGTTTTCTAGAAGTATTTCTTGCAATGCTGCCTTATATGAGAGTGAAATGCGGCTGATTGATAGTATGAAGAAGATGAGTATAGCGTCTTTTCAAATGCGATGCTACAGAAGGATGTTGAAGGTTGGATGGGTAGATCGTACAACTAATGAAGAGAGCCTGAATAGAATGGCGTTCGCGCAGTTCCAGACTGAAGCACCTAGAACCGCTCGGCCACACCGGCCGGCAATGGCTCTGTCGAACGGGAGTCAGTAGGCCCCCAACGGGACCGACCGACCGCCGCGTCATTCTTAGTTCATAGGCTTCACTGGATCCAGGAATGGAGGGTATGTGGTCAGTTCGCTGGCGTAAGCTGTCCCCAGCACATCGGTCAGTAAAGAAGTAGCACGATGACCGATAGCAGGTGCTGGATCAAGGGCGCCTATCACGAGAGGGGCCAGAGACACACCCTCAAGCAACACGCGGCCAACGCCATCTCAGCAGCATATATTCAGTCTGCCACTGCTGACAAGAGTGCCTTGCTGACTGATTCACACTCCAGTTTGGCTCCTGTCAGTTAGCTGCAGTGCGGGCTCAGTTCACATCGCAGGTTACGACAATACGTAGCCACCAGATTAGTGACTAAAGTTTGTACTAGAAAGATTACAGATACTGTCTGCAGGAGGAATGTTGGAGATGAGCTTGTACCATAACACATAGACTCTATTCCAGTTAAGTAAATACTTTCAGTTATGTAAATAAAGAACTGTATTAATCCACTTGTGTATTTATGTTGTACAAAGAGGATACCAGCCACCCATAACAACATCCTCTCCCTTGCTGCCATGGTACAAGACTCTAAGGTGGCGGTGAGGGTACTACGGTCAGCACACCGCACTCACGGCTGCTGTCAGTTTTCCTGACCGGAGCCGCTACGTGTCGAGCAAGTTACTCCTCAGTTGGCCTCGCAAGGGCTGATTGCATCCCGCTTACCAACAGCGTTCGACAGTCCCTTACAGTCACCCATCCAGGTGCTAGCCCAGCCCGACAGCTCTTAGCTTCGGTGATCTGACGAGGGCCGGTTTTACAACTGCGGCAAAGCCGTTTGCTGGATACAACAGAAGGAAAAGAAATTTGCAGCACTACTTCATTACAAGAAAGGACACGCCCTGAGGATTCAAAGAATAGTTCCTTTGGGGATGATAGGAAGCATGGGGAGTAAATATTGATGAGTGTCATCAGCGTGTGAATACAATGACTGAGCAGGCTCAGATGGATGCAGGTAACAGCAGCTATGCACATTTGCAGAAACTCGCGTAGTGTGTGTGTGTGTGGGGGGGGGGGGGGGGAGACTAGCGAGGAGAGCTGCATCAAACCAGTGTTTAGAGTGAATACCACAACAGTTGGGGTAAGGCGTAACCAAGAAACTTGTGTTTCTATGTTTTCCTCTGTAGTTTTTCGCCACTGTATTAGAATTTCTTTCATCTGACTTCACCGTAAGTTATGCTGGGCATCTCTTACCGGGTTTAGAACTGTCCATCCCCGAGCGCAGTGCAAGACATTGCCGCTACCTGGACTACTGACCTGTGACATTGATCCTTGGATAAAGCACGGAATTCACATTCCCAAGTGCTGGTTTCAAACCCCCGTCCAGTCATTCAGGCACTGAGATTGGACCTAACAAAAATTAATAATTGATTTTGTATACCGGCCTCCAAGTACGATTATACACACTTTCCCTTTTTCAACAAATTAACGGGAGTTGCGGAAAAAGTCTACCCTTCTAACAATGTTTTTATATGGAAACATATGAATATAAACATCTTACGTGAAATCAGAACCATGCTTGTAAATAAATTTCACAGCTGTATACGATGCAAGTAGATTGTCTTAAACTCTCTGACAGTCTCGTCCAAATAATAAGAGAGTAAGACGATTTGCAACGCAATATTCTCTAGTTTTTACACCGTAGATAAACTGAACGTTGAGCAGACCATTCCGAAAGTACCACTATCAGCATCAGTGCTCAATCAGAATAAAAAAAAAGGTGACACAACATTCTCTAATGCTGAAAATAAAAGCAATGCAGAGTGGATGGGTGTTACACACAAACACAGTAACTTTTCTCCCAAAAGTATAAGATCATCAGTTTCGACGATGTTTCCAATAGAGTTCTAAAGACTAATTCCCATATAATAAGTGCAGTATTATTTGAAATAAGCTACAGATCACTAACTCAAGGCAGTTTTCCAATGAGACTGAAATATGCCGCTATTAAACCATTCCTTAAGAAAGGCGATAAGAGAGAGATGTCAGTCACTAACGACTTGTTTCACTGCTGACGACATTTTACAAAATTTCTAAGAAGGTGAGGTATTCTACAATAATATCTCACCGTAGCAACAATAATATCCTCAGCAAACAACAGTTTGGATTTCAGAAGAGTTCCTCTACTGACTATACCATTTACACGTTCACTCACTTGATTTTAAAAGCATTAAATAATAAAATAGCGCCTGTTGGTATTTTGTGCAACCTCTCTAAGATAAATTGAAGTTTTGTGGGATAGACAGTATAGCAGATCAGTGGGTAATATCACATCTAAAGAACAGAATTCACGAAGTAGTATTTAGTAGTTTCAACAATATAATCTGGGGGCGTAATTCCGACTGGGAAGAAATCGTCTATGGGGTTCCTCAAGGTTCGATCTTAAGTCCACTATTATCCCTCACATATGTGTACGATCTTCCATCCAATATACAACAAGCAGCATTAGTTCTTTTTGCAAATGATACTAGTTTAGTAATCAGTCGCCCATTGACTGATTTTCTGTGAATGATCTCATCCTGAATTTGAAAAAGACACGGCAGCTACCGTTCGGAACATCTACTAGTACTACTCCAGTGATAAGTATCACACATGGTGAGGAAATAATAAACAGCGTTGAAACTTCAAAATTCTTAGGTGTCCTTATTGGTGAGAATCTACGCTGGGTAAAGCACATTTGGAACTCCTAAAGCAACTCAGTTCAGCCTCATTTGTACTTAGAATCTTTGCTAATCTTGGGGAGAGACAAATCAGTAATTTGACATATTTTACATGTTTTCACTCACTAGTGTCATATGGAATATGCCCTGGGGTAACTTATATTTCAGAAAGAAAGTCCTCGTGCTCTAAAACGTGCTCTAAGAATAACATGTGGTGCTCGCTTATCTTACTTTGGTGTTTAAGGAGTTGGGCATTCTGACTACTGCTCCACAGTATATTTATTCCCTCATGAAGTTTGTTGTAATTAACCGCTACAGTTCAAAAGGAACATTGGTGTACATGAAACAAACTGAAAAAGTTTCTCCTTCATAACTCCATCCATTCGGTAGAAAAATTTCTATTATTGTAATGGGTAAAAAATGGTGTGCAGGAATTACTATGTCGCATCTGTTTTTCTTAAAAAAACGAAAACAGAAATGTTCAGCATGCAGCCACATTTACCAGTTAATTTCTGATATGAATGTAAAATGACTCGTTCCACATCATAACGATGTATCATGCAAAATGATCCATGGAACATGAAATTCACTAACTAACTAACTAACTAACTACCAATAACGCTCTCGGATTAGCTGGTTGGTGATCCATGGGAACTACCAGATTTTTTGAAGGAACATTTTTTTTTCAGTTACGCAGCAAGATTGTGAAAAAATTCTCAATATTTAGGGATGAACACTGTCAGTTGAAGTGAAAAGAGCGCACAAAGATGCTGCCTCCTGAGCTCAACATCTCCTTCACTTTGAAGGGATGGTAACACAGTTTTGAAGACAATCAAATAGGAATGCAGTGAGAAGCAGGGATATCGACATGGCCTCGATGTCAGCTGGAATGCCGTGTGCCTAGCTGTTAGAGCTGTCATGTGAATGAACAGTGCAATATTGGTCTTGGCATGATCGGTTAAGATGGTTGCTAGTATTTATAAATAAATGATGTTTTAGAGAACGTGTAAACCCTTGCAGAGCTAAATTTGTACGAAATTATATACCAGCGTGCATGGGTTTCCTAATTTTTACTGTGTTACGCTGTTTGTTAATCTGACAAATCTAGCGTATTAAAATTATCTGTGGCGTGAATAAACAACTAACTAGCGTACTGGTTTCTGATTATCTAACATTTTATCATGCACATTAAGTGTGTTGCGCTGGTACAAATTTCTCTTGGCAGCTGTTAGGCTACAAGTAGACTTGGCCTTTCTGCGAAGCCGCCTAAACTTGAGACAATGTTAGGAATATCGCGTGCTTAACTGCAGGAGTGTGGCTTCTCTTAATGAACACCAGGCGTGACAGAGTTTGCCTGAAGCCACGTCCCATTAGCGGGCCGGAGTGGATTTCACTACAACCCATCTGTGTGGTTCATCAGACAAATACGCGTTCATACACTGATCACCCAGAACATTATCAACACCGACCTACTAAACGATATAAACCCGTCCCGGCGGTAGCAGCCTCACCTGGCCAGGAATGACTGCTGGCCAGACACACGCGCGGGCGGGTTGTTACGGGCCGCATGTTCGCCAGGAACATT
Source organism: Schistocerca serialis cubense (assembly GCF_023864345.2). NCBI lineage: Eukaryota > Metazoa > Arthropoda > Insecta > Orthoptera > Acrididae > Schistocerca > Schistocerca serialis. The sequence continues at coordinate 1,283,803,422 of NC_064638.1, read as the reverse complement.
TCGGAAACTGCACGACTTTTCCGATGCTCGAGGAGTGCTGTCTACATCTACATCTACATCTACATCTACATCCATACTCCTCAAGCCACCTGACGGTGTGTGGCGGGGGGTACCTTTAGTACCTCTATCGGTTCTCCCTTCTATTCCAGTCTCGTATTGTTCGTGGAAAGAAGGATTGTCGGTATGCTTCTGTGTGGGCTCTAATCTCTCTGATTTTATCCTCATGGTCTCTTCGCGAGATATACGTAGGAGGGAGCAATATACTGCTTGACTCTTCGGTGAAGGTGTGTTCTCGAAACTTAAACAAAAGCCCGTACCGAGCTACTGAGCGTCTGTCCTGCAGAGTCTTCCACTGGAGTTTGTCTATCATCTCCGTAACGCTTTCGCGATTACTAAATGATCCTGTAACGAAGCGCGCTGCTCTGCGTTGGATCTTCTCTATCTCTTCTGTCAACCCTATCTGGTACGGATCCCACACTGCTGAGCAGTATTCAAGAAGTGGGCGAACAAGCATACTGTAACCTACTTCCTTTGTTTTCGGATTGCACTTCCTTAGGATTCAGTCTGGCATCTGCTTTACCGACGATCAACTTCATATGATCATTCCATTTTAAATCACTCCTAATGCGTGCTCCCAGATAATTTATGGAATTAACTGCTTCCAGTTGCTGACCTGCTATATTGTAGCTAAATGATAAGGGATCTTTCTTTCTATGTATTCGCAGCACATTACACTTGTCTACATTGAGATTCAGTTGCCATTCCCTGCACCATGCGTCAATTCGCTGCAGATCCTCCTGCATTTCAGTACAATTCTCCATTGTTACAACCTCTCGATACACCACAGCATCATCTGCAAAAAGCCTCAGTGAACTTCCGATGTGATCCACCTGGTCATTTATGTAGATTGTGAATAGCAACGGTCCTACGACACTCCCCTGCGGCACACCCGAAATCACTCTTACTTCGGAAGACTTCTCTCCATTGAGAACGACATGCTGCGCTCTGTTATCTAGGAACTCTTCAATCCAATCACACAATTGGTCTGATAGTCCATATGCTCTTACTTTGTTCATTAAACGACTGTGGGGAACTGTATCGAACGCCTTGCGGAAGTCAAGAAACACGGCATCTACCTGTGAACCCGTGTCTATGGCCCTCTGAGTCTCGTGACGAATAGCGCGAGCTGGGTTTCACACGACCGTCTTTTTCGAAACCCATGCTGATTCCTACAGAGTAGATTTCTAGTCTCCAGAAAAGTCATTATACTCGAACATAATGCGTGTTTCAAAATTCTACAACTGCTGTGGTGAGTGTCTTTCACACTGTGGCGAAACCAAAATGATACGACATCCAGAAGACGTGGAGTTGGTCGGGCACCCCTCATTACAGATGTTGGATGTTGTCGGCTGGACAGACTCGTAAAACAGGAAAAGCGGCGACCTGTGTCAGAACTGACATCAGACTTTAATGCTGGGCAGGGTACAAGTGTGTCTGAACACACAGTGCATCGAACCCTCCTAACGATTAGCGTGCACAGTCGACGACCCACGCATGTGCCACTGTTAACACCACGACATCGGTAACTACGACTGAAATGGTCACAATACAAGGACGTTAGCGCAGGGGCTGGGCGTTGCTTGGTCTGATGAACGCCGATACCTTCTTAATCATGCGATGGCAGGGCGCGAATCCGTTGTCTTCCAGGGCAACAGCTCCTTGACACCTGTAGTGTGGGACGGAGACAATCTGTCGGCTGTGGCATTTTTCAGCAAGATAATGTGCCATGTCAGAAGGCCAGGAGTGTGATGGAGTGACTGGAGGAACACCGTGGCGTGCTCCAGTTCACGTGCTGTCCCCCCAACTAGCCAGATTTGAACCAGACCGAATACATCTTGGATGCGATTCAACGTGGCGTCAGATTTCATAGCCCCCACCCCTTCCCCGAAATTTACGGGAATTAGATGACTTGTGTGTGCAGGTGTAATTTGAACTCTCTCCAGCGACCTGCCAAGGTCTCGTTTCTTCCATGCCACGACGCGTCGCCGCTGATATCCGTGCCAAAGTTGGAAATACCGGCTGTTAGATAGTTGATCATAATGAACGTTGGGCTCCAGAAGGTTCCCTTTCTGTGCAGCGACCGTGGTATACAGGGTGATACAAAAAGGTACGGCCAAACTTTCAGGAAACATTCCTCACATACAAAGAAAGAAAATATGTTATGTGGACATGTGTCCGGAAACGCTTACTTTCCATGTTAGAGCTCATTTTATTACTTCTCTTCAAATCACATTAATCATGGAATGGAAACACACAGCAACAGAACGTACCAGCGTGATTTCAAACACTTTGTTACAGGAAATGTTCAAAATGTCGTCCGTTAGTGAGGATACATGCATCCACCCTCCGTCGCATGGAATCCCTGATGCGCTGAAGCAGCCCTGGAGAATGGCGTATTGTATCACAGCCGTCCACAATACGAGCACGAAGAGTCTCTACATTTGGTACCGGGGTTGCGTAGATAAGAGCTTTCAAATGCCCCCATAAATGAAAGTCAAGAGGGTTGAGGTCAGGAGAGCATGGAGGCCATGGAATTGGTCCGCCTCTGCCAATCCATCGGTCACCGAATCTGTTGTTGAGAAGCGTGCGAACACTTCGACTGAAATGTGCAGGAACTTCATCGTGCGTGAACCACATGTTGTGTTGTACTTGTAAAGGCACATGTTCTAGCAGCACAGGTAGAGTATCCCGTATGAAATCATGATAACGTGCTCCATTGAGCGTAGGTGGAAAAACATGGGGCCCAATCGAGACATCACCAACAATGCCTGCCCAAACGTTCACAGAAAATCTGTGTTGATGACGTGATTGCACAATTGCGTGCGGATTCTCGTCAGCCCACACGTACTCATTGTGAAAATTTGCAATTTGATCACGTTGGAATGAAGCCTCATCCGTAAAGAGAGCATTTGCACTGAAATGAGGATTGACACATTGTTGGATGAACCATTCGCAGAAGTGTACCCGTGGAGACCAATCAACTGCTGATAGTGCCTGCACACGCTGTACATGGTACGGAAACAACTGGTTCTCCCGTAGCACTTTCCATACAGTGACGTGGTCAACGTTACCTTGTACAGCAGCAACTTCTCTGACGCTGACATTAGGGTTATCGTCAACTGCACGAAGAATTGCCTCGTCCATTGCAGGTGTCCTCGTCGTTCTAGGTCTTCCCCAGTCGCGAGTCATAGGCTGGAATGTTCCGTGCTCCCTAAGACGCCGATCAATTGCTTCGAACGTCTTCCTGTCGGGACACCTTCGTTCTGGAAATCTGTCTCGATACAAATGTACCGCGCCGCGGCTATTGCCCCGTGCTAATCCGTACATCAAATGGGCATCTGCCAACTCCGCATTTGTAAACATTGCACTGACTGCAAAACCACGTTCGTGATGAACACTAACCTGATGTGCTTGATGCTAGTACTGCAGAGCAATGCGTCACATGTCAACACAAGCGCCGAAGTCAACATTACCCTCCTTCAATTGGGCCAACTGGCGGTGAATCGAGGAAGTACAGTACATATTGACGAAACTAAAATGAGCTCTAACATGGAAATTAAGCGTTTCCGGACACATGTCCACATAACACCTTTTCTTTATTTGTGTGTCAGGAATGTTTCCTGAAATGTGGCCGTAACTTTTTGTAACACCCTGTATAAAATTATAACGAATGTAGCAACTAGTCGCGGAAACATAATTTATTTATCTTGTTGCAAATTGATTTCGGCTTATATCAGTTATCATCGGTGAATTTTTCTAACCGGTACATGCGATAAGTTGAAGTACTGACCTTCATGATAGAAATCTGCAAAGGACAGTATTTCTACTTACGGCATGTATCGCTTAGAAAAATGCACCGATGATGACTGATATAAGTCGAAATAGATTTGCAACAACATAAATAAATTATTTTTCCACGACTGGTTGCTAAATTCTTTATAATTTTAAATTGAACCTAATGTTCTGGCTGATTAGTGTTTTTTTATGGGAACAGTTCTCATAGAAATTTAGTGCGACTTATACCGTGAAGCTGCTGTTATCAAACGTTCCGCTTTAATCTCAGAGAATACACTGTCACCTTGGTTATGTTTTAGAATATCCCAGTCTGATACGAGCAAGACTGGCAAATATAGGGAAAAGTTAGGTTAAGTGGCCACCCTAAGGAAAACATTGTTTTTCTCCGACATCCTGTCATAGATTAGCATATGAAACACATCTGCATAAACTGTATTATTTCCTGTAACTATAAAATAATTGTATTGTTTTAGTCCTTGCTGTCGATAAGTGAGCTTAAGTGAAAGTCTAGGGCGAAGTGACCAGAGAAAAGGAAAAACAAGACTCAGATCAAATGAAATCTGGTTTGGAATCTCTCCCTAAACTGTTTCATCCAATCCTTGCTTGGGATTATTTTGTCTTTGCTGAATGGGTGTAGCGGATAAGTCTGCTCAGCAAACTGAAGTGCCAAGCGGCGTACATCAGTTACTGATATGCCACAGTATCTTCTTTCCGTGTAAAAAATTGGGTTAAGGAGTACTTGCTCTTGCTTCCTCTTGGCTAAAAACACAGCTGAAGTTTCCAAGAATTTTCTTGTCTTCAGTGTCACCAGGGTTTATTTAAAAAAACTCTTCTGTTTAGTATGTTTCTTGAGAGACTGAATAGTTTGGCAACTACAGCAGCACACGGTATCTATCTTTTCTTTTCTTACAGCATTCGGTACCTGCTGCATAGGTTCGGAATCCCCGGATTTATGTAGCGATTTTCTTGAATAATTTGATGGCATCTTACATACTCCTGTAATAGGAGGTTGGTTGGTTGGTTTGGAGGAAGGAACCAAACAGCGAGGTCATCGGTCACATAGGATTAGGAAAGGATGGGGAAGGAAATCGGCTGTTCCATTTCAAAGCAATCATTCCGGCATTTGCCTAGAGCGATTTAGGAAAATCACTGAAAACCTAAATCACGAGGGCCGGTTGCGGGTTTGAACCGTCGTCCTGTAAAAGAGAACACTGCTTTTCATGACGTTGTTAATGTACTAATGTCTTAGTACATTTACCTTATGAAATACTCTTGTCTTATTATCAGTTTCGTTTCTTGCGACAAGCTAAATAAATTAAAATATGTCCATGTTCTGTCAGGTCATGGCCACTATACCCGATTGGACGCCTACGCTATATGTTGTCTGAACACGAAATTACATAACCTAGACAATTCATAGACACATAGTTTCCGATGTTGAAACATACACTCCTGGAAATGGAAAAAAGAACACATTGACACCGGTGTGTCAGACCCACCATACTTGCTCCGGACACTGCGAGAGGGCTGTACAAGCAATGATCACACGCACGGCACAGCGGACACACCAGGAACCGCGGTGTTGGCCGTCGAATGGCGCTAGCTGCGCAGCATTTGTGCACCGCCGCCGTCAGTGTCAGCCAGTTTGCCGTGGCATACGGAGCTCCATCGCAGTCTTTAACACTGGTAGCATGCCGCGACAGCGTGGACGTGAACCGTATGTGCAGTTGACGGACTTTGAGTGAGGGCGTATAGTGGACATGCGGGAGGCCGGGTGGACGTACCGCCGAATTGCTCAACACGTGGGGCGTGAGGTCTCCACAGTACATCGATGTTGTCGCCAGTGGTCGGCGGAAGGTGCACGTGCCCGTCGACCTGGGACCCGACCGCAGCGACGCACGGATGCACGCCAAGACCGTAGGATCCTACGCAGTGCCGTAGGGGACCGCACCGCCACTTCCCAGCAAATTAGGGACACTGTTGCTCCTGGGGTATCGGCGAGGACCATTCGCAACCGTCTCCATGAAGCTGGGCTACGGTCCCACACACCGTTAGGCCGTCTTCCGCTCACGCCCCAACATCGTGCAGCCCGCCTCCAGTGGTGTCGCGACAGGCGTGAATGGAGGGACGAATGGAGACGTGTCGTCTTCAGCGATGAGAGTCGCTTCTGCCTTGGTGCCAATGATGGTCGTATGCGTGTTTGGCGCCGTGCAGGTGAGCGCCACAATCAGGACTGCATACGACCGAGGCACACAGGGCCAACACCCAGCATCATGGTGTGGGGAGCGATCTCCTACACTGGCCGTACACCACTGGTGATCGTCGAGGGGACACTGAATAGTGCACGGTACATCCAAACCGTCATCGAACCCATCGTTCTACCATTCCTAGACCGGCAAGGGAACTTGCTGTTCCAACAGGACAATGCACGTCCGCATGTATCCCGTGCCACCCAACGTGCTCTAGAAGGTGTAAGTCAACTACCCTGGCCAGCAAGATCTCCGGATCTGTCCCCCATTGAGCATGTTTGGGACTGGATGAAGCGTCGTCTCACGCGGTCTGCACGTCCAGCACGAACGCTGGTCCAACTGAGGCGCCAGGTGGAAATGGCATGGCAAGCCATTCCACAGGACTACATCCAGCATCTCTACGATCGTCTCCATGGGAGAATAGCAGCCTGCATTGCTGCGAAAGGTGGATATACACTGTACTAGTGCCGACATTGTGCATGCTCTGTTGCCTGTGTCTATGTGCCTGTGGTTCTGTCAGTGTGATCATGTGATGTATCTGACCCCAGGAATGTGTCAATAAAGTTTCCCCTTCCTGCGACAATGAATTCACGGTGTTCTTATTTCAATTTCCAGGAGTGTAGTTTTACGAGCATTGCAGCAGTTAGGTCACAATATATACACATATATATTTTAATACGTGCAGCTGTATTTGTTCTCGTCTTACATCAGACGTGGAGAACACCAGCCCGCCAGGTGCAGAATTGGTGTCAGTTGTTCTCATACCGTAGATGATAGCGCACGAGACTGCTCCGCATTTGGCTCGTGTTCGGTCGTTACTGCCGTCCCATGTCCAATTTTTTCATCGCTCTCTTGTTTGATTTCAGGAAACCAAACGAGGTACACGTTTGGCAACACCGTCTCCGGGGGGCCGCTCGAATTTACGCACACAGCACCATGACTGGCCATCTTCGATGCTAATTAACTCTGAAACGGGCAACGTATCGTACTTTATTCTTAACTGTTATTATAGCATTTGCACCCTACGCTCTCAATTATTTGCTGAATGTATTCCGATCTCTGTCTTCGTCTAATCTTTTTACCCTCTACAGCTCACCTTTCTACCATCGAAGTTATTCACTGATGTCGTGTCCGCCCCTGGTAGCTGAGTGATCAGCGCGACGGAACGTCATGCCTAACGGCCCGGGTTCGATTCCCGGCTGGGTTGGCGATTTTCTCCGCTCCGGGACTGGGTGTTGTGTTTTGTCCTTATCATCTTCATTTCATCCCCATCGACTCGCAAGTCGCCGAAGTGGCGTCAACTCGCAAGATTTGCACCAGGTGAACGGTCTACCCGACGGGAGGCCCTAGCCACACGGCATTTACATTTTACTCATGTCTTAAGAGATGTCCTATCATTCTGTCCCTTCTTCATGCCGATATTTTCCATATATTCCTTTCCTCGCTGATTCTGTGGAGCACATTCTCATTTCTTACCTTAGCAGTCCACCTGACTTTCAACATTCTTGTGTAGTGTCCACGTCTCAAATGCTTCACTTCGGCTCCAGATTTCTCTCATTCCTTGTTCCAGTACCATAAAATTCTGTGCTGTAAACGTATCTTCTCAGGGCTATTTATGATACTAATAGACTTCTCTTGGCTAGGAATGCCCTTTTTGCCAGTGCTAGTCCGCTTTTGAAATCTTCTTGGTCCATCCATCGTTGGTTATTTTGCTGCCTAGGTAGTAGAATTCTTTTACTTCATTTACTTCGTGACTATCATTTCTTGCTGTTCTCGTTTCTGTTACTTCTCGTTATTTTCGGTTATTTACTCTCAACCCATGTCCTGTAACCATCAGACTGTTCATTCCATTCAGCAGTTCTTCTTCACTTCCACTGAGGATAGAAATGTCGTCAGCAAATCTTAGCGTTGATTCTCCTTCACTCTGAATTTTAATATTACTCTTGAACTTCTCTTTTTCCGTCATTGCTTCCTCGATGTATAGTTTGGACGGTAGAGGCGAAGGACTATGTCCCTGTCTAACCCCCTTTTTAATCCGAGCATTTCGCTCTTGTTCTGACAGTGCTATTGTTCCCTGATGGTTCTTTGACATGTTGTACATTACCCGTCTTTTCCTGTAGCTTGCCCCCGTATTTCTCAGAATTTCTAACGGCTTGCTCCATTTTGCATTGTTGAACGTCTACAAATCCCGTGAAAGTGTCTTGGTTTCTTTCAGTGTACTGATTACCCCTATATATATTAACTCTACTGATTACCCCTATATATATTGCTTTTTTTCAGAAATGCATTTCGTTATCACGTACAAACTGCATGCTGCCAGTAGTAAGAAAACCATATCTGAAAAACATCGAATATAAATTTAAGTGTTAGGAAGGTTTTGTGGGGAATGTAGTCTTTTACCGAAATGAAATGTGGGCGGTAGCAGTTCAGACAAGAAAAGAATAGAAGCTTCTGAAATGTGGTCTACAAAAGAAAATCTGGTAACGAATGAACCACTCCGTCGAACTGTGGACATTAATACGCTATGGCGCAACTTTACCAAAATAAGTACACACCCTGAGACCGCGAGACTTCAATATATTAATGCAGAGAAGTGTGAGAGATAAAAGTTGTAGTAGAAGGGCTAGGCATAAATATGGTAAGCAGTTTCAAATGGATGTTGGGTTCGGTAGTTACTCAGAGATAAAGAGACGGGATGGATTACCGTCGAGTGCTGTATGAAATCCGGTTTCAGATTGAGGAACAACAACAACACTAACAAGACCATTCCAGCCTCCGTCTTCTTTCTACAGATTTTGCCCTCTACGACTTCCTGCTGTGCGATGGTAGTTGTTTCCTGGTGTCTTAGTAGATGTCCGATCATCCTGTCCCTTCCTCTTGTAAGTGTGTTCTGTATATCCCGTTTCTGTGGAGAACCTCCTCGTCATTTTTCAACATCTTTCTGTAAGGCCCGTCTTAAATACATCAATATATTTCTTCTCCGGTTTTCCCCTACTCCGTGATCCCCTTCCCTAAGAGGGTGTAGTCCAATCGTCCATTCTCTTAAATTTCAGTCACACATTAAAATTTATTTCCGTGAGACATGCCTTGTTTCCATATGCTAGTCCGCTTCTTAGGTACTTCTTGATTTGCCCAAGGTAGCGGAATTACTTCACTTCGTTTAATATGTGGCCCCCAATTCTGATATTAAAATTGTCGCTGATGCCATCTCTACTATACTTCAGCACCTTCTACCTTTGTCTTGTAATCAGTGTACACGGTGGTCAGAAACGGTCTGAAAAGCTTGTAACGGCGTTTCCGGGTATGTTGCGCTTATAACTATAAAGGTGAAAAATCGATACTTTGCGCCATTTCCGAGTTCATTACCGTTGAAGTTGGGCACTCAGGCCGTTGCGTACGCAAATTTAAGTGGCCCGCCAGATGCAGTTAGTGTCAGCTGTTCTCGTAGCGTAGACGATATCGCACGAGACTGCTCAGCCTTTGGCTCGGGTTCGATCCTTATTACCACCCCTTGCCCGATTTTTGCATTGCTCTCTTGTTCCGTTACAGGAACCGCTTTAATTTGCGCGCAACTACCTGACTGGCCAACTTCAATGATAATTATCTCGGAAACGACGCAACATATACAATTTTTTTCTTAACATTTATTTCTCATCACAGCCTACCCTGAACACATTTACAAGCTTTTGAAACGGTTTATGACTACTCTGAATACTCTGTGCTCGCTAAACTTGATCCTATTCTCGCTATGGACAGATATGTCATTAGCGAATCTTATAATTGATTTTAACTGCGCTTCTGATCCTTTCTTTTGTTCCCTTCGTTGTTCTTCCCGTGTACACATTGAGGAATGGGGAGGAAGGTCAACATTCCTGTCTTATTATGTGCACTTTTCTTTTGGTCTTGAATCCATAACATTCCCAATTCGTCCTCGTACATGAATATACTATCACTCTTTTCCTACAGGGTATAACAATTTTCCTGAAGCTTGCAAACGTGTTGCAAGACTGTTGTGAAGTGTTTTTACTAGGTCGAAAATTCATATCTGTATCAATAACTGTTTACCGATATCGGAAGGGTGTCTTCTTCCGTTATGTAAATGCAGTTCCTTGCTTCTCATTGCAAATAACATTTAATCACGAGTAGGATGAAGCAGTTTCATCGGTTCGGACGTATCATTTTAAGGAAAATGACTGCGATTATTTTGTATTAATGCTGGGAGACAGTAAATTACAGATTCTGCTGCAGTATGCGAAACGTCCCGAGCCTGCTCGCCGACAGACGGCGCTCTGCTTGCTCGGAATTTCGGCGGCATTATCGGTAATCGTTTAGGCAGATGGAGACCCTCCTGAGGCAGGCGCGCCCTTGCTTTCAGCGGAAGGTGGGGATATTTATTTCAGAGGCAGGCTGTCCTCTGTAATACGATTCAGTGGCAGCCGCATGAATAAGTGAGCATGTCCGAAATGCTCCGTTTCTCTTAGGCGGTATAACGAAACGGTTTGCAGCCCACGTATCCTGAGCAAGGTTTCAGTGTTGCCAACTCTCTTAAAAAGAAATGTCCAAGTGGTCTCCATGAAAAAGTGGCCTCCATGAAATCAGTAGTAAAATAATCAGATATTGATCAGCTGTACTTTGTAATATATTGAGTTACATATATAGAGGGTGTTCCCACAATTGAAGTTCCACAGATAGACTTAGCCATGCCGTTGCGAAACCACTTCACAAAAAAAGAAGACAAAACGTAAGTTAAGAATTACCACTCCATCTCATTATTTCAAAAATTACTTTCTCAAGTTTCTAGTTAGTGAACAATAGACTTTATAGAAACCCATTATAGAATGGGGGGGGGAGTTTTGATTTCTTAAATGATTTCCAGCAGAACATGTTACGTTTACCTTGACAGATGATATACTAAAATCAAAAAATCAGAAATTCATAGCATTGAAAATATTTTGTGACATGTATATGATTTTAGATTATATTAATAATTCTGTTATCGATCAGAAGCTAAAATATTATGGAATAGTAGAGGCAAGAGGCCCATTGTTCTTTCACCTTGCCTGCGTAATAGAAAGCAGTGTGTATTCGTTCCACATCGATCACGTAGCAATGTTGTTGGTGTGGTCTTCAATCCAGAGACTGATTTAATGCAGCTCTCCATGCTACTCTATCCTGTGCAAGCTTCTTCATCTTCCAATACCTACTGCAACCTATATCCTTCTGAATCTACTTAGTGTATTCATTCCTTGGTCTGCCTCTACGATTTTTACCCTCCATGCTGCCCTCCAAAACTAAATTGGTGATCTCTTGATGCCTCAGAACATCTCCTACCAACCGATCCCTTCTTCTAGTCAAGTTGTGCCACAAACGTCTCCACAATTCCATTCAATTCCTCCTCATTAGTTATGTGGTCTACCCATGTAATCTTCAGCATTCTTCTGTAGCACCACATTTCGAAAGCTTCTATTCTCTTCTTGTTTAAACTATTTATCGTCCATGTTTCACTTCCATACACGGCTACACTCCATACAAATACTTTCAGAAACGACTTCCTGACACTTAAATCTATACTCGATAGTAACAAATTTCTCTTCTTCATAAATGCTTTGCTTGCTATCGCCAGTCTACATTGTATATCCTCTCTACTTCGACCATCATCAGTTATTTTATTTATTTACATAATATAAATAGCCTTTCGCTCCCTGTATTTTACCCCTGACACCTTCAGAATTTGAAAGAGAGTATTCCAGTCAACATTGTCAGAATTTGAAAGAGAGTATTCCAGTAAACATTGTCAAAAGCTTTCTCTAAGTCTACAAATGCTAGAAACGTAGGTTTGCCTTTACTTAATCTATCTTCTAAGATAAGTCGTAGGGTCAGTATTGCCTCTCGTGTTCCAGCATTTCCACGGAATCCAAACTGATCTTCCCCGAGGTCCGCTTCTACCAGTTTTTCCATTCGTCTGTAAAGAATTCGTGTTAGTATTTTGCAGCCGTGACTTATTAAACTGATAGTTCGGTAATTTTCACATCTGTCAACACCTGCTTTCTTTGGGATTGGAATTATTATATTCTTCTTGAAGTCTGAGGGAATTTCGCCTGTCTCATACATCTTGCTCACCAGATGGTAGAGTTTTGTCAGGACTGGCTCTCCCAAGGCCGTCAGTAGTTCCAATGGAATGTTGTCTACTCCCGGGGCCTTGTTTCGACTCAGGTCTTTCAGTGCTCTGTCAAACTCTTCACGTAGTATCGTATCTCCCATTTCATCTTCATCTACATTCTCTTCCATTTCCATAATACTGTCCTCAAGTATATCGCCCTTGTATAGACCCTCTATATACTCCTTCCACCTTTCTGCTTCCCATTCTTCGGTTAGAACTGGGTTTCCATCTGAGCTCTTGATATTCATACAAGTGGTTCTCTTTTCTCCAAAGGTCTCTTTAATTTTTCTGTAAGCAGTATCTATCTTACCCCTAGTGATATATCCCTTTACATTCTTTTATTTGTCCTCTAGCTATCCCTGCCTAGCCATTTTGCACTTCCTGTCGATCTCATTTTTGAGGCGTAGCAATAGAGCATCAAAATGTGAAGTAATGGAAGATTCTGTTGTTTCTTGTCGGAAGATGGTTCAAAAATGGCTCTGAGCACTATGGGACTTAACTTCCGAGGTCATCAGTCTCCTAGAACTTAGAATTACTTAAACTTAACTAATCTAAGGACATCACACACATCCATTCCCGAGGCAGGATTCGAACCTGCGATCGTAGCGGTCGCGCGGTTCCAGACTGTAGCGCCTAGAACCGCTCGGCCATTCCGGCCGGCCAAAGATCATCGTACGAATATATAACATAGGCTGAATTTGATCAGAGATGTTAGTCGTTTTTGTTTGCTTGTATTGAAGTCGATGTAGGGGCAGATGCTTTAATGAAAACTGGCATTAACATGAACGCCCAGGAATAAAAAAAATTTGAAGTAGTGGTATTTACAATGAATTGCAGCAGTTTGTATGAACTTAATGTTTAAAAAACAACTGGAACAAAACTTAATCTGAACTGCTGACTTATTTCTGTTCGTTCATTAATATGACCTGGAATATTAGTAAAGGCAGATTTCATTTATTTGCGCTAAGGGTAATATGTATAACACTACTGATTTATTTTAACAGTAGAGGGCTTGGAGCCGGCCGGAGTGGCCGAGTGGTTCTAGGCGCTACAAACTGGAGCCGCGCGACCGCTACGGTCGCAGGTTCGAATCCTGCCTCGGGCATGGATATATGTGTTGTCCTTACGTTAGTTAGGTTTAAGTAGTTCTAAGTGCTAGGGGTCTGATAACCTCAGCAGTCCCATAGTGCTCAGAGCCATTTTTTAGAGGGCTTGGACATTTAGACGTATACTAGAGGATTTATTTTGTGATAGCACATTTACATTGACATCAATGTAACTACAGTGTAAAGAGAGGGATAGGGGGAGGGGGCATTGCGAGGGGGTTTGGGAAGGGGGGGGGGAGGTGAGGGACAGTGGTTGGTTGACTGATTACATGTTTTGAACTATTAGTCTTTGAAATTCTGAAGCGAAAATTTATTTCTCACTTCACTCTGATCATTGAGTAGGTAGTCGGGTGCTGTATTTGCATTGATAAAGATTTCGATTTCTTCATGAAGGTAAAGTGTCATGCCTTTGTTGGCAAGACGAAGTATGTGGAGCTTCTGTTCTATACGTTTGCATAATGATTGTGTTGGAGAAGATATGTGGCGAAGCTGGATAATTCAGGTTGTTAAGACGGAGTGTATCGATGTTAGCATAAGAACAGAAATAAGACAATACATCATTTGCAGTCTGTTATTGCAGTAATTTATTTATTTATTTATTTGATTTTGGGCGTACATGTTAACGCAAGTTTTGATTAAAGTATTTGCCCATGCATCGACTTTAATAGATGCAAACAAAAACAATTAATATCTCCAAGCAAAGTAGGTCTACGTTATATCTCCGTGTTATATCTTGTAAGTAGGCTGTTTAGGTTTTTTTATTGGTAACGCCACCTCTGTATGAAAATCACTGGCTGTGCTGTGTGCAGTCTGTGGCTGCTTTGCATTGTTGTAATACTCGCCATTGTAGTGTTGGGCAGCGGCAGCTGGATGTGAACAGCGCGTAGCGTTGCGCAGTTGGAGGTGAGCCGCCAGCAGTGGTGGATGTGGGGAGAGAGATGGCGGAGTTTTGAAATTTGTCATGAACTGCTATATTTATATATGATGATATCAAGCTGGCAGTAGTGGCGCTCGCTGTATTGCAATAGCTTGAGCAGCGAAGATTTTTGTGAGGTAAGTGATTTGTGAAAGGTATAGTTTAATGTTAGTCAGGGCCATTCTTTTGTAGGGAATTTTGAAAGTCAGATTGCGTTGCGCTAACAAAATATTGTGTGTCAGTTTAAGCACAGTCATGTATAATTGTTCAAAAGGGGACGTTTCAATCTTCTTGTGAACATCTTTGTAACAAACAACAATTGCGCAGCACATACTCGATGCCGGCAAAGTTTCGTTACCACGATGTTTACATATACACATTCTGTAAAAAAAGGGTGTGTTACCAACTATCCATCACAGTGAAAGCAGACAGGTGGATATTAACAACAAAGCTGCCCATACAGTCGTAGTAGGTATTAAGTTAAATTTTGGATCCAAATCGGCATATTAACAATACTCACAGCGATGCACTAAAGCCTGTTGCACCTTCTTGTCATAGAGCCAGCACCCAACATTAAGCTTTGAAAAAACTGTGTAACATCCTGCAGCGGAGTGTGCGCTGATATAAAACTTCCTGGCAGATTAAAACTGTGTGCCGGACCGAAACTCGAACTCGGGACCTTTGCCTTTCGAGGGCAAGTGCTCTGTACATCATCTGAAGATGAGCCTGAAAAGTTTCGAAAACCAGTTCATGGAATAAATAAATATGTTTTTAAAAAATTGACTGGTTCCAGTTATCGGTATTTGTATTGAACAAACAGTCACAGGTTTTAAATCATCAGTGGATAAGCTTAATCCGTACAAAGTTGTTCTGTGCTGAATGCTATTTCTGATGTAAGGTGTGCAAAATTGTTAGTCACGTCCTGCGGACCTCACCGCTAGCGACAATCCACGGAGAAGACGCCCACCTCGGGCGCCCTGTTGCTGGCTGGCTGGCGGCGGCTTCGGTTGCCAGTGCTCGGCCGCCCGCTCGGCTCTCTTCGGCTGACATCGTCAGCGCTCGGGCGAGCGCGCTGGCTTCGGCTGTGGTAACCGGTGAGCCGGTCAGTCGCCGTTCTGCCGCCGCGAGCAACGTAACGCACCCGCCATGGTCAGTTATGAGGCGTGAGTTCCGCGGCAGTTGACGTCGGCCGCCGCTCGTACAGTACTCCGAAACATCCCCGTCGCGTCTCGGTTCTGACCGCGCGCGTACCGACATAGGTGTCCCGGCGCGGTTTTTGGACCGCTGCCTACACAACCTGGAAGAGAAGAAAATGCGACAGTGAGCGCGTTAGATGGCGGGAATGTAGAGGAGTGTTTTCTCGCCGGTCGTGTGCGGCGTGCGACAGGCGTCCCGCAACGCAGACGCCGCCGCCGCCGCATGGGCGTCGCCTCTTCCACCCGCTGCGGCCTCTACGCCTGTGATCAGTCATTGCTGCCTAGGTACGAGACCGCGGGTCCTCGACCTTCTCCTCCGTTGTCGCACAGAAACGGCGTTGCATAGTCAGATTTTCGACAAAGTAAATTCTAAATCACATTAGCACGGTTCCACATGTCGCTAGTAAAACACAACACCGCCGATCTTGACCTTTGACGCTTCGTGTCATCTAGTAACTGTAGACCGTGTCAGCAACCCAACGGCGAACATTCTTTCACATGAAGTGGGTCGAAGGTGTCATTGTTTCATAAAAAGAAACCAACGACATTGAAAACACCTTCACTCGTAACACTCCATAACGTAATAAGTGGAAATACTCAGATTTCTCACTTAATAACATCAATTCATGTCTATATTTAAGTATCTGAGAATCACGGTGGTGTCTTCCTGTTACAACTACGATAACTGTGATTTTCTAAAACCACCGACACCTAATGCTGTGGACCTCAAAAGAGTTTCCGAACGTTAAACCGGTGGGCCTGATTGTGTACCAAGAGTAAACTCACTGCCTTCTCGTTCTACAAGAATTTTTTAGACAACATCAATTTCTGGCTATGGCAGCAGAAAAAGAAAAATGAAAATATCTTCTACATCTATAAGCGGAAAAATGACGTCCTTTAAACAGTTCGTACAGGCTGCGGACCCATATTACAAGAAGTTAATTCTTAAGGACGGTAAAAGAACTAATATTAAGTTTTCAGGTTTCCTTTAACTTGCGTTCGTCGAAATGATTCTCCTCCTTATCATTTACCGGCGAAGTGTTGAAAGGATCCAGACGTCGTTTCGACACTTCGCTTGAAAATGATAGGACACTTTATTGATACGCCGCGCCATTTCAACGAACTCATCGAGCCGGAAACCCGAGAACTTTATTTTAGTTCAATTCACCGTTAAAGACAATGACTTCGTATCAAGTTGAAAGACGTTTCGGGAAATTATTCTTACCTTTCTCCTCTACTACAGATTTTCACGTAATTTTTCCTGACATGTTTAAGATAGGGTGCTGCGCCTAGAGGTACAAAATCTTGCTTCCCTTGTAACAGCTGCTTCATTTACTCCCTTTCGTGGCTCCGTATCTCAGTTGGTAAAAGCGTAACCGTTATTAGATCACTTTGTTGCCCGTCCGTCTGTCTGTCCAACTGTTCAGAACCTCTTTTTCTCTGTAACGGATAGATATGACAAGTTGAAGTTTGTGTTACACAATAATGTTTATGATCCCTTGGCGACGTGAAAAAGTGAAGCTTCTAAGTCAGTGCAATCAAAATGTACGGCGATTTATGTCACTGATATTGGCAAACACTCATCAAAATATGTTGGGTTCTCCCCCTTGATATAGAATCATGAAATTTGGCAAGAGGAAAGGTTTCACAATGTTTGTAATTACATCACACAAAAAAAGTATTTCTGACTTAAAACTTGAAAGTAAAAAATTCTCGAAAGTCTAGGTATTCTTGCCAATATCAACGTACATAACAGGCAAAATTCGTCAGTATCCTCGATTCCCGAAATGGATAAACTGTCTACAGAACGGTTTCCGGGATGTAATATTTCATTTTCGAGTGCCCCTGTTGAAGTCACTAATGCCTTTCTACAGCATGTTGCTTGCCATAAATAATTGCCGCCAAAGCGAGGTCTGGGGCACGATGCCACTTTCAAGCTTTTCTTTACAGCCTGGACGTCATAAACATATGGCCGGCTCACATCGGACGCTGCGACAGGCGGTGACGATTTGCACAGCTGCACTTGAAACTAGATGTTTCGAACCTGGAACGTCATATTCAAAAAATAAATACAGTAAAGAGAATCAAGTTACCGATTTTCAGTCAATGTGCATATGGTGTTCACAGCCAACGAAAGAACTACCATTCTTCAGTAACATGAAAAATTAACTTTTTGGAACAATTACCGTAACTTAATTGTATCCGTTGCGGTTCATGCTGGAGCATGTCTTGAGTCACGAGTCGTAGTCTTTTAGCAATATGCACAATTTATTTCTAGCTCAGAAGGCCGGTCTTTAAGTGTTTAACATTATTATATTATAATATATAGTATAACACGTTCGTGCTCTTCTCCTAGCACATTGATAGGAAACATGTAACGTTTATCACTTGGTTTGGGGGGGGGGGGGGTGAGATTGGGGATTGGACACTACTTAAGTAGGCCACCTTAAGCAAACCTCATCGCCTACATGCATCAGCAACATGAGCCGTTCTAATCCCTCGCCTGTTTTAGCTGTTCTTACAGCCATAGAAAAATACTCGAACACACCCTAAGCCTTCGTGTATTTGTCTGGAACATATTGTACCAGAAATAAATTAAAAATAGATCCAATCCCCCGGTACCGATCAAGGTTTTTGGAGGTCTTCCTTGGTTGTAAGGTAAATACCCGAACTAGAAATCCCATTCCCCCACGTACAGTCGACTCTCGATAATTTCAAGGGCGCTAACAAAACTTCCGAATAATAGAGATTTCGATTTAATGAAAGTTTGACTGGTCTACGTGGGATCAGGAAAAAGTCGAAATAAAAGTTACGAAATAGTACTGTAGTTTCAGTAACAGTCGTATCTCTTTACAAAAGAAAGCAGAGAGTAAGAATTAAAACTCAAATTAAAAGGAGGTCTGTTTTAACACCTAATTAGATTTTATATATTTTAACACTTCAAACGAATGCAATGTACTGATTCCAAGGACACATAAGAAAACTTTAGTTTCATTCATTTTTCCGTGCTGAACAAACTTTAATCAACGCTACTATTTTCTCCACTAATTCCCTTAAAATGATGTTATGTGTGTTTTTTTTTAAATTTATACAGCCACTCCTGAGTAGCAGCGAACCGTTGAGTACTTTGCCTTTTTTTAAGCATCTGAGCTTCGATAGGTATGTTTTGTCCTGTGCGCCGAGTAAGCCATTTCGGTAGACACTCTTCAAGGCGCAGGAAGTCAGCTTGCCGGTCCCGCTTCCTCTCTCCGTATGATAGGTTTCCGCCAATCCAGTCTTTCTGATGCAAGATTGTCGACAACATGGATGACGGAATCCCGAAAGTTTTTGCTGCATCATCTTTGTTTTCCACTCCCCCACCATTCTACGGCCTCTATAACTGCTTCTTCTGTGCGAGAGTTAAACGCTTGTACTTCGCTGAAGTAATTTTTACAACTGAGTCATGTACTTTAGTAAGTTATTCACGTTTGAGAAAACAAAGAGGTATTGCGAACAGATGAAAGAGGGAATAATTATGTGAACAGCCGACTGAACGATTCGAATTACCGAGTGTCACTTAGCTGCGGACTTCCAATTATAGTGTGTTTGCGGGATGGTCAGTCGCGACAATCGCTTCTATTTATCGAGTCTGCCGAAACACACAGGGTTTCTCTGATTTACCGCAGTCCTTTTGTTTCGAATGAACTTGACAGCTAGTTCGATTTATCGAGGTTCCTATTAGCAACACTCTAGTAATTGGAATCCCCTCTGACTTACTACTACCCCGTCTGGTAACGGCTGAAAAGAACTGTGCTCTGAAATGGTTCAGATCTCAAACAGACCGCCCTTCTCTCGGGCTACGTAATCAGAAGTATTAAGAATAAATAAAATAGCTGCAGTGGGAAAGAGAACGCTACCACAGCCTTAGAAATGCAGATTCCTAATCTCAATGTACAAACAATTTTCGTTACAGCTGCATTCTTTATTGTCCTGTTCGCTGTGCAGTAGGGAGCGTGGAGCGTGTGTAGTCGTCATTTATTGATGAACACACAGTCAGCATATTACACTTCTTTGTAAGCGCAGTTCCACAATTACTGAACACAACACAGTTTAATAGCCATCTGCATTTCATCCCATTTGCAATACGGAAAACAAATCTTTATTGTGGGACCTGCAGCATGTATAATGTAACAGAAGGACATTATGTAGAGAACTGGAAAACAGTATGGTGCTCCATATTTTACTTTGGCATATAAGCTTATTTCGGCTTTATTGCCTTTATCAGAACATGTCCTGTCGTTGTAGATGGACTTACGTTAACTTTCAGTAAATCATTATTGCTGTCTGTACTTGTTGGTTGTAATATTATTTTTTTCGGCAACGTTTTAAAGCTGCTGCGTAATTTTCTGCTGCACGTATATGGTAATACGTTTTTTAATATCTGACAGTTGCAAAAATTCAAGGTCGACAGCTAGTTGTTTACTCAGAGAAGCAACAGCTCTAAAAGGTTGCTGAAAAAATAATATTGCAATCATCAATTACAGACAGCAATAATGGTTTGCTCAAAGTTGACGTATGTCCATCTACAAAGTCAGTACATACTGATGAAGGCAACAGAGCCGAAATAAGCTTTTATGCCACAGTAAAACATTAATCATCTTACTGTTTTCCAGTTCTCTACAAGTATTTCTCCTTACGGATCAACAAAGACGTTTAAGAGTTTTCGATTTCTTTTAAAACCACTCTTCGACACACAACTCTATAGACGCAGATGAAAAACATGTCGTGAGACGTACGTTTCTCCCGGCGTACACAGTGTTCAAATAACTTCCGCAAATGCAGCCGAGAGACGTTTTCGACAATAGCAGATTCATTGCACAGCGCTTACTTTCTGCAGTTATACCTTGAAAATTATAGGGTGGTCACCGGTCGAAATATTGGCGGTTGTCCACTACGTCATGGGGCTACATTCCCGTAACTTATTTGAACAAACGTATCAATTGGCTTCACATGTACTGGACTTTTATGTAGCCTTAGCGCATATAATGCACTAAATATTAACACAGTTAAATGGTGGCAACCTTACATCAACAGCTCTCACATGTATTGCACTATCTGTTATACAATCTCGACGTTACTAGCACAGTAAATATTGAAAAGCAATCACATGGTGCCAACTTTCCTAAGTAAACTTCCAATAAAATATCATGTTCGTTCACATTACTTGAAAGAAATACAGTTACAACATATGTGGTAAAAAAAGAAAAGCCAAACTTAATACTAATTTTAAACAGGGGATGGACGAGGAAGAATCTTGACCTCCAAAACAAGCTCCTCACTGGAGACAAATAGGTATAATTTAAGAAAACGCGAATTTTTATTAGGAGGCAACATTAAATCGGCCCAATCAATTACACAACATAACGGAAGAGACACAACGAAAAGGAACTACGCCATTATAAACCACGACAGCTTGAAATAACGTCGCTCATACACCGATCAACGACAATGTCTGTCAAACAACGCCGCTCAAACACTGATGAACCACACTTGGCGTACTGTCACACTGCTGTACCACCCCACAGCAGTAAAGAGGAAAACAGGCTAAACAGCCTGTGGCAGAAGAGAACGCATGGTGAAGCATGGCAGACAGACAACACTTCCTCTGTCGATCACTGGCTTTGGCGGCTATTTATCCTGTTGCAAGCACAGTTAAGAACTAGAGATCAGGAACGGAGCGAATCCAACGTTGCGGGTTGCATACTTCACACATCGAGGCGCCACTCTTACGCCAGTGCTAATGAGATTCCTTTGTTGCCGCTGTAGTTCCGGAACTATCGATTTGCGGTCGCTTCGTACTCGTCGACTCGATGTCTATACTGAAGCAAGCAGAGTGTAAGGCTAGTCGTGACTTATTATTGTTTGTACGCAAGACGAGTATACGATCTTGCTGCTGTGAAGTAGGATTGACAAGGCGAAATGACCGATTATCGGATTCAGATGACCGTTAACGAAGCTGTATTTTGTGAGAATGTGTTCCATTAAATGATTGATATCTGGAATAAGTTTCACGCTATACTCCACGCTTCAGGCGAAAAATATACAAATTTCGTCCACTGCAAATAAAATGATTGTCTTGTTGCTTATTCCGTCTCCGCCTAGAGAATATACATGCGTTGCTTCTGTCATTTAGGCAAGTCGGATGATTTCTGACACTTCAACTTGCACTTGAGAAAAGCTGTAAAACTGAAATCGTGATTACGTGACATATATGAATAGTAATTTAAAGTTTAATGGCGGAAATTTCTTTCAAAACAGTTGTGTGTCGAGCGGGAACGCCTTGAGTCCGCGGTTGTACTTGCAAACTCTTGCTCTCGTTTCTGAACGAGTCGAGTCCACTTGTACCCGACAACAGGCTCAGCACGGGAATAACTGTCAAGTTTAAAGTGATACGGAGCTCATTTCTGACCTGTTTTGAGAACCACATTAGCATGATTCTGCCACTTTTGCATCCATCCGTATGAGAACTTGACAGGCAGGGCGCCCTATTCCACCCAGCAGCGACAAAGGGAAACAAACAGCCTGCCCTCGTTACTGGACGTTCGCAACTCGGTGGCTGGGGTACACAGACTGATTTCTCGCCGACCCACTCCAGCAGACAGTCTGTCCACTTCCAGGCAGACTGCTTGCTGAGACTCCTCGGTCACACCCGCCACACAGCACTCACAGGGAGCCTTCTCTGACATGGATAGGCTGAGACGTTGCTGGAACGGCTATCGATTTCAGGATCATTATGCCATCTTCAGGCACATGCTAGAGATGTATGGTGTAACGAAGTTGCGGAAAATATATTTACTCGAGCCGTATGATAACATTCATCGGGTTCTGCTAGTCATAAGGTTCCATGAAAGACGAGTAAATGTATCCCGTTATTGCTAAAGTTGGTTATTACATGCTGCTTGAAGATAACGTCTTATGATCTCAAGATCGAGAGCGCTATGAAATGAATAGAATAATAAAAAAATACAGCTGGAAGGAAAACTGCTTGTGCACTGAAATTATACTGTACTTGACCCGAATATCTAACAATATCCATTTAATAAAATGACAACAGACAAGTTAGAAAATTAGTGGCATGTCTATAAAGGTTGCTGTTGTAGTTGTGAATTAAGTTTATAGTCTGTCAGACGTGAAGCAGATTAAATTAAATTAATAATGTTTAACTGTGACTAGATTTCTCCTTTTGCAGAAAATAATTTTAGTGTCTTCATCGTCCACCAAGTGTGGAATCTTTGTCTTAAAGATCAAGCACATTTGAACAACATGAGCTCTTGCACTCCAACAAATACCAATAGAGCATAATAGATGTACTAAAGAAACCTGAAAAGTTTTACTGAAATCATTTATCGGTGAATGACTGTCTCTGCAGTGAAATGCTGCGTCTGATCTAAGAATCAGAGAGTTCGGCTAATGTGCTATGAGAAATCTCAGCGTAGAGGATGATCGGATATTGTAGCTATGTACATTGACATAAATTTTCGTTTCTTAAAAGTTTACGTAAATCGCAATGATCGCGTTCCAGGATTCAAACAACCGGTCAGCCTCCACACATGCCCCTATCTTAAGTAGAGGAAGTTCCTAGTGGATGAAATAGGACTTTATAATTATCGAGGAATTCATTGAACATACCTTATTAATATGGATGATTGCATATTTCTGTAATTTTCACAGATTACAACTTTAATGCCCTTTAACACAGGGAGTAGATTCTAGTTCCACATCGGTTAAAATGGCTCTGAGCACTACGTGACTCAACTGCTGTGGTCATCACTCCCCTGGAACTTAGAACTACTTAAACCTAACTAACCTAAGGACATCACACACATCTATGCCCGAGGCAGGATTCGAACCAGCGACCGTAGCGGTCGCGCGGTTCCAGACTGTAGCGCCTAGAACCGCTCGGTCACGCCGGCCGGCGTTCCACATCGGACGTACTTTGATAAACTACAACTTCTCCTTTGATGGCGTCCAACAATTCAGCTTAACTAAATTAACGTTATAGAATCTCTTCGAGTCTGTACATAATCTCAAGCAGAAGTAATGCGAATAAAATCTCTCATGCTCATATTCATATCGCACGGCGTAAGAGTTGCTTGTTACAGAGAATACAGAGCTAACTCGCTGCAGTCACTTCCGTATTATAGCTGACCGCGCAGCAGACTTTCACATAATACATCCTGTACATACACACACACACACACACACACACACACACACACACACACACACACACACCGAGAAGTTCGTAGAGCGATGGGGATAGCATAAATTCGCCAGCAGCTGGCAATCTTCTATCATGTGCTCCAACCATAAAGAACCAAATGAAGATTGATAACTTCCAGTGCTCCTGCTACTTACAAATAAATTCCGGGACAGTCTTCTCCGTGCCAGGACCAGTAGCTCCCGCTTGTTCGTGACATCCCTGATGAGACGGAATCGTCGTCGTCTTACGGAGTTACTGCCTATCAGCTAGAGATACCTGCTTGTTAGGCGGTCTGCACTTCCGTTGCGCTGCAGAATGCGGCGAATTAGTTATGCGAGTTCGCGCCTTGTCGTAGAATCTCACGCCGTATTCCGAGAATCGATGGAACACGTGTTCAGCGTCTGCTGCTTTAGGTAGGCATCGGGTGGAGAACTTTGTACGTATGTGGTAAATCCGTCTGAGACTTTCGCTCCCCGGGGCCTGGTGTAATCTATAACTGGTCGCAGGAAGTGCCTATAGGCCTACTTTGCATGTTCCACAGGGATAGAACTTACTGATCGCACGTTAACCAGCAGGTGGAGTGAACTCAAAGGGTGGCTACTGTCTTCTTGCAGACTTCGTCTGCACGCTGCTTCCAGGTTGGTCGGTTGTAGAGGCTTATCCCCAGACACCTCGCCGTCGAGTCCAGTAATGTGACATCCGTTTACGTTTGGTGGAAGCTTGTTCCGTAGACTTGCAGGGTTAAAGGCTGTGCGACAATATGCTGCCACGTTTTCTAGACGGCTGCAAGTGTTTTTGATGTGCACTTCTTTTGATTTAAAGAATTAGTCCAGTCAAACGGTAGTCCGAAGTGGAAAGTTATGGTTTAATTGTCTTTAGTGGTTTATTTCTTTTTCTTTTTTTTTTTTTTTGTGCTGAAAGCGAATCTGTAGCCGTCGAACAAAATTTCACTCCGCACATAAGAGATATCATAAAAAAGTTGTTTTTAGTGGTTTTCGGTTTGTAACTTGCAAAGCAAGATAATTTACGCAAAATACGTAAAATAAAGGGGAGAGACCTACCTACAGTTTATGTCTGTAACGTTTATTGTACGTCGTATGGTTTGCACGCAAAAAAGTGTCGAAATCTCGAACAAATCTGTAATAACTTTTTGGAAAATAGCAAAAAAGGATTAACATATCTTTATTAATTTCGTGTAGGAAAAAATTACTCTTAAATACTAATAAAAGATGTCTATTTATGTGCAGTTTATATGTACTTCAGTAACAATATGACGCCCAGACACAGATTTGCACAATTTTTTCAGGACAGCCTTCTAGTTCTTATACACCTAAAACAAATAACAAGTGACTAATTCCAAATACTTGACCACTGATGTAATACCTATTAAGAAACATATTTTGAACACACAAATAAGTAGCGAGTGAAGGAATGAAGCTGAGACAGAATTATTTATGCACAGTCGCCTTCAGGTAATGCAGGGAACTCCGGGTGAGTCCCCTGCTTCTTCAGTTTCTGCGACGGGAATGTTATCGCAGCTGTTCTCGCAGGTCAGGCACGTACTGAAACGGTTGATTTGTAAGGGGGGGAGGACAGAAGTTGGCTTGACAGCGCTAATAACTCTGGGTGAAACGGCTAAAACTTTTCCCCGCTTGTCAGTGTTCCCTCGCTTCTTCTCGAGTATCGGTCTTCCTAAGAAAACTTCGAGAACCTCCGGAACAAGGCTTTCATTTTCGTCCAGATAGAATCTGGAGGGGGATAGTCACCCATGGCATACGGTACTGATCGCATCTCTTCAGGAATTACGCCGCTGTCTCAACTAATTGAAGGCGTTCTTTCCGTTCTGTTGAACATTATTCAATTTACCACGCATCTGTCAAAAGCTTATGACAAGTATTTTTGAAACATGTGATTGCATTCCGTTCGATCTTTGATGTGATAACAGATTTCCGATATATCTCCAAACAAATTATGGTTTACGGTTTTTCTTTGAGGTCTGTAGTAGCCCTCTATCTGAGTCATTAGCTGGTCGAATGGCAACTGATATTCCTCGTAATTGTTTTCCATGAAAGTGAAAATATTAGTCATATCCCCCTCTCTACCTCTTCAGCCTCTTCTTTTTCGTCGACCTTGGGCCTTCTAATGTACAGTTGTTTTAAAACATATCATAGTACTGAAAATCAGCAGCCGCCATGTATCTGTTGTCGGCAGGATTCAGTCGATAACTGCAGCACCGAAATCATCTCTACATGGCTGAGCCTGTTTCACAGCTGTGTCTTCCATCTGTATTTTCGTCACGTGATTCACCAAAAGTACATTTATGGGGAAGCAGTCGTTTTTGTGACCTTGCGCAATCCTCAGGAATACCTTTCCTGAAAATGAAAATGTGCTTGGTTCAGCATCTTTCTTCAGGTGAACAGCTGTAATTCTGTCATTTATGTAACTTTTATGACATGAAACACGCACGCTAATATATGATTTTTCCTCCAAAACAGCTCCCTTCCTATTTCTTGACTTTTACTAGCATCACGTAAAGTTCCTATTCCTTTTTTCGTGCCTACTTTTAGTGCACCCTCACTCAAATCTTTTTGACAAATAAAACACGTGTCACTGCAGAATGAGATTTTCACTGTGCAGCGGAGTGTGCGCTCATATGAAACCCCCTGGCAGATTAAAACTGTGTGCCGGACCGAGACTCCAACTCGGGACCTCTGCCTCTCGTGGGCAAGCGCTCTACCAACTGAGATACCCAAGCACGACTAACGCCCCGAGTTCGAGTCTCGGTCCGGCACACAGTTTTAATCTGCCAGGAAGTTTCATATCAGCGCACACTCAGCTGCAGAGTGAAAATCTCATTCTGGAAACATCCCCCAGGCTGTGCTAAGCCATGTCTCGGCAATATCCTTTCTTTCAGGAGTGCTAGTTCTGCAAGGTTCGAAGGAGAGCTTCTGTGAAGTTTTGAAGGTAGGAGACGAGGTACTGGCAGAATTAAAGCTGTGAGGACGGGGCGTGAGTCGTGCTTGGGTAGCTCAGTTGGCAGAGCACTTGCCCGCGAAAGGCAAAGGTCCCGAGTTCGAGTCTCGGTAAGGGCACACAGTTTTAATCTGCCAGGAAGTTTCACGTATCACTGCTCATTGCGACCGAGTTGTTGGGTTGTATCTCAACGATAACAGTCAGAAACGAAATTAACACGCTGTTGCAGAGAAAGGAAAATGACACGACGTTGGCAGTGAATATAAACAAATTGGGTTCTGAGGACCGTTAGACATTTAGGCATGATGACCCACCCTCTCCCCTCCCCCTTCCCTCTGGGATTTAGTAAAGGGAAGCTCGAGGTCACAATGGACACAAAGAAGGGCTTCTTCTATGGTCTGGCAGGTAAACACGTTGAAAGCAAAGAACTGCAGATGAAATAGTTCACTTCAAGGGAAAACTGCAATTTTTTTATTTTGCTGTTTTCCAAAAATTGTTGATTTACCCGATATTTCAACATACTTTTGAGTGGAAACCATACAACACACAAAACAATGTTACAGACGTAAATTGTTGGTAATTTCCTCCCTTTTTTGCGTAAATAGCTTGCTGTGAAAATTATAACCTGATAACCACTAAAAGATATTATTTTTAGTGGATTTTTGATGATTTCTCATATTTCGGGGAAAATTTTGTTGAACGACTTCAGATTCGTGTTCAGTACCCCCCAAAAAACATAAAATAAACCACTAAAAACAATTACACTGAAGGCTTTTTGTGCACCATTTTACTGGACGCCATCGTCAACGATACCGTCGTCAAGTTACCCGTCCGTCAAGTTGTGGAAATGAGTCCTAGCGGAGCGATCAGGCTGTACGGTCGCATCGATTGGCATTAGATGCAGAAGCTGGTTCTGGGTTGCCGATATGTGATTATTTGTGAAGAATGAAGTTATTGCGGATGCGTATCAGCGACACATTGCGCGATAACCAAACTTGCAAATAATATTATTTCAGATCTCAGTCTTCTCGCTGGTGATGCAGTTACCTAGGAGAAAATTCTCTCTGGTAAAAATTACTGCAACATCCAGTTAGATCACAACAGCCTACGTGAAATGTGTTCGTAGTTGCGAATATGGACATCCGTCAGCTGTATAATGGAATGACGACAATGAAAATAAGTGCTGGACCGGGACTTGAACCCGATTTTCCAGCTTATCGCGACCGGTCGCCTTATCGTTAGACTATCCGAGCACACTTCACGGGCAGACCAAACTTTCCGTATGTGGTCACGCATGCGTCTACAACCTGCAATTGTACATCCATTACGTATATTCCCGTACAAGGGAGAGATTTTAATTGAAAGTTGCTTGCCCTGTGTCGGCATGCATGCATGTACGATCGAATATTGCACCGCACTCGTGAACAGCAAAGGCACTGCAATATCGCATCGTATATAATATCAGTCTAGTGAAGAGACTGGCAAATTGCACATAAGTTAAAAAAAATAGAAAATGCAAAGTTGTGCTCTTCAGGAAACGTTACAGGCTCAGTTGCAGAGAGAGGAAACGTCAGACTTCGATTCATTAATCGGCTACTGGGAAAGTGCAATTTTACTGTACAAAGAGATTGCATATAAAACGGTTTGACAATCCATTCTAGAATACTGCACAAGCTTATGGAACTCATCAGTGCTTAGATTGCCAGATCAAATTTGCAGAAAATCGGAGTTAGGGATTGGCGGTTTAAAAATTCGGCGGGACAACGTCCTAAAAGTCGATACATAAATAAAAGGACATACATTTCCAACCATTATAGAAGAATTTCCTTGTAACACATAATGAACAAAGTAGGTACAATGACACAACTGTAGTCAAAAATATTGTTATGTTCCTCGGAAGTACCAAATTGATGGTCGAATAAAAGGTTTCCGACCTGCTTCAGCACAAGCCAACAAAGTACTGATTGTTGCAACATCAGACTTCGCGCCCCGCCAGTGGACGAGAGGGGAGGCAAAGTTGAAGCACTGTTCAGAAAGCAATGGCGTGGTTGTAATAATACAAAGATGGATGCCATGCTGCTGAATGTTTCGAAACGTCCAGTTCCAGCATGCTCTGTGGCGCCCTTTAAGTTCATAAGCCGATTGTGAATCAGTTTTTTCTTTCTTGTTTACCGCCATCGATACAGTAAGAACTTGTTTCGGAACTTTCAAGAGAGAGCGTAAAGGCGGGCAAACGCGTAATTGCATAAGCGTATTTGCGCAACCGTACTATAGCGTGTGTACAATAAATTTGTACAAGCAGCTTGATGCTCGATCCAATTTTGATTGTGCATTCTTGAGCAAGCGTTCAGTTGTGAACATGCTTGAGTGTGTGTACCGAGAACAGGAGCCTTGTGTAAGCATTCGTGAGTGATTTGATTTGAGTTTATTTTGATTTCGTCCTGTTGAGTTAAATTCTGCTCAGAAGTTGTTGTGACATAGAGGATAAGGGAAAGAATAAAATTTTCCGTGGAGGAAAAGAGAAGAAAACAGCACTACTGTGAGAAGTTTCTGTCTCGTGTCAACTGCGAATCGTTAATATGTGAATAATATTCTCGTTTCTTTAATCACTCTTTACTCCACATATCATGTTTCCTCATTTGTTGTTTTTACTTAACACCAGCAAAAAACCTTTGAAAGAGAGCGCATAGTCGTCTGACTCGGCATATTTTGGTAAACAAACTGTTTGCACAATCAAGCTTGAGCCATGCGGAGGTGCGAGAAATTTGTACATGTTTGCGCACCCACACTTGCCCACGCGTGCCTCTTAGGCATGTAGTTACATGTGTGATCGTCTTAACAGGAATTTTGGAAAATCTTGTCTCGTCGTAAATAGTCGAAAAAGATACCGTACAACTCGCGAGGAACTCCGTAAAAATCTTCATAAGCCGTCTTTTAGTGCAGGAACTACGAACACTCTTCAGATCTCAGCGTATCTATTCTTCAAGGTGGCTACACAGAAAATTGCCTGCATGACAAGCACGCATGCACAAATGGGCTTCTGCAAGTATGCGCAAATTTCCTGCGTCTCCATACGGTACAAACATGCTTGTACAAACAGTTTGTTTACCAGAAAATGTAGAGCGCAGAAGACGATACACTCGCTTTAACAGTCTTTATACTTGTGCTACGAAAAGAAAAGAAGAGGAAACAAGATACGTGGAGCAAAGAATGGTTAGAGAAACGAAAACGTCATTCCCATCTTTACTAGAGACGGTACGGAAGGTCTCACAGTATTGTTGTTTTTATTTTTTTCCCCCTCCATATAACACTGCGTTCTTTGATGAGCCCTACATAATACTAGAACGCTTGTACAGAATGTAATTTAACAGGACCAAACGGGGAAACAGAAATCTAAACCAAATCAAATCACTGACGAATGCTTGCACAAGCCTCCCTGTTCGTAGTACACACATTCTAGCATGCATTATCGGAATTCGATCAAGCATAAAGCTGCTTGTACAAACCTATGCTTGGGCAAATTTATCCTACAAGCATAGTTGGGCAAGCACGCTTAGGCATGTGTGCTTGTCAAGTTCGCAGGTACAGAGGCAATTTGCAGTTTGCTAAAAGACATTCTTCCCGGGTTCCATCCACGAATCTGTGGGAAACAAACCTAAATTTATGATGGAATAAAAAGTACCTTCTGCCTCGCATTTTCCGGAGTATAGATGAAGATGTAGAAAATAAAGCCCGACCATTGTTCAAAGTCGTACCGACTCACGAGCCGGAGTCATCTAAACCCGATCGTATTTCAAAAGGGGAACACTAGGTAAAGCTGTGCCGTGTTCGGTGTGAATTTTGGGAACTGTGAATAACGAGATTAGAACTGATAGGACTGCACTTAGACTGTTGTCATTTAAATTAAGCTCAACAGTTAATTGGCGATGTAGGTTATTGCTGACACGTTCGTGGGATAAGTAAATCTTTGTCAAACTCAGGTCTTAACTTGATTGTTAGCTGCCCCGCTCCATCTTTTGTTAATGCGTCTTTCCTCAATAACTAGCCACGGTGAGAATAAAAAAAAGGTTAGCATATATTTACGACAGAAGACAACGGTCGGAAGCAAATAAATCACAGTGTTGGCACTTGTTTTCGCTTCTGTGGCGAACGGCCCGGCGCTGCTTTTTCCCCGACCTGAGTGGAAGTCGTCGCGGCGCGTGTTTGCTCGCCCTCCGGGGCATCCGTTGTAAGCCCGAACGTGCCGGATCCCAGGCGTGTGGGCACACAGGCGTTTCTTTCCCAGCCGGCAGCTGCAGCGTTTCGCCTTTCCTTCTGTTTCGACAGCGACTCAGCGAATACGGTTGGGGTGACGGCCGGAGTGACGCGTCACTCAAGACTAATTCTCCTCTTCTCAAAAGCGGATAAAGGTGGAAGTTTTTAAGGCGTTAAAAATGCTTGCACGTACCGCCGAGACTGGATTACGGATTGACATATTAGAGAATAACATAAAGATTGAAGGGATAAAGAACACTATGAACACAGAAACGGGTGGTAAGCGCATGCAAGCAGAATGGCAGATGAAACACTATCGAGATACCAGCCTAGAGGATGAAGATACCCTGGTAGGCTCTAAATGAGATGGGCTCAATAGTAACCTTTGAAGGCGGAGCATGTAGGTAACCTAATCCCTGCACGTGGAGGTGTAGGTGGTGATGAAGAAAACGGTAAAAGAACTTCAAAGATTGCACTTGTTGCAGCTATACCCGCAGGATCTGCGTCGTTTACATCTGATACGATCCATAATATGGGTCACGAAAACTCGTCTGGAATGAAGACCCTCTTACCATGTGAGAGATTCCTGATCTGCTTAACAACATACCTTGAGCTACTTTTAATTTCGATCAGTCTCAGGTCACACAGTGTGTACCATAAATTGTTTCCACTCCTTATCAGGTCATTATCAGATGATTTGATTTCGTTACATCGTAATACTTAAAAGTACAACTGAACACGTGTGTTCCAGTTTGACAAATTACTAACGCATGTAACGCTTATCATCTGCTTCTGGCTTCTTAACACCTCTCTGAACAAGCGTTTTCAGATGCACTCCGACCAGCTACTAGTAACGTATTCAAGCCATCTGATGATAACTTGCTAAGAAGTCGAAACCGCGTATGTTATTTGATAATTCTTTACAATACAGTCACTGTGTTCTAAGACAGTGTGTATTTTCTGCGTAATAAGTGTATGTGTTAGATAGCTCTCGGTGAGTCATAGGATGTGTAAATGAAGAATGGTCCAAATCTAATGAAATTCAATGTAATTGGCTTATCTTGTGCTATCTGTTCATATGACGCAGTGGGACTGACCTCTAGGTTCTCCGTGATTCCTTTTAGACCTCTAAGGCAAAACCCGCGAAGAATTCTTTAAAGTGGCATGACCGATTTTCTTCCCCATGCTTCCTCGTGTTCCTTCTCATTTGGCCTCGTCATCGAGGGGACGTTAAACTCTAATCTTCCTTCTCCTCATGTTTACTACGCCCGTCACCCTTTATGACGTTTCTATCTTCCCGATTTACTGTTTGTCCTCCTTTACTGCTCCTATCTCTGCTTCAATATTCCTGAGTGGTGTCACACATGATACACTAATTTTCCTCTTTCATGTACATCTTTCCTCACTTTCTCTTTTTATTCTTCTTAATTTCGTACTTTTTCTATCCACTTCAGTTTTAGTATTCTTCGGTAGAATCACATTGCAAATGCATACGGTTTCATCTCCGCGTCGGATGTGCCAACTTCCATTTCTTTGCAAAGCAGTACTTCAGTCTTACAACTCGAAAACTACTTCTTCATTTACATACCAATATCTCTAACCAAACTTTACTTGACGACTACCGGCTTCTGAGCTTGTTCATTTAGCTTCTGAGTGTCTAGTGCGAGAGAACTCACTGCCCTCCCTTTATTTCCACTGAAATCATAAAACGAGAAGAGTGTATTCCATACAAAAGTTACTGCTCTGTGTTACAGGCGTTATAGTATAGCTACAAAATGCGTCCCCTCTCCATCTACCTCCCTGCCCTGAACGAAAGACTGCAGCTAGAGGCAGACAGATAATTATAGTTGGAAACGAGTTTGTGAGAGTTGCGCGGAGTGCTGTCCGTGCGGTGATGGAATATATTGACATTTGTGCGGAGCTCAACATACCTGAAGTAGTTTCTGCTTTCGCCTTCATTGGCTCATAAGTGAACAGTCACTTTCCAACCTTGACCTTAGGCTAAATTACAGATCAGTCTGTCACCACAACCAGGTTTTTTGCTTTCACATTCGATGACTTCGCCAACTCACAAACCGATTACCTGCGAAAAGCCGCAGAAATGTGTCTCCGCGGAAGTCTCACTGCACACAAGCGTTGCATCCCCGTTACAAAGACCCTGATAGGGAGCAGTTCACAATGGACACATTTAAAGTTCTGTGTAGGAATACATAGATTCGGCCATATTGAAATGGCCTGCTAGAAGAACACAACCCTAGAAGTCAAAGTGAGTGGCAAAAGTGATAGAAAGCTTAGTAGTATCGGATATGTTTGAAGAAAACATTCCTCAGTTACGCCAGTCTGCTTCCGATATCTTCCTTGTGTTGGTCATTGTATGTAATCTCCTTTGCTAGATAGGAGAAGTGTTTCACATCGTCACGTCTTCCTTCCACCGTGAGTGTTATCCCTTGGTAGGGATGGACGTTATCGCTGAAACAACCGGTTTTCGGTTATATCGGTTCTTTGCACGCCAGTTTAACGTAATGTTAAAACCGCTCAAAATAACCTGTTTCTGAAATAACTGAATTTCGGTTTTTTATTCCTATTATTTCATGTAATAAACGTAGCAGTCGATCGAAGATGAAAAAATTTCGACTCTTTCAGGTTCAAGATACGTAGAGTCAAAATATTAGGTTAAAAAGCAAATAAAAGAAAACGCAGTCCGGCCACAGTTGGCTGCATTTCTCGGAAAGTGACAAGTGGTTGAATACGACCAAAAAACGCCAATAATCTCCCATCGACCCTATACATACATAAAATCGTGTAATTGGGGTCATACCACTAGAATGGCATTACGTAGCTGGAGGGTGAAAACGGAAGTTGAACTCGTGTTAATTTGTCTGTTGTCTATGGCTACAATCAGATAAGATGGTGTTGGGTAGACACAGGCAATAAATGAGCTTCTTTCCATTGTTATTGTATACTGTGAATGAATTGGTAAGTTTTTAATTTACTACTGTTACCATAATTTTTTTCCTCATTTATTACTTCATAGAAAGCTTCAAACTTTTAAAGCAAGCGAAGCATTTGACTTCACTGCTGCGTCACGTCGTAAAAGTATTTCCAAACCAGGGCTGGTCCCATTCTGCAGTACTACAGATGTCTGGCGATGACAGCGAGAAACTGTAGTATAGACCAGGTGGGAGGGCAAGTCATTCACACTAAAGGTACACGCTTAGCTTAAGGCATGACCGACGACTCAAAATGGCTCTGAGCACTATGGAACTTAACTTCTCAGGTCATCAGTCCCCTAGAACTTAGAACTACTTAAACCTAACTAACCTAAGGACATTACACGCATCCATGCAGGATTCGAGCCTGCGACCGTAGCGATCGTGCGGTTCCAGACTGTAGCGCCTAGAACCGCTCGGCCACCCCGGCCGGCTGACCGACGGCGACAGGGACATTATTATCTCAGCAATGCTGTACCAATTCTTATGCCATATGTTTGTTGCTCTTTTCTGCAGGCATTGTTATTACAATAGCAGTGATTGCTTTTTCCATATTCTATAACAACTCAGTATTTCAAACCAATGCAAATTTTGCGAATAAAAACTACCCCTTTGTTAAAAAAGGTTTGTTTAAAAACGAAAAATTTTAGTAGTGCTGCTATGGCTAATTGATGTTTCGTTTTTTTACTCGGTTATTATTAAAAGAATAAAAGAAGCGCCTGTTGTAATCGAAACAAAACATATACTGAAAAATACCGGTTATTCAAAACTAAAATACCGGTATCGGGTTTAACCGGTGGGTTTTTCCCATCCCCACCCTTGGCCGTATTCTGTTACCACCTCTTGTTGCCGTTTTTGCCTCTGTCCGACCCCTTGAAAGTAGCGTGCGGGGTGCAGGCCACGGGCATCGATTGTGGGTGGTGAGGGTGGGTGGGGGTGAGGCCCTAGCCGTGGCTTTTAGCTGCCTCCTCTTGACACGCCGCCAGCGTGCCCGCCGGTGTGTGGCGGAGCTTGCTCTGCGCCGGCCTAGAAGATCGCTATGTCCACCCACATCGGCGGCCGTGTACTCCCACCATTACCGACAACGCGCTGAGCAATTCTGCATGTGAGGTGACCAGAGTACAAGTAGTGTAAGACCACAAAAACTGTGTTTTGAGAACAGAGTCCTGACACGCTCTGCATTACGGGATCTTTTCCGTAGACTTGTGAATGAAGTCCCTAGCTGAGTTATGTGGTGCTGGATGACAGCACTTTACTTGGCAGCACAAACAGCTGTTTGTTGTTTCAGACGACAAATGAAGCCAGTAAAAACTATACGCAGTGGTTCAAATGGCTCTGAGCACTATGGGACTCAACTTCTGAGGCCATCAGTCCCCTAGAACTTAGAACTACTTAAATCTAACTAACCTAAGCACACCATACACATCCATGTCCGAGGCAGCTTTCGAACCTGCGACCGTAGTGGTCGCGCCGTTCCAGACTGTAGCACCTAGAACCGCTCGGCCACTCCGGCCAGACATACGCTGTGCCTCGAAGCTTTGTATTTCCATTACACCAAATAATCGTTGCTATGGACAGAGCCAACTGTTCAGATGAAAATGAAGGTAAACTTACAGATTCAAAACATATCACGTTTTTATCACTTACATGATTTGTATACATCATTTGACAACAATATAACCTGTTTTGAAACATAACAAGCATGTGATTGTGTATTTCGACAGCTGCCCAGTACAAAATCGAACCATAAAAATGGCACTTGCTTTGAAGAAACTATTACAGGAACGTGGCACGGAAACAGATATCATAGGCCATAGGTTTCTTACACTGTACGACCAAAAGTATCCGGACACCTACAAACACATACGTTCTTCATATTAGGTGCATTGTGCTGCCACCTCCTCCCAGGAACTCCATATCAGCGACCTCAGCAGTCATTATACATCGTGAGAGAGCAGAATGGGGCGCTTCGCGGAACTCACGGCCTTCGGACGTGGTCAGGTGATTGGATGTCAGTTGTGTCATACATCTGTACGCGAGATATCCACATTCCCAACATCCCTAGGTACACTGTTTCCGATGTGATACTGAATTGGAACCGTGAAGGGACACATACAGCACAAAAGCGTACAGGCCGACCTCGTTTGTTGACTGACAGACCGCCGACAATTGAAGAGGGCAGACATCTATCCAGACCATCACACAGGTATCCGAGACTGCAACAGGATCCACTGCAGGTACTATGACAGTCAGGCGGGAGGTGAGAAACCTTTGATTTCATGGCCGAGCGGCTGCTCATAAGCCACACATCAAGCCGGTAAATGCCAAACGACGCCTCACTTGGTGCAAGGAGCATAAACATTGGACGATTGGACAGTGGAATAACGTTGTGTAGAGTGACGAATCACTGTACACGATATGACGATCCGATGACAGCGTGTGGGTATGGCGAATGCTCGGTGAACGTCATCTGCTAGCGTATGTAGTCCCAACAGTAAAATTCTAAGGCGGTGGTGTTATGGTGTGGTCGTGTTTTTCATGGATGGGGTTTGCACCCCTTGTTTTGCGTGACTCTATCACAGCATAGGCCTACATTAATGTTTTAAGCACCTTCTTGCTTCCCACTGTGCAACAGTAATTCGGGGGTGGCGATTGCATCTTTCAACACGATCGAGCACCTGTTCATAATGCACGGCGTGTGGTGGAGTGATTACCAACTATAACATATCTGTAATGTACTGACCTGCACAGAGTCCTGACCTGAATCCTATAGAACACCTTTGGGATGTTTCACAACGCCGACTTCGTGCCAGGCCTCACCGACCGACTTCGATAGCTCTCCTCAGTTCAGCACTCCTTGAGGTACGAAAAGGGATGTGCATATTCACTAAAATACAAAAACAGCCTTGATCTTAACATAAACTTCCACGAAATTAATTTGGCAGAGAAAAGTAAAGGACGACCAGCACATCAGCTAACAGAACAAAACAGGCTTTACGTGCGGCGACGTGCAGTTACAGATGCAAAGAAGAAGGATGTGCTGGATTTAGGTACCTTTTATTCCTTCCATTTAGCACCGTTTCTTCAAACATCTTCGTTGCACTGCAAACACACATGAAAAATTGTTTGATGATGCCGAATCGGAAGACAATGATGAATTGTTCTCTGTGTGAATATATAGGTAAATGTAGTCAGTACAAGAATGGATATGGAAATACAAATATTAAACATGGAACTGTTGTATTGTGTAATACGTTGTTTACAATTATTTTCAGAAGACTCCTCAAGCAAGGCCATATTTTCCGTTTCAAACATTGTTGCAGTCACCAATGTTTCAGAATAAAGTAGATTTATGTTTGCAAAGTATACGCTATTTTTTTATTCCCATATGCCTTTATTCTCTGGTATCTCAGGAATACTTTCTCTGGACTTGCGCCACTTCTATTCCGAATGCTTCATATGATGATGAGAAAATACAGACACGCTCAATCAAAAGGGGCTCGAAAAAGGCTCTGTAATCCCACGCGACTACCAGACAGCGTTTATCGGCACATCAAATACTTTTTTTTTCAGTTCGCAAAACCAGCTCTAACAATGCAAACACTTTAGCAACAATGCGAACAATTTAGTGGGTCGGAGTAACAAACTATTTCCTTCAAATTGAAATAAATATGAAGTTCACTTATCGTTTCGTTATGATGTTCGGAAGAATTTCGCTAACAGATAGTAAGAGCGTTGTTTTATTGAAACACAGCCGGTTTCGCGGCCTAAAGCCGTATCATCAGTGCAAGTTACATGGTAAAAGGTAATATACAGTGTCTCAACTTTGTGTGTATTAAAATTAGTAAGGTGATATCTAAAATATGCACACAGAGTTAAAGGGACATAGGTGTGCCAATAGCTCCTCGTCTAAATATATTGTCCATTATATGAATGTATGACGTCTGTTATTTCGTATTATTCAGTGGGTATTGTCTATACTACATTGGCGAACAAAGGATGACAAAGACGTGATAAATTAATTTCGTATAAATTGATGGCAGGTGGAGCATGTAGTTATAGAACCATGTTTTAAAATTAGTCTGCATATGAAAGAAGAAAAAAATAAGAAAAATATACTTCATAGTGAATGGACGCTAAAAATTTTAGAAGGCAGGACTGGCAATAAAAAAATGTTACTACTGACATGGTTATTCGGGACACAATGCTGATTGCTGTGTGGAATGATATAAGGTGGCGCTTTCTTAGCGTCCTGACGGCAGGGCAAGCCAGTGTTGGGAAGAATAGAAGCGACCCGCGCAAATGACTAACTTGTAAGACGGACTAACTAGCTGTCTAGCTGCCGGAACGGATTATCTGTGTGGACGGCGTGGCGTCGTGTAATCTGGTCTAAGAGTGCTGGGTCTCCCCTTTACAAGCGAGAATAATACTGAATTTTGTTACGTGCTAATACTTAATTGTGAAAACAGTCAAATGAGCCAGAATGCTAAGGTGTTTTAATCTTAATTGAATGTTCAGCGTGCACTGTGCATTTTCTTTTTTGTATCTGCTAAGTCAACTTTCTCGTAAAAATATGGCTTTTTTTATGGACTGTTTTTAAATTTTCTGAAGGGCTTGTGATGCTGTTCCCAGCTTCGCGTTAACTATCTCGTTAGGCTGATCGGGGAGTTTTTTTTAAGGGGGGAAACCACATTAGGAGGCTGTTTGACACTGAGTTTTTGGGTGGGAAGAATTAATTAGAATTTAATCAAATTTTGAACAGTTTTTGTGAATAGTTCTCCAATTGCGTGCAGTGTAGCCATTCCGATTTTCATCTGAAATCAAAAAGGTTTTCATTTTACATTAATTAATTTTCTAAGAATGTGAACCTCAGTGCAGGTGAAAATAATGAAAATTAAACATTTTGCAGGCCTTGGATCAATTTACTTCGGTTTTCACGATTTTGTCTCTAATTATACACAGAAAAATACCCTTCAAATCATATCATCATCTGACAAACTGGTTCAAATAATTCGTAATTTTATAAAGAATCATACTATCACTTTTCATAATGGCCGGTTCTATACTTTTTGAGCTAGACTACGCGAAAATGTGAAAAAAGTCATTTCGAGAGAAACGCGTTTGAAAAATGAATTCTCGAAAACTAGAAATTCAGTGAAGTTAACAATAATGTAAAATGCTTAGCGATTAATTTGCGATTCCAGCACCATATAGTAATCCTTCTGACTCATAGGCTTCGTTTTGCTGTTGCAGCAGTGCTTTCCGAGCTTCGATTCCAGCCAACTACGTCGATTCTGCCGGCTCACGCGCTGGTTGTCCATTTGTTTGGCATAACTGAACCTCTGCCTGCCTTCTACAATTCCTGCCTCGTTCATGACCATCAGAAGGGATGAATTTCCTTCATTGAACAAGCCCGCTGCAAAATACGGTGCCAATTCAACGACTTCTAGTCCGGAGTGCAAGTGTTCAGGCGCTAATCGCCAAATAGTGGAATTAAAACTTTCAGTCGCATTTTCTGTGTGGCCACCTAAACATCTCTTCAGTAATTCATCCAGTCATAAATCTTCATATACTGAAATAATTTCCTTCTGTTCGTCGGGGTGCAATGGAGTAGGGTGCGATTTAGGTTCCATAATAATTAGGTTCCAAATAATTTACGTTTACTAAAACAATAAATCAAATACCGTGAGAAGTTGAATAAAAGATTCTGATTTCTTATGAGCATTTCGGATAATGAATGCTAAGAACACATATAACAGTCATATACTCTGTGGTTTTGAGTAATTTTCTAGTTTTTAGGACAGAAGAAAAACGTCGAAGAAATTCAGAGACCTGACGCTAGAATTTGTTTGCTCAACATCTGTTTACTCAACACAAAAGCATTACATACAGGTAGTAATTTTTTCTGCCTTACATTGTAAACGAAATGAAGGACGCGACTAATTTATAAATATCACAACGTTTCATTTGCGACCTTTCTCCCGCCATATCCGAGCACAATATCAGCCTAGCAGTGAAACCCGGGAACAAACAGAGCAGAATATGTGATGTTAGTAATGAATCTCCCGATGCTTGTGGTTGGGGCGGTGTATTGTTTCAAAATCGAGCGCACAACTACGGATGCTGTTCTACAGTTTATTTGCGTAACGTGTTGGCTTTCAGCCTGTACCTCCCTCTAATTTCTTCTGTGAGTGGAGAAATTTGCGTCTGCAGGTCCTAAACTACTTGTGTTTGGCATTCACCGTCGTAACTGTGTTCTCGTTACTTATTTTTTGGAACAGATTAATTTTATTTGATAGCGTAACTTTATTGTCTGACAAAGACGCTAACGTGTGAGTCGAGGTAGTAATCTTTGACGACGCCATTCATATGTTACCCGAGCCCAGCATCGAACGTCGAAATCGTGCTCGTAAGTTCATGCTAAACATTCTTATTTGCGTATTTCAGCTAGTTATAGTACATCTTCCAGCAGTGAAATTGTGACGTGTGAGATGCTGAATTTTCAGCTGAACTTGTCCGGTAGATCGCATTAGAGTGTAGGCATTTCGTTTTCCTCTGTAATATTTGCTGTACACTGTGAGTGTGAACTCTTTGCACAAGCAGTGAATCACGCTTTAGAATATTACTCACATTCTACATTTACTGCCTACGAACTCCCTTTTCCTCTTTGTAAAAATGTACGTTTCGTGTTTTGAATTCTGCATCTTCCAATGACGATTTCGACAGGGTAAAACTGACAAGAAGTAATGTCATATTTCAGTGACATTCTACGTACAGCAAATCCAAGAAATAAAGTCTGATAGGAAATTTAAACTCTGATATTATTTCAGTGATTGCGCTATCCTGTACATCTCGTTAGCCAAACTGAATGAGTGTGTATACTTAACACAGAAGGATACATGCGCATGTAAATTTATGCTACGAATTTTGCGTTGTATTGCTCATACGTGGAAATGGATGATGGGGAATCTTTGTAGAGGGCTGCGACCATATTGCACTTGTGTGTAATTGCTCGTGTGTGTCGCTCGAAATAACGATAAGCGACTGTTTCCTTCCATAAAATGAAGTAGATGAAAAGTTACGACAATTCCTGTTCTCTCCTGCGTTTAATATTTAATTAGCCGTTCTTTTACGACGTATTATTTCCATTCATTCTAGCATTATATGCATTTCTCTTGGTTTTGCTGTACCGGAGATACTATTTCCTTTTATTCTTGGATGTCTGATCGTTCTGCACGGTTATTAATACGAAATTATGATGCACTGTGAGCATATTTAAGCGTTCAGCAAAGTGCAGTAATTTTTCTCTGCAATGTGATACAAATTTTTTAAAACAAACTTCCAAGTATGTCTGGTATCTACGTACTACATTTTCATTTTTTAATTTCGGTTCTCATAATTATGTTGCTTTTCTACCAATATTTGAAGCTCTGAGCGTTTGTCATTTGTTGAAACTGGAACAAAATCATGTCTGCTGTTCGTAACAGTAGAAATAATATTACGCAACTAGTATCGCGGAAAGCTTTTTCTGCTAATTACGCAGCGGCAGAAAATTCACTCAAGTTATTTTCATTTTATTGGAAAGTGCATAAATTTTAGAATACAGTAGTTTTGTATATGCGTTGAAGTGCAGAGGAAAGTATTCCGTACGCTTCTAAAAGGCACTGTGCAGTTTTCACCAAAAATAACAGAAGGTATGAGGTGGACAACCTCAACTGAGTTTATAAAATAGCGCAATATTTGAAAGATTGTAGGCTTTTGTCGGTTCGCACTTTTTGTGTCGATAATCCCCATACTAATTAGACTATTTCTGTGTTACATTCAGTACTGAAAATGGTAAAACAAAGCTGCTTGGTTTTAATCGTATGAACAGATGATCGTATGAGAGTTACTTCAAGGACATCGTCCCAATTCTTCTAGTTTTACTATGGCACATGACAGTATATCGAATTTTGGTGTCATCTTCGAAGTATTCACTTGTCTTTATTGTCGGCCAAATTTTGCTGAACCCACATTTTGGTTAATGATTGGTCTTGCCGTTGCAAGACGTACGTGAGAAGTGTAAAATACAATATTGATAGCTCACGAAGACTAAATTCACTCAGTATTTTATACAATTACAAAATTCACTTCGACTGTAAAGTTCAGTCACTGATATCCCCGTTAACAATCAGAGTTCCAAAATATTTTTTTTATCGAAATGTTGCAAAGTAAAAAATGTTCAAAAGTGTGTGAAATCTTATGGGACTCAAGTGCTAAGGTCATCAGTCCCTAAGCTTACACACTACTTAACCTAAATTATTCTAAGGACAAACACACACACACACACACACACACACACCCATGACGGAAGGAGGACTCGAACCTCCGCCGGGACCAACCGCACAGTCCGTGACTGCAGCGCTTTTTTTTTTTTTTTTTTTTTTTTTTTTTTTTTTTTTTTTTTAAATCTCATTTTGTTCGCTTTTGTTCGTTGCATCTGCTCGGGGCGGACGTCGTAAGACATCCGTTTAAGTTCGTTGTTGATCGATTAGCTCAGTTTTTTTATTACAGGGGGCTGCTAACCCTCTGACCGAACACGCTTAGCTACCGTGCCGGCATGCCCTAAACCGCTCGGTTAATCCCGCACTACCAATTAAATCCTAACATAGTATTAAAGCCGAGGGCTCTCCACGTGAACACTGAACACCGAAAATTACCGTCAGCATGAATGATTTGTTTATCTAATGAGAACTTAGTAAGTCAATGTTAATAGAAATAAAAACTTTCAGGTTCGCCGATGACATTGTAATTCTGTCAGAGACAGCAAAGGACTTGGAAGAGCAGTTGAACGGAATGGACATTGTCTTGAAAGGAGGATATAAGATGAACATCAACAAAAGCAGAACGAGGATAATGGAATGTAGTCAAATTAAGTCGGATGATGCTGTGGGTATTAGATTAGGAAATGAGACACTTGAAGTAGTAAAGGAGTTTTGCTATTTGGGGAGCAAAATAACTGATGTTGGTCGAAGTAGAGAGGATATAAAATGTAGACTGGCAATGGCAAGGAAAGCGTTTCTGAAGAAGAGAAATTTGTTAACATCGAGTATAGATTTAAGTGTCAGGAAGTCATTTCTGAAAGTATTTGTATGGAGTGTAGCCATGTATGGAAGTGAAACATGGACGATAAATAGTTTAGACAAGAAGAGAATAGAAGCTTTCGAAATGTGGTGTTACAGAAGAATGCTGAAGATTAGATGGGTAGATCACATAACTAATGAGGAGGTATTGAATAGAAATGGGGAGAAGAGGAGTTTGTGGCACAACTTGACAAGAAGAAGAGACCGGTTGGTAGGACATGTTCTGAGGCATCGAGGAATCACAAATGTAGCATTGGAGGGCAGCGTGGAGGGTAAAAATCGTAGAGGGAGACCAAAAGATGAATACACTAAGCAGATTCAGAAGGATGTAGGTTGCAATAGGTACTGGGAGATGAAGAAGCTTGCACAGGATAGAGTAGCATGGAGAGCTGCATCAAACCAGTCTCAGGACTAAAGACCACAACAACAACAATGTTAGTAAGGTGTTCATATGAGTAACGTAGTACTGGAACGGCAAGCTAAATAACGATGTGAACCTGACTAGGTCCCCGCCTTTCCGTTTATTTGTGCAAAGTATAAAAAGACAATTATTTAGGGGCGCTGCAGTCACGGACCTTGCGGCTGGTCCCGGCGGAGGTTCGAGTCCTCCCTCCGGCATGGGTGTGTGTGTTTGTCCTTACGATAATTTAGATTAAGTAGTGTGTAAGCTTAGGGACTTATGACTTTTGCAGTTAAATCCCATCTGATTTCACATACATTTGAACATTTCATTAGTAAATTATTTATAACAATGTGTGTATTTGTTCACCGATAATAGAAACATGACCATTCCTTCATTGTCATCAAGTCTTATCTGTGTTTCGTAAGCATATTCTGCGTGTTTATACCATCTGTTCTTCTTCTCCATCTTCTTTTCGTTTCGACCTACTTACGAGCATGGGGCTCATTTTGACTCTTTACGCGGCTCTTCTGTTTCTTCTTCATCTAGAAAGACTGGGTTTTCTGGTTGTGAGGAAGGTTGCTCTCCTTTGTCAACTTCGGTCTGCTGGTGCCTATACTCTTTTTGCTGGTGAGGACGACTGGATATACCACTAGCAGAGTGATTTTCCAGAATTTGGGCCGGTCCTGTATGGTTTCTTTCGGAATTCCAAATTGCTCCAAGTCTGATTTCGCCGTGGTGATCCATTTGTCCTTGCACACATTCCTTCTACCTGTCGCTGTGAAGTTCTTGTTCGTGAGTCTGCAGGGGCTCATGTGGGTCAAATGTCCATAGAGAACCAGTAGCCTCTTCTTCACAGATGAGATAATATCTTCTTGGAGATGGAACAGCTTACTGT
Organism: Schistocerca serialis cubense; assembly: GCF_023864345.2. Classification (NCBI taxonomy): domain Eukaryota; kingdom Metazoa; phylum Arthropoda; class Insecta; order Orthoptera; family Acrididae; genus Schistocerca; species Schistocerca serialis. Next base: position 1,283,759,061 of record NC_064638.1, on the reverse strand, counting down.
CGTGTCTGATTCTGTAGGTGCATCCTCTTCTTGTGTTGGTCGTAGTATTCTCCCTAGGATTTTGCGTTCGTTAAGCTCTAGTTTCCTGATTGGACCCTTCCTGCCCTTAAAGACGCATTGAGAGTTGTGGCACGTGCACCCTACTTGTTCGTCAGGAGCCAGTCAGAGCCATGGGATACGGATTGTCGTATGTCTGTGTTGTAATGTGTGAGTTAAAGATTCCTGGAAAGGTACTTGGAGAGTAAATGGTCTTACAGGAGCGGTAAACCTCTCTAACCTGGCATATCTGCTATCTACTGGCAAGTTCTCAGTCTCATTTGCTACAATCCGCTCCCCTACATACTTGACTGAAGGTCTGAAGGCGCTTTACGAATGCTGAAATTGGAGATGAGGCTTTATTTTGGTATGTCATACTATTTGTTATTAATTTCATAAACAATTTACAGTATTAAATGTTAATAACGTTACGTACATGACAGTAAGTTTAGAGCGTTTGTCTCTTTATTGCGATTTTTCTGTAAGATATCTGGAAGTTGTTTTTGTACGATTAGTGAATATTCGAAGTTACAGTTTTAGCACAGTCAGAACCTGGCCATTTTGCTTTGCGTAAATACATACACGGCGTTACAGTTAACCCTACTCATCATGGGGTTTCCAAGTAGCAAGTGCACTGCAGCCAGCCAAATGGGTACCTCACCTCCTTTGACAGCTCGCTGGACGGACTCGGAATGCTGCTGAGCGCCCGCATGCCTGAGTGGCCCAGCCACTACACTGCAACACTTTGGCTTTTTTTGAACACAGTTACGTAGTGGACAAACAGCTCGTAACGTCACTGATGGGCAGTGGCTCATTCCTACACAGATTTTTGTCATCGGTAGAAGAGCAACGACAAATTTGAAATCGTCCCTTTTTTTTCGCTTACACTTTTGGGTCGGTCGTTCTTGGACCAGGTTTCATATTCCCATTCAGACATTTGTCTTTCTCAGTCATCCATGGAAGTTTATATCGACGTGACGGGGACGCGCCACGTAGTGGAGTCCTCTAAAGATTGAGACAACAGGCAACTCTGTAGTTTAATATCTCCCGTACCTTGATGTTTTAATTGTATAAACACTTTTGCAGATATGAAACTAAAATATGAACTCTTCTAGTAATGGATACTGTTACTACGACACATTTCTAATATGACAGGAAACGTCGACATTATATTAAGTTCAGAGTATGCCTTTCTACTCATTTGTATAACAGTTCCAGATTCGAGGCTCTTTTCTACGTTGTTTAGGGATGAAAAAGAGGCCCAGGTTTTTCTAATTCATAGTAAGGAAGCCTTTCATCGATCGTAATGTTTGGTGGTTAATTTCACATTTCTGATTCTTGTTACCATACCAACACTTCACAAAGAAAATTCTTTTCTTGATAAATAGAGCTTCTTTATAACTGCTGCTTTTTCGTGATAACCACGTTTCACAGAGTACGCCTATAAACACAGACGCAATGTTCTCACATACATTTTGCCAACTACTAATTGAGAGAAACTACAAGTGCTTGGCTCAGAAGTTAAGCGGTAAATGTTGCCTCAACAACAGCTGTAAACGACTGCCTAATTTGGCGCGGCATTTGTTCCATATGTTAGAACATAGCTTTCTCAAATGTTCTAGAAACGGTAATGATTTAGATAACCGAGTGAATTCATTTCCTATTTTTCAGGAGTGAATAATTTATACAAAGCTACATCTTTTGAAGGTTAAAAAAATGCAAGGATAAATTTAGTAACATAGTTCATTCTAAATAATTAAGGAATATAATAATTAAAATTTCTAAATATGACACTTGTGTAAAACAATGGATATTTGGTTTTTCCACCATGCGTTTTTTTTCTAAAAAATTAGACCTAATTAGATATATATCAATAATTTTCCATTTACTCAATACATAAGTTTCGCGATTAATTACGTAAATGATCTGTTGGCAATTATCTGAAATACGTGGGCTTCTTGGTAACTCACGTAAGGTAGCATCTATAGGATAACTAAGTTTCTAAACAAGACTGCATCACAGAAATATGCATTTTTTTTATTTTCAAAAGCAAATTCGCCACTCACCTTATAGCGGAAATGCTGAGTCACAGATAGGCACAACAAAACGACTTTCACAAATATAGCTTTGGCCAACAAGACCTTCGTCAAAATTAGACGACACACATACATACACACACACACACACACACACACACACACACACACACACTCACGCAAACGCAACTCACACACACACACGACTGCCGTCTCAGGCAACTGAGTTCACACTCATAATTTCTCCATTGTTCAATTTTTTTATTTTATTTTTATATATTAATTTATTTAACCTAATATGAGTAGGGCCATCAGGCCCTCTATTACTTCGGACCAGGGTTTCACACACAGTATATATTACATCACAGTTGCCTCAGAAATAATAATTTTAGTATGACAACTACTGTTAAAATGATTTGAGAGCCTGCAAGTGACACTGTGAGCAAAATATACTGACTACGAACTAACAATCTTAGTACTGGCATTGGGGTGGCCGAGCGGTTCTAGGCGCTTCAGCCTTGAACCGAACGACTGCTACGGTCGCAGGCTCGAATCCTGTCTCGGGCATGGATGTGTGTGATGTTCTTAGGTTAGTCAGGTTTAAGTAGTTCCAAGTCTAGGGGACTGATGACCTCAGAAGTTAAGTCCAATAAAGCTCAGAGCCATTTGAACCAGTACTGACATTACTTGTACTCCAGCAGCTGCTGGCGCTAATAGTGACAACTACAGTAATAATAATAATGGAAATAACTGTGATACTAATAACAGTAACGATAGTGACATATATAAGAAGAATTTATAGATTTACAGAATAGATATTCTCTGATATAGCGAGTCCTGGGAAAAGTAATTTTAAGGAGACTGTATCAACTAAAAATTCCTTGAAATGAAGAAGATCAGTTTGGAGGGAGGGATGTAAAGGGTAACAAGTGCGCAGAGGGACAATGGTAATTCTTATTATTAGTTCAGTTGATACTTTACCTGTCTTCTGAAGCTGGAGGTGTTATTTAGCTCTCTAATATAAAGCAGGAGGTTGTTCCAGAGTCGGGTTCCTGGTACTGAGAAAGACTTCGAGAAAGTGGCTGAACTGTGGAGTGAGACAGAAAGGATTTTGCTCTGGTGGGAACTGGTGTTTTTGCCGTGTGTTCAGTCATTAGTTTTGTCGAGAGGTGTGAGGGACAGCTTTCATTGATAAGACGGTACAGAAGACAGAGGGTATGGAAATACCTGGACTTTTCTGCACATAGCCAGGGTTCTGTGTATATGGCGTGAAATATGATCAAAGAGTTGAACGTCACAGATATAACAAACACAGGCATTCATAACCAGTTCTAGGCGCGGTGAAATTTCCTGAGAAATGCCTTGCAGGATAATATGTTGTTATTTTTTAAAAATTTGGAAAGATAGGTTTACCTAAAACACGAGTGTTTAGCGTAAAGATCTGGAAATTCAGATAAAACATTACTGAAAAAGAAGGCGGTATCGAAAAATTCCGTTATCTTAAGAAACAGCCCCAAATCTTGCTTCGTTATAGTGGTTACCGCTCATGTTCCGCTTGTTTCCTTTCCCCGTTGGTGCGGCGCTGCACAAAGGACACGGAGAGAGGTTATTACTTGCCAAGCGGCAGGCGAACTCACTTAAAACTTGGCCCGCTTTATTTGCGGCAGCCACCCGCTGAGAGCTTCGGCGCCGCGGAGGCTGAAATCAAAACTAGCCACTTGGGCGCGCCGGCCCAACTCGGCAGAAGCCGAGGCCGTAATCCGAACTGCGATGGCGGCTTTCCGCTCAGCCGAGCAAATGGAAGCCGGGATGCGAAATCGGACCGACGCAGCCATCGGCGCGGACAGAAGTGGAAGGCGGAGACCGCCCGCCGAGATATAAGGCGAAATAAGCGTCGCACCCGCTAGCGGTGCGTTGGAAGGCGGCTGCGTCCGCGACTCGGATGGTGGGGAGGGACAAAGGAGGCCGTGGGAAGCAGGCAGAGTGCCGCGGGAACTCAGTCGAGGCGATTCTCGCAAACTACAGTGTCGTTGCAAGGGGTGACAGCCGTTCGTGTTCTGCTCGATCTGTTTGTCGATGGTTGGTCGGTCGGTCTGTCGGTCGGATGATCACACGGACGAGGTATTCAAAAGAAAGCGAAATTGTGTACCTAATATTACGGTCGCGTGTGAAAAATATTGATCACTATTCGCGATTAGGGACTGTCATTCAAGATACAAACATTCAAGAAAGTGGAAGTTTCTTTCGAATCCGATGGCACGTTTTTGTTACTACAATTTATTAATAACTTTTAACAAATGATATAACAGTAGTTGAATCCATTGCGCCTAACAAATTTTACCCAACAGACCATCAGCTGTTATTAATGGTGAAACAAGGAGAGGAGTAATTATCAACGAAGTGAGCAACGAGAAGGCAGTGGGATTAGCTCAGGTGACTGTACGTAAATTATATTTCGAAATGAGACCCTAAAAGTAGTAGAAGTGTTTTACTGTTTTGACAGCAAAATAACAGCCGTCGACAGACTCAAGGAGGATACAAAATGTAAATTGGCAATAACAGAAATATCTTTCCTCAAGAAGAGAAATGTGTTAGCATCGGGATAAACTATAGCACACCCTCCCTGAGACGATAAGGAACAAAAAAGATCATGCGGACATATGACCGGAAAAGTGCTCCAAGAAAGGTATACCGACTTGAAGCTAGAAATGAATTATCTTTGACAGCGTAGGTTTCTGCAGAGGAGACATCGACTGTTGAAATTAAGTTTATGGGACACCCACAAGTCGCAATTATTGTTTGTTATTGACCGGTTTCGCTTAATTTAACAAAAAACTCATAAGAAACTGTGTTGGTTACTATGCGGAATTTACGAAGTGTTACAATATATAATCTTAAATTGACATGAAAGAAGATATTCGATTTGCGTTATGGTGATTTACATTCAAAGATATATTGCTGACGTAATGTGAGTGGAAGCAGGCGTGAGAACACACAAGGCAAGTAGGGATGTTCTGTCTGTACTAGTGTTTTAGTGGTACGGTGACAGAACCGTCAGCACGTGTTCAGCATCAATTTGCGGTCGGGTTAGATGATGTTGAGATGCCTCCGCACGAAAACGCGGATGTGTTCTCGAGCACCATCATATAGGCCTAACAGCCACATCATCCTTCGTACCATCGAAGGAATGCCTTCCTGCGGAGGAGACATGATCACACGCACATATGCCCTGACGCTCAGGCGTAGTGGCAAGAAGACTGGTTCCATGAGGCGGTCACAGCTAATCCCCCCTTTCCTCCCCCTCCCCCCCCCCCCCCCCACACACCCACGCACATTGAGACTGAACCGGTGCTGATGGCTCACTACCACCAAATCTCTAAAACACCAGTACGGTCAGAACATTCTCACTTGCCTGGTATGTTTTCATGTGTGCCCAGTCATTGAAACCTAACCTGTCACAAGTCTTTTATGTCCACCTTCAAGAGGGTGTACGTTCCTTGTAACACTTTTCCGACCACACGTCCAAACTTGAGATATGACGTCATTGTTCTTTATTCTCCCAGGTGCCGTTTCTTGAATAGTGACCCCTATTAGCAGCATCACCGTCTGTAAATGTTAGGAAGTCTCCTCGAAAGAGTCAGGGTTCGAATATTGTAAGCAGGTTCAGATTGTTGTAGGGTTCAGTAATTATGAAGATATGAAGTCATGCGTAAGATAGTGTAGTGTGGAGGGCAACAACAACAACGAATCATGGTTTCTGATACGGAGATGACAAGCATAACAGCTGCTGCGATGGTTCCTCCCACTCGTCCGTTTAAACTTTATTTCTTTGCGCGTAGTTTTGCTACTCGACAGAGACAACTACGTGCTCAGCTTAACTGAAACACTGTCTCGCAGTGGAAAGTGTTATCACAAAATGACTGTCTGTAGTTGTGAAATTTGCTATTAAAACATTATATTTATTGTGGATTGGGAGGATAAACGAGTGAATATGGTGACACAGAAGGCAATGAACCATGCTTCCCCAATGTTGAAGGTGACTAGCCGATGGTGTGCACAATAGGGAAGGAGGTACGTGACAAGATGAAGAGAATTGGAGTATGAACCATAACGAACACGAAGTGTGGTCTCGAGTATATCCTTGATGCGCGGTGAGAAACCAGATAGCAAACCATACTCTGGGAAATATAAGGAGATATGTAGTCCGCGTGAAACTTCATAGCTTCAGTCAGAGTTGGCGAGGAATGTTTCAGGGGAAAAAGTCGCTAGTTGTTTTATCCTTAATCAACCCTACAGGTTAATTTGATACAGTTTTCTACTCTTGTTGCTTACAAATTATGGTCTTGATTTCTACTGCTTACTACAAAATATATGTAGAAGATTAGACTGGCACGTTTCCCTTTATGCATTCGCGACTGGAGCAGAGTACGGGACAGCGGTATGAAGCACCCTCTGCCATGCACTCAGTTCTTCTGCAGATTTGAGCTAGGCGGCAGTGAGATCCGTGACAGAGACCTTCCTACACAGCTACCAATTGCTTTCTAATATGTGGGTATCAGCCCGGCTGAAAGCACTGCTGCTGGTATTTTCTGTGTTTGTGGCATCATTGAGAATAGTTTTCAGGGCAAGGACAAGTAAAGCTTTCTTGCACAACATTCGCAACTCTGTCTGCTGCGTCGGCGCAGAAAGCTTGCAACTTATGTGGGTACGACTGGGTTTGAGAACAAACTTGTAACTGAAGCTAGCATGTTTGACCCTAATGGGTGAAGTAACTTGAGGGACGGGGAGTAAGCCAGCAAACTGAGTTTTAATCACAGACCACTAATCATTTAACTTTCGCTTGGAAACTTCTAGAAGGCATACTTTATCGGAACTCATGAAACATGCGGAGTTTGTCACATTACGAACCAACATTCAACCAACAGACTGCTGTACGAGAACACTGAACTAATGGCTTGCTTCACGGATCGACACTGGGTATTTTTTCTGATGACAAACTACACGCGTACTTGTTAGAAACGATGGTCGGCTGGAAGTTAGTAAATGTTATTGTGTACAAGTGTTGTAAATGCTGTGTGCTGGAGCCGAAAGTAAGCTTTGGGAATCTTTGTAGATATTATTTCATTTGCAGTATATTTTAAACACACAAAAACTGATGCTTCTGAGCTTGAAATTATAACTGGAAAATATTTTCGAACTTGAGTTACGTAGTCGTAGCATATGCATCGCAACTTTCAACCAACTGTGTGCAGTTGTAACATTACAGTATTTTCTTTGTAGTCGACTAGCAATTATTTTCTGTTATCATCTAATAAACACCACAACAAAACGGTTGTCCAAGTCCTACTTCCCCTTGGGACGTGTCACGGTGCGTTACAGACGTTTTATTAATTTAAGAACACACATTTCTATGTTCTGTAACAAGAGAGAGAGAGATTCTGTAACAAGAGACAGAGAGAGAGAGAGAGAGAGAGAGAGAGAGAGAGAGAGAGTAAATGGTGAACGGAAGAATATGTACCAACAAGGGATTTTCCTTTCAGAGAAAATATTTCTGTAATTGCAGCATGGCGATGCTTCTAATGAAAAGCTTCAATTTCTTTACTTCATTGTCTTTCGAGCGAGATCCTCAACGGCAACATTTCTTATTCAGACATTTCGGCTGCTAATCGTACAGCCAGTTTCAAGGCGAATCGGTGACTGAGTTAACAAATCAAAAAATGTGGTTTCTGATATTTCCCTTCTGGCTCAAGACTTATGCATAGAACAAATGTGAAGTTTCGAATTATTATGGTACCAATCCATATACCTGGCTGGCTCTTATCCGGTGACAACGGCCGACAAATTCGTAACAGGATACTTACTCGAGATAGTCAGGAAGAGAAACGAGTGTGCTGTAGTATTCTCACAAGTGGAAAATGACGCGCGATGAAAGTCTAATAACAAACACGTACCAGTGTAGATCAGCAGGTTTCCTCTACGCTATCGCTGTCGGTATTCATAGTGCCGTCCGCTTGAACTCACGTCTCACTAAATAAAGTACCGGCCTACCGCACTGAAACTACACGTACCAGGGATGTACAGCAACTCGTGTATTAACTGCTACACGCCATGCCGCGAGCGCAGATGAAGAATGCCCTTGCAGGGGATCGAGTGAGGTCTCCGGCGCCACTCCAACAATCCAGTATCCCCCCCCCCTCCCCTCCAAATTGTTTTGAAACCTAGTGCCAGCGAGCAGCGAGTCTCGATACATCGCCAGGAGAGCGGACTTGGTCGAAATCCTCACGCGCGGTTGGAAAGCCGATAGCTTTTCATTGGCAACAAAAATCACAGTCTATTTCAATTCCTATGTACCGGTTTCTATTGCGAGACAATGACGGAAGTAAAGGTCTTTCTCGCTGTGGGAGCTTCTTTTTTTTTCTTTTTTTGTTACGGACAGAAAATTTGGTTTCAGGCAAAGTTCGCTGACGACGCAGCTGTTGGTAGCCGACGTTTATACGTATTGGTTCGGGTTCTTGATGAAACGTGTTACTTGATGAAAATAATATGCGCATAACACCAGAAAGGTAACGTTACGGCGTGCGCAGCCAGGAACAAGAGACTCTTGAGAATGAGGATGAATTTTGTTATCTCAAGTGGAGAATAGATAGGGCAGGAACAGGCTCGAAAACGTAGTAGCACGGATTGTATGAGGCAAACAGCTCCCGATGGAAATAAACAGTCGATAACATACAAAAATGTAGACCCTGTGACAAGAAACAGTCGTGAAAAATCTATGTTTGGACCAGTGCTCTCTATGAGTGCAAAACATCTCCCTGTTTGATGGAAGATGTAGAATAATATCGCAGTTTGTCTCTAATACTGGTTCTCTAAAGTGATCCAATACCGTTTCTCGAAATGAAAGTCTGCATTCTTCCAAACATTACCATATACCATTCGTAATAGTCACTCTATCACTATTGTTATTTGTAGTCTGCATTCTTCCAAACATTACCATATACCATTCGTAATAGTCACTCTATCACTATTGTTATTTGTAGTCTGCATTCTTCCAAACATTACCATATACAATTCGTAATAGTCACTCTATCACTATTGTTATTTGTAGTCTGCATTCTTCCAAACATTACCATATACCATTCGTAATAGTCACTCTATCACTATTGTTATTTGTAGTCAGCATTCTTCCAAACATTACCATATACCATTTGTAATAGTCACTCTATCACTATTGTTATTTGTAGTCAGCATTCTTCCAAACATTACCATGTACCATTCGTAATAGTCACTCTATCACTATTGTTATTTGTAGTCAGCATTCTTCCAAACATTACCATATACCATTCGTAATAGTCACTCTATCACTATTGTTATTTGTAGTCAGCATTCTTCCAAACATTACCATGTACCATTCGTAATAGTCACTCTATCACTATTGTTATTTGTAGTCAGCATTCTTCCAAACATTACCATATACCATTCGTAATAGTCACTCTATCACTATTGTTATTTGTAGACCGACAGATTACAACGGCAGAAGCATGTTTTTGAGTAACTTTAATCTTTTCCTTCGATGAGACCACATAAGATTCCCCTACCGTACCTGAAAATTCGCTCATGGTAAATGTTGACTGAGTATTGACCGTCTCCACAACATCCTCTATGTGTCTGCCCCCGTTATATCACTACGAAGCAGTGACTTGAAAAATTTCATCGGTGTGTACTGAAACAAACGGCAGATCACTAACGCCGTACCCAGAATCTACCGGATTATTTTTCCTACTCGTGCACAGTATCTTCCGTTTATCTGCATTTAAATTAATGCTTTATTTCGCTTCACATTTGTCAACTGACGATTATTTATGAAGTCGAAAATCGGTTTGTGATTAAATAAATTGTTGTGTTCAACACCTGTAATTTGGCTCTTGTTTGATATTATTGTCCATTTCCTCAAGCAATAATGATGAACTACAGTATTTTAGTGCAGAAAATTCATTACTCAAGTAAATGTTCTTTGTGAGTCGATCAGAATTTCCTAACACTTGGTCATGTGGGTCGTGATTCAACCTCCCTCCGCCTACTTTGCTCCCACCAACGCCACCCTCCCAACCACCGAAAACACGTTTCAGTAGAAGTGTTTATATTTTGACATATATCGAATTTCACCGCTAACTTTCCGAGAACAAATTAGTATGTAATGTACGAGTATCGAAAATGGCAAGGAATTATAGAAATTAAAAGCTACATTTTACACCGGTTGCTGACTGTTTCCGCCGTCAACAACAAATCCGCCGCTATTCATACGTCAACAAACGGCACCGACAAACCACAGGATCATGAATAAGGGGAGACAGAAAGGGAAAGGCCCTAAACAGAAAAACGCACTCCCTCAATGTAGGCGGGAACAACTGAAAGAATCACCGTTCTCCTCATTTACACACTTCCGCAGTAGTAGTTTTTAGCGGTGTATTAAGTACTAATGAAAACCAGTTATTATTATTATTATTATTATTATTATTGTTATGTTAAACATCTTATTATTATTGTTATTCAAAATGTTCAAATTCGTGTTTCCAAAACAGAACTTTGTCTTTAAACCTGGCAGAAAATCCAAAGAGATATTGTCGTATGTGAAGTATGTTAGCGGCAAGAAACAATCAATGCCTTCTCTGCGCTGTCGAAGACAGTGCTGCCAAAGCAGAGTTACTAAAAACACCCTTCCGAAATGTCTTCACAAAAGAAGACGAAGTAACTATTCCAGAATTCGAATCAAGAACAGTTGCCAACATGAGTAACGTAGAAGTAAATATCCTCGGAGTACTGAAACAAATCACTTAATACGTGAAAGCAAGTCTTCTGGTCCAGACTGTATACCAATTAGGTTCCTTTCAGAGTATGCTGATACATTAGCTCCATACGTAAAAATCATTTACAACCGTTCGCTCGACGAAAGATCCGTACCCAAAGACTGGAAAGTTGCACAGGTGACACCAATATTCAAGAAAGGTAGTAGGAGTAATCCACTAAATTACGGGCCCATATCGTTAACGTCGATATGCAGCAGGATTTTGGGACATATATTGTGTTCGAACATTATTATTTACGTCGAAGAAAACGCTCTATTAACAAACAGTCAACATGAATTTAGAAATCATCGTTCTTGTGAAACACAACTAGCTCTTTATTCACATGAAGTGTTGAATGCTATTGACAAGGGATTTCAGATTGATTCAGTATTTCTGTATTTCCGGATGGCTTTTGACACTGTACCACACAAGTGGCTTGTAGTGAAATTGCGTGTTTATGGAATATCGTCTCCGTTATGTGACTGGATTTGTGATTTCCTGTCAGAGAGGTCACAGTTCGTAGAAATTGACGAAGAGTCATTGTGTAAAATTGAAGTTTTTTCTGGCGTTCCGCAAGGTAGTGTTATAGGCCCTGTACTGTTCCTTATCTATATAAACGATTTGGGAGACAATCTGAGCAGCCATCTTAGGTAGTTTGCAGATGACGCTGTCGTTTATCGACTAATAAAGCCATCATAGGATCAAAACATATCGCAAAACGATTTAGAAAACCTATCTGAATGGTGAGAAAATTGGCAGTTGACCCTAAACAACGAAAAGTGTGAGGTCATGCACATGAGTGCTTAAAGGAATCCATTAAATTTCGGTTACATGATAAATCAGTCAAATCTAAAACCCGCAAATTCAACTAAATAGATAGGAATTACGATTACGAACTACTTAAATTGGAAGGAACACATAGAAAATGCTGTGGGGAAGACAAACCAAAGGCTACATTGTTTTGGCGGGACACTTGGAAAATGTAACAGACCTACTACGGAGACTGCCCACACTACGCTTGTCCGTCCTCTTTTAGAATACTGCTGCGCGGTGTGGGATCCTTACCAGATAGGACTGACGTAGTACATAGAAAAAGTTCAAAGAAAGGCAGCACGTTTTGTATTACCGCGAAATATGGGAGAAAGTGTCACAGACGTGATACAGGATTCGGGCTGGACATCATTAAAAGAAAGGCATTTTTCGTTGCGACGGAATCTTTTCACGAAATTCCAATCACAAATTTTCTCCCCCGAATGCGAAAATATTTTGTTGACACCGACCTACATTGGGAGGAACAATCACCACGATAAAATAAGGGAAATCTGAGGTCGTACGGAAAGATATAGGTGTCTTCGTGTCCGTCACAGTCGTCGCCCAACACCTGACGCTGTTCACACGCCTTGTACGTATACCGTCCCTGACTTGGCACAATAGTAGCCACGAACACCACTAATGCACACTGGTGACTTTTCTGGCTTTCATAGAGAATTGCATCGCTTATCATTTTCACACCCGCCGTTTTTGTGTAAGTATACGAAGATACATTAACATCCGACTATTTCTTATGGATGCTTCACGTGTTTGTGAAGAAGTGTAAATACGTTACATACTGCGTCACAAACGCAGCTGGTTGCAGGAGAGGATTACATCTACACTGGCAAAAGTTTCAGTATAAATTGTTCCTTCGTTTTAAAGAAATACTTACTATACCATTTTATATCTACGAAAAGGAGTTATTATATTTTTTGCTGTAACATAATTCATCCTCCTCTCACATAAACGTTAATTTAGTGAAGGGTAAGAGAGTAATTCCTCTACCTACTGGTTGCGAACTTTACAAATGGTTCAAATGGCTCTGAGCACTATGGGACTTAACATCTGAGGTCATCAGTCCCCTAGAACTTAGAACTACTTAAACCTAACTAACCTAAGGACATCACACACATCCATGCCCGAGGCAGGATTCGAACCTGCGACCGGAGCGGTAGCGCGGTTCCAGAATGAAGTGCCTAGAACAGCTCGGCCACACCGGCCGGCGCAAACTTTACAGTTCCTTTCGCAATGTGTTATGCAAGACTAATGTCACTGTTGGGCTTTATCTGATATAAAGGTGTTATAGATTTAATTGTTGAAAGAAAATCACAAAAGAAAAAGTACATCGATTTCTAGTGTAGTTTTTGCACAATGAAGAACTTTTGTGCTACGGATAAAGTATCGGAGAAATTTCTGACATAATACAGGGTGACAATCATTGAACATACGCAAATATAGTCATCATAACTCCTGAAAGGTTTGCGGTTGGCCGCGGGGCGTGATGGGAATTAGTAAGCGTATGGGCATGGTTTGGTTTAGCCCAATTTCATGTGGATGGGTTCGTCAATAAGCAAAATTGGTGCAATGGGGGACTGTGTGGTGTGCAATGTCCATCCACGGAATAATCGGTGCGATATTCCTTGATAGCTCGCTGACTACCGAACGGTACGTGAAGGTTCTGGAAGAGAATTTCATCGCCATTATCCAAAGCGACTCTGATTTCGACAATATGTGGTTCATGCAAGACGATGCTCGACCCTATCGAAGCAGGAGAGTGTTGGATTTCCTGGAGGAGCACTCTGGGGGACCGCATTCTGGCTCTGGGGTACCCAGAGGCCACTGGCATAGGCCTCGACTGGCCGCCATATTCTCCCGATCTGAACACATGTGACTCCATTTTGTGAGGATGTAGTAAAGACAAGATGTACGGCAATAACCCGAAAACCATTGCTGAGTTGCAAACAGCCATTCAGGAGGTCACCGACAGCGTCGATGTTTCGACACTTCAGCGGCTCATGCAGAATTTCGCTGTTTGTCTGCGCCACATCATCACCAGTAATGGCAGGCACATCGAACATGTCATAACCTATATCCGAATATCTGTAGCGACGTTTACATGTTGAATTATCTGTGTACACGCTATAGTTTGTAACTAATTTACGTTTTTTTCGGATAGTTCCCTTCACTACCTGAAGCAGACGTATCCGAGACTCAGGAAGCGACAGCTGCCAGTAGAGTCTACGAAGTGACGGGCCGTTGAACCGAAACTTTTCTTCCTCCTTTCGGAAGTGGTACCAGTGGAGAGAAGCTGGTGAATATCAGAAGTCAGCAGTAAACCGGAAAATACGCGTCGCAAAAGACAGGTGATGAAGAGGGCTGACAACCGAAGCGGACGACGCGAAATGCGCCTGTCAACGCCAAACGGCGACCAGGGACAAAGGCATGACCCTTCTGGAAAGGACGCCGAACCGAACGGGCAAAGGAAACTCATCTTCCTGCGACAGTGTGTGTCGGTGACTAGCAAGCTTTTTTTACTCGGGGACGACTAGGAAATGCAGACACCGATCTCCATCAAAGCACTCTCCGCTCTTCACCGTGTTTAGGAGAGCCTTTTCATCGGCGCGGATTAAAAGCCATATCTCTGCTGCGCTTCAAGGGGCCCGCCCTTCATCTATTTCTCCACGAGCGACGCTGACCTGATGGAATCTTTTTGGCGTCTTTGTACTTTTTATATTGTGCTTCGTTCAGAGTTCAGGGCACAAAGTAGGACAACAAAGATAACAGCTGTGCTACACGGTTCCATCCCCGGGATTCACATGTCCCTTAAGCTGAACGTACCGTGCCATTTAGCACCTCTTCATTTTTGCTAAACGCGATTTAAGTAAAACGCAGTTGGCTGGGACTGGCATAACCTCAATTTATGGAAAACTTGTATTGTCGCATTCTTCGTATAGCTCGTAACTACGCCCCGAAGCTCAGCGTGCGCTGTAAAACCGGGTGGTTAGAATTCAACTGCAGCTACCCGCCCAGGTCCAGTGTGAGCTGTAATATCGTATCGCAGCGAAACTTGGTAGACCTTCGAATCCGGAGTGCGCAACAGATTGACGCTGGAAAAAATTAGTTCCATGCATATTAAAACTGTGTGCCGGACCGAGACTCGAACTCGGGACCTTTGCCTTTCGCGGGCAAGTGCTCTACCAGCTGAGCTACCCAAGCACGACTCAACGCCCCGTCCTCACAGCTTTACTTCTGCCAGTACCTCGCCTCCTACCTTCCAACACACAGTGTGTTGCTGTCTCTGCTGAGCGCTCCGGCTTCCCCCAGAACTGCGCAATTCCAAGCAGGTGTGTGGGTGAGACAGATGTATGCCGAAAGTTGCATACGCGGGAAACTTAGGAAGACTTGTTTGCAATACAGTGCGCCTACTTCTAAGGGGAGAATACTGCAGCATGCTTTCGTAAGCAGTATTTCATCACGTTTTATTTTTTTACCAAAGCAATAATTGTACTATCTAATTCAGTAAGTACATTAGACAATGCTGATACAATGATCATAACTACAAAAAACTTTACATACAGCATTCAACATTGAGTTGCGATGTCTATATGTTTATACACATTTCTGTTATAGAATACGTAATATATCTGGAATTACACAGATGAAAATCTGTTAAACGCGAAAGAAAATTCGTTCAGACACATACTCCGAACCAAGCACAGAAGTAACTTTAGCGGCTTTTCTGTGCAGTCAAGCACATTGTTCGTAGGGTTTTATAAGAGCCTTGTAAATTTCCGGGTTGGACAAACAGGTCATTGAGCTAGGGCTACATTGTATGTCTGTTAGCTCAAGATCGAGATAGAGAGGAGGTGCATCAGCAGCCAAAGAGAGAATAGTGTCACAAATAAATCCAAATCAGCCTTCGACGTGCAGAGCTTTCGAATCTCTTTCAGAACTCACGACGAAATGTTTCAGTTACTGAAAGGTTGAAAGCAGGCTTTGAGAAGCGGCGGTGTATCATTTCCTCGCCTCTTTTCCTCCTGGAAGTAATTGTAGCGGCCGTCTCTTTGTTAATAATGGAAAGAGGTGCTGGAACTAGAGGGGATGCTGGAACTAGCTTCTGGTGTAAGTGGGGAGTGGGAATGGGGTGTTGGCGTGTGTGCTTCCAAGTGCGCTTCAATTAATGCAAGTGGTAGCCAGGGGTTTCAAACTCAGCCCGAATATCGGCAGTACGGCTCACTGTAATTATTCTCTGTACCCAATGGCTTCTTCTTATAAGCAAGTCGCTGTTGTGGCAACACTTCACTGTTCTCGATCAATAAGAGTTCACAAATAAATTTTATACGTCTGAGGAGCGGCACGTTTCAGCGTAATGCTCTGGCGGAAACTTACTCTCTGCTTATAGACAGAGTGACGAAGAAATTCTGGAAAACACCGCCATCCTGAAACATCATTTCAAAAGTCCAAAACTAAAATTGCTACTTTTTAAGCAAATGTGCATGTTCTGCGACAATTTCCGTGAAGCGTAAAATACATAAAAATGGAAAAAAATATAGTAGCATCGGGAACTTGTTATACTGGTTCGAATCTCGTTTCGGTGATTAATGTTTTTTCTATTTTTTTGTTCATTTAGAATACCGTTGTCATTTATACATCAAATTCATCAGATATAGGCAAATTAACACATATGTCACTATAGTTGCGTGTGAGTTGAGGGAAAACGCGATAAAAATCCAGCATTTGCACAATGTGTTCCATACTATGAAAATTATTGTTTTCCATGTTTTTACAATACTTCTTACCTTAGCTCATGTGAGACAACATGTGTAGCATAAGACAATGGACGCAGTCTAAACAAAGAGTGTTGTATTTTTCATTTCTGCCCAAAAATTTTAATTTGTAACGTTTCTTAAGTAAAAAAATCTTTTATAAAAGATGAATAATTAAGAACTTATATTTAAGGTGGAAACTGGAATTTTGGTTGCGGTATGTAATTATAAATAAGAATATGTGAATTTTTTTGTGTGCCTTAATCACCATATATACAGGGTTCCCAGCTATCTTGTCCACCCAAAATATCTCTGGAACAATAACAGCTATTGGAAAACGACTTTCAGCGGTATCAATGTAGGGCTGGGGCCCATGAATGTACATATTTGGAAACATTCTAAAACGAAAGCATATGTGTTTTTTAACACAAACTTATGTTTTTTTTAAATGGACCTCCTATATTTTTTCTGCAGCAATCCATAGCGTGACAAAGCACATACACAATGGCGTTGATTGCATCGCAATATTCCCATTACGTCCCGAGATATTAAGACGCAAAGTTGACGCTTAAAACACCCGACATACGCTGCTAGCGCATGTCCTGAGGGTCAGGCGTGAACCCTATGCTGCCCGTAATCGCGATGTGATTGACATGCGTAATCACACTTCCATACTTCCATACTTATCAAGAGGTTCGAAACGAATAATACGGTCTGCTGCCATCCTGCATTAACGTCGTACATTCCAGCAGGTATTTAGCCCATAGGCAAGGGGTGATGCGGTTCTGTAACATATCTGTGTACCGCAACGTTAATCACAAAGTTAACTTCGCTTATCGTTAATCCGTTACTTTGTGATTAACGTTGCGGTACACAGATATGTTACAGAACCGCATCACCCATTGCCTATGGGATAAATACCTGCTGGAATGTACGACGTTAATGCAGGATGGCAGCAGACCGTATTATTCGTTTCGGACCTCTTGATAAGTATGGAAGTATGGAAGTGTGATTACGCATGTCAATCACATCGCGATTACGGGCAGCATAGGGTTCACGCCTGACCCTCAGGACATGCGCTAGCAGCGTATGTCGGGTGTTTTAAGCGTCAACTTTGTGTCTTAATATCTCGGGACGTAATGGGAATATTGCGATGCAATCAACGCCATTGTGTATGTGCTTTGTCACGCTATGGATTGCTGCAGAAAAAATATAGGAGGTCCATTTAAAAAAAACATAAGTTTGTGTTAAAAAACACATATGCTTTCGTTTTAGAATGTTTCCAAATATGTACATTCATGGGCCCCAGCCCTACATTGATACCGGTGAAAGTCGTTTTCCAATAGCTGTTATTGTTCCAGAGATATTTTGAGTGGACAAGATAGCTGGGACACCCTGTATATCGACAAGATACTCGAACTAGCAATTACCAGTCTCGAACGGTACAGATTTTTTTTCATTTTTACGTATTTTCACACTTAACGGAAATGCTCGTGGAACATACACCTTTGTTTAAAAGTTTGCTTCTGCTCGTAATCGAACCCAGACCGTTGACAGGCGGCCAGACATTCTATCATAGAGCTGCTCAACCTGCCGAAACGTACCTTGTATTTATTGAGTTATCGACGCTCTGAAAATTTCAATGTCGATTTTCTAGAGAAATTTTTAGAATTGCATCTAAATGCGTTGGCAGATTTATATTTCAGCTTTGAACTTCAGTACCATAAATATAAAAATTACAAATAACCGACTTCCGTGTGATCCACTTGTTAGTGGATGACGTTAGTTGGAAACTCCGAATTTTAATGCATTCATCTATGAAAATTGCGATAATATCCAGTTGGCTCTCGACAACGTATCAGGCTGGCTGCAAAGACAGGCAGCCCCACTCAACGGAGAGAAATGCAATTCGGGCGATTCGCGAACGTAATTGCTTGACATCCTTTGACCACAAGGGTAACTCACAACTACAATAGTCATACAGTACAAATATTTGTGAGCAATATGATGAAGAGATACGAAGTGCGGTAGGTGAAGTAAATCACTGGCTGCGATTCGGTGGTACGATGCGGGGAAGCTACAGCTTGTCTACAAAAGAGATTACGCGGGATGATTCTAATTAACGTTTAAAAGCCCCTGAAGCGACGTAGATGACGCTGAAACAAGTAATTTAATGCGAGGCACATGAGGCCGAAAATGTCGGCAAATACCCAAAAGTGGATATCAAATGTTGAACATGTGACGTCACCAGATGACATACCTGCGTGGGCTACCCTGTTTTCGTTAATATAAACCGTTTCATCGTAGTCTTTTATTACCGCTACCGTAAGATAACGCAAGGCCGAAAACAGAGTAGCTTATCGCAGTGATGTGTAGCACTGACCCCAGCTGGCGAGGTTAGGATCGACTAGCCCAACCTCTGCACGTGCGGCGATGTATGTCCTTTGGTGACGCTACATGTTTAACATTTGTCATTCACTTTTGAGATATTTCGCGACATTTGCGATCCCATGTGTGTTATTTTAAACTACTTGTCTCATCATCGTCTACTTCGTTTATGGAGTTACCACCCTGTATACGAAACACTTGTACGGCCCTTACATGCTTACTGCGGTGATGAATGGAAACCATACCAGGTCGGACTAAGAGGGGACGTGGAATATGTACAAAGAAGGGTGGAGCGAATGGTGAAAGGTTTTTTTGAATGGCGAAAAAGTGCAACAGAAAGTTTGAGAAATCTTAGCTGGCAGACGATCGAAGAACTGCAGTTCACGAGAACCTGTGTAGAAAATTTCAAGAATCATCGTTCAGACCAGAAATTACGAAAATCCCTCAATCCTCCTACAGATCGATCCCAAAGAAATCGTACGGATGCAATATATCAACTGAAAGTTGTGACAGGAGCGTAAAAGCAGTCATTATTCCCAAGATCCCTCAGTGAATGGAACTGAAATGAACGTAAATATACCGCACCTTAAGGAATCACACGTTTCCACTCGCCTTCCAATCTTTTTTCCCCTCTTTCTTCCTGGTGCGCGTCTAGCCTTAACAACTGCCACAGAAAAATGTCTGACGTTTCATCCGACGATGGAGATGCAAACTCCGAAACGCACGTTATAGCAGTTGGTGCGAGCTCCAAACGGCCAGCAGTTTAATGCTGGGAAGGGAGTAGAATGGATCTGCCGGCGCCTTCTTAAACAACGAACACGGCTGAAGCGTCGACACGCGAGTGGAAGACAAAAGGGAAGAGAGAGAGAGAGAGACATTGGGGCTTAATGTCAATACTAGCCGCGCACAAGCTTAGCGGATAATTACGTCCGCGGGAGCAAAATCTGGGCATTCCGGGCGCGCCTCGTGCTTTTGTCGGAAATTAATTAATCCTAGCGCTGATGCGCCGTCGCTGGGCTTTAAGACGCGCCTGCTACTGGCGAGACGGGCCTTCCGTGGGCACAGTGGAAAAAGTGTTAAAGACGCGATATGAAGCTCACTGTGACAACCTCCAATGCAGCACGTGCGTTATGATCGTAGCAAATGTTAATAATTTTAATTACATGTCAGATCAGAAAATCTTAATAATTTTTACTTATACGTTAGATCGTGAATGAGGTTTATTCTTGACAGATCGCCAAGGCGACGAGGGTCGAGGTCACAAGTGTCTGTGGTAACCTTGCGATGCACATAGTGGAGGAATTTCTAGTGGATGCTAGAACTGACAGTCGTACGTTAAGACGATCACATGTCGAGGAAAGCTTTCTAGAGAATATTCCCGACAAATACTGCAGAGGACGGTGTGCACCCAGAACCAATGTAGAACGGAAGAAAAGCTCAGAGAGGGGCAGATTAAAAGAGAGTAGAGATTCAGCGAGTAATGTGAGCAGAGCACCGTGAAGGTCCTCAGAAGCACATTATGTAGTAATAGACGTTTCAGCTACGAGAAGACGGTGATACACTCTGGTGGCACACCCCAACTGCAGGGCTAAGTAGAAATTTTCAGTATTCATTGGAATAGCGTTGAACAGAGATTGCCTCTGTCTGTCTCGAAGAATTATGTTAGAGAGGTTTCAGTGAATAGCTGGAACAAGCTACCGATTGGTACTTGCCTCTTGTATTATAGAGCAAGTGGCGCCTGACTGATAATGAAGTAGTTCAAAGTGTTGATGATTGATGATTTAGGCCAAGTGGGCGGCAGTTAGCAGACCGAGTGGCAGTGAAAGCCCTCGTCTCTGATAAAGGTCCTCGAAAGCATCTGACATTCCGCGAAGAGGTTTTGGTCCGACATCTCAATAAACAAATGCGTTGGCTAGAATAATAACGAATTGACTTCAGCAGAGCACTCCTGCCAACTCCACGAGAATTACCAACCTGTTGTAACCGAACACTCGTACAGTCCAAGCAGAGCTCCTCACTCTCATCTCTGCTATAAAAGTCGACAAACGAGGTCACTTAAACCGTAACGTCGTTAACATCCTGATTGCGCCACGCAGAAAACACAGAAACCGAAAGGGGAAAAAATGGTGTAGGGAGACTGCCGGGACGCGACATGTGCTACTTCTGTGATGTTGCAGTTAGATAGAACCCACACTGTGAAGCTCATTTACGTTAATTATAAATTAATCTGCCCTCCATATCGGTATTTGATAGCAGTAACAAATGTGGAGATAAGATACGCTAGCTGCAGAAATGTATATACAGTACATTAGTATTACTTTCACGCAGACTGCACATGTTCGCCTTATGCGATCGTAGTGACCGTTTTTTAAACGCAGCTCTTACATTGTGCATTTCAACCTCATTTGACACAAATGGTGTCACAGCCGATGTCAATCGACTTATTGGCAAGTCATCACCACATGAACTGTGCAAATGGCAAATCATGTGAGTAGCTGGTACAGATGTTGATTTGACTTTGAAATTTAATTTCCTAGTTTGTTTTTTTTACTCTCCTCCTTTTTCTTTCTTTTTAAACAGATCATCCGATGATGACTTGCTAAGTAGTCAAAAGAGCAATGGTTCCATTTGTGTCATGTCACCTGATACTGGACTTTTTTTCTTGTTTTGGTCCGTATTATCTCCTTTCAAAATATGAAAAGCAAAGAGCTTGTAGAGGAATTGATATGTTTTACAGTATCGAAAGTGAAGAAGTGCTCGCGGCTCTTGACGTGTGTATTTTGGAGCCCACGATGACTGGACATTTTTGCTTCGAATGATCATTTCTTTCATTATACGTTACCTAAATACTGGCCCTCCCTCCTCGGACACTCTGTATGTTAGCTGTTTTTTTTAGTTTTGATGTGTACTAAAGCACTATTGTTTCCACTTGATGATAGCCACACGACTGAAAATGCAATAGTGGGTTGTTGTACAATCAAATAATTTCAAAGTCAAAAGGCGACAGTGATGTCGCTTACAAACAGCTTTTCTTTCCACGCAGTATATGTTTTCAACCACAGTTCAGTTACCCTTTACGAAACTTAAATGTGACACAATTAATATTTTTCCATCACACGCTGCAATAAGAAAGGAAAACTGTAATATACCCATTACAATAATAAAACTCCCAGGTTCACATTTCCAGGATTTTCATTATTCCTCTGAGGCAGGTGGATCTTCGCCAGAATGACTCTAGTGTAGAAGCTTCAGTAATTATCGCTATCAGTTGATCTGTTCTGTCTGTGCAAGATACTAAGTTGCTGAGTGCAAGAATCGCCAGAGTAATTTAGAGCTTATGACAGTTCTAGCAATGTTTGTTGACCCGCTGGTCCTGGGGACCCGGGACGGTGGGGCATGGCATCCAGCGGCCATTTTCTGACTGCGCTGACAACCAAAGTAGTGAGCAACCTCTGAGCAGAGTTCTCTAGCATTCAGTGGGATTGAGTTATCTGGCAGCCAAGTGTTCTACACGACGAGTATCATTTCTACAGTAGTCAGCAAAAATTACTATGGGCTATTATAACATAGGTACTGGCCAGCTCGGATCCATCCTTCACATCACAGACGGAACTATTTGGTAGCAATTTTCTTTGCTGCGACGTAATACCCTGTAGTCACACCCATAAGAATATTTCTTTGTAAAAGCATTCCTGGGTAATCTTAGATGACGTTTAGTTTACCATGGAAGAGAACTTTTAAGAGACTTGGAAAAAATATTACAAATGTTCAAAAGTCGTTACGTTGTTTAGGGAATGGAATAGGAATTCTGCTTTTATAGCTAATAATATTGTTAAGCCTTTTCTTTATTGATTTGTTGATTTCCAGGATGACTGTGTAATGTAGTATTTACCAAAGGTAAAATTAATATTTGAAAAGGACAGATACTGAGAAAGGGGAAAAAAATCTGAAAAGCGTAGAAGAGCTACATCAAACATATATGTAGATGAAACACGCAAAGGAGGGCAACATATTACTATCCTGCTGGAAATTCGGAATGTGCTTGGACTTGCCCACTGAAAGTGGAGCAAATTGGCCTTCGAAAGGCAACAAGAAATGGAATCCAGAGGAAAGAAAAGAAGGTTAAATCTAGTGATTACATCGGGTTTCATTTTGAAGAAACAATGGTTGTGTTGCGAAGGAGTACAGAATTTCGTCCCACACCACCATGCGGCAGCACCACCAAGTCGCTGCTGGAGTATTAGCTATTCGTGCTTTGCTGTCCCTGTTACCAGTTAGGGTACTCTATCAAGGGTACTCTATCAAGTAAGCACATAAAATTCAAGTTTTTATATAAATATATACGGAATGAGGAATAACCCGAAGTTTTCCATCGACGCTGGGGATCACATGAAAAACGCGATGTGCAGTGTTTGTTTGCGCTGACTCCGTGTACACTTGCACAAATAAAATTGCTGATATTAACCGAAATATCAGAGAAAAGGCTTCTGACGACTCTTAGGAAAGGCCCCGATATGTCGTGAGCAGAACGGCTCTGCAACAGCATCTTGGTGTGCTCCCATAGCTACCAGGGCCGTACAGTAAGTAATAAAAACAATTTTCTTTATGAAAGCAGACTGGTTTTATTCAAGATTCCGATACACCAGATTATTTCTCACTCTTTTGGCTACAAACCTCTATTTTCCAACATAGTCTCCGTTCACTGCGACGGCCTTATGCCGCCTTACTGGGAGAGCGTGTATGCCCGCACGGCACCATTCTACTGATCGACATTAGAGCTCAGTGACCTCCACGTCATCCACGTACTGCTTCCAGTGGAGTACTGCCTACACTGGGACACAGAGGTGCGAGATCCAGGCTGTAGGGAGGATGAGGAAGAACAGTCCAGTGAAGTTTCGTGAGCTCCTGTTGAGTGCGGAGAAAGAGAAGTTTGTATTTTTGTGGCGACGGTCACGGTGGAGGCATTCCTTCAGTTTTCTGAGAATATCGCAATGCGTTTCAGAGTTGGTTGTTGCACCAGGAGGGACGACATCAAATAAAATAAACCCTTCAGAATCCAGAAGACCGTCGTCACGTGTTTACCGGCTGAAGGTGCGGCTTTGAACTTATTCTTAGGAGGAGATGTGGTAAGGCACCACTCCGTGGACTGCCGAGTGATGAACCCATGTATCATCGCCTGTGACGATGTTCGACAAAAAATTCCCACGATCAGCCTCGTAACGCGCAAGCAGTTCCGCACAGCTGGTCCTTCGCTGCTCTTTATGACCTTCTGTCAGGCGTCGAGGAAACCGGCGGGCACACACTTTTGAGTACAACTGCTGGTCGAGGGTGTCTACTGCCAACAGAGACGCCCAGTTGAGCAGCAAGGTGTCTGGCTGTGGTCCGTCTATCACTTCGAATGAGAGTGTCCGCACGTTCCAAGATTGCGGGAGTAAAAGCTGTGTGCGGTTGGCCAGCACGCGGGAGATCGGATATGTTTGCGAGACCTCGTTGCCCGACGACAGACGCCTCGCCCAACGACTCAGCGAGCATTTGTTCGGTGCCAGGTCTCCGTAGACAGTCTGCAAGCGCCTGTAAATATCCGCGAAGCTCTGTTCCTCCACCAAAACAAAATCGAGGACAGCTGTCTGCTTGAGACACACCTCCCTTACGGACCCCATTTTGAAGGTTACGTATAACACAGCCACCTATAAGGACTTCATGAAACTATAGCGGCTAAAGCGAGACTATTCCACGATGTCCCACAGAAAATTTCGCACTTTTTTCAACGGAAATTGGCCGAGGAAAAAGTGTGTTACATTACTTACTGAACACCCATCGAACTTATTCATCTGACAGTTCCGTCGCGGCATCTGCTGTAAACCCAGACGTGTCAGTGAGAGGGAGTGCGGCTGTTCCGCTTGAGGATCAGGACAGCAGGAGGCGCAGCCCAGATATGAGTAAACAGTTAATAAATGATAATTAATTGAAACCCTCAGCTGGCGACAGGTGTTGTTGACATACCTTGATGGGGACACCTGAAAATGTGTGCCCCGACCGGGACTTGAACTCGGGATCTCCTGCTTACATGGAAGACGCTCTATCCATCTTTTATATATATATATATATATATATATATATATATATATATATATATATATATATTGGTGGAATAACAAAAGAAAATGAAACAGAAGAAAAAAAAGTGCCGGAGTAGGAATCGAACCTGAGACATCTGGTGTAAGGCTGCGAGCTGTAACCATCTTTTTTTTCCTTTTTTTTTAATGTCATACATCTACACAAATACATAAATAAGATTTACATACAAGTTAAATGAAAGTGAAAAGAAAAAATAAAAATTCGTATTCCAAGCGGATTTTTTTTGGGGAACAGGAAGTCAGGGTAAACAAACAATCTTTATTCGTACAATTGTACTATCTTAGGGATAAGAAAAGGATCGAGACAGCAAAAACAATTTGGAAAACAGAAAATCAACGTAAAGGCCGCCCTTTTTTTTGTGTAACATGAATAAAGTAAATGACAATCCTAGTCACGGGCGGGAGTGAAAATGAAGTTATTATCTGCATCACAATCCCTGCAGCACGCGGTGTCGCATCATGAATCTGGCAGACAGCCATATAGTCTCGACCATTTCTGCCTTTGTGGGCGGCATGTATTTCTCCTGCGTCGACCAGGTAGGGTCCAGTTTTCTTCTCAGTGTGCTGTATGCCAATATAACTGAACCGCGCAGTAGTGTCTCTAGTCGTTCTGCTGCAGGAGTCTTCTCAGTTCTGGGACACCCCAGCTGTCGGGCGGATTGTGAAAAACACTTCCTAAAAAATTGGAAAAGTAAGTCCTATATTTCGTATGACTCCGTATGAGCTCGTGTTGTTCTTGTAAATACATCCAATAATCCATCACGGACTTAATATCGTACGAATACAAATATTTCGTCGCATGTCCAGCGATCCAATTGACCGCATACGTCTTTTGTTTGGGAAAAACGGTCTTGTCCGGTAGAAAAACTACATCCGATGTGATTTCTGTGTAGTTAGTGCGCCGAAGGAAGGCCAATATTCGACGCGTCAGCATCCAGACGTCCCTCGCTGCGCCACACACTAAACCATGTTCTTCCGTTGCTAACAGGCCACAGTTTGTGCAAAGAGGAGAATCGACCATATGAATCGTATGTAATCGACTCCTGGTCACAAGTTTACGGTTTATAAGAATGTACCACATCGATCTCGCTGCTGTTGACAGTAATGGAGTATGCACTGCACACCAAATGTTGTTCCACGTTCTCGACGGGTATTTGAATTCCATTACGTTGCGGGCATGGTGATCCATCAAGCACCTATAGGTCTCCCGAGTCGTGGGTATTCTCGTCGAAGGTACTTTCAGACGAACATAACTGTAATAAACAAGAAATGAGGCAATGTGTGCAAGAGAAGGCGAAATATTGCCCACCGCAATAGGGGTTCAAAATGGTTCAAATGGCTCTGAGCACTATAGGACTTAACATCTGTGGTCATCAGTCCCCTAGAACTTAGAACTACTTAAACCTAACTAACCTAAGGACATCACACACATCCATGCCCGGGGCAGGATTCGAACCTGCGACCGTAGCGGTCGTGCGGCTCCGGACTGAGCGCCGCAATAGGGGGTTCGTACGAAGGCGGAACAAGTACTTCTATCGGAGCTGACGTTATGGTGTGCTTTAGTTGTTGCCAATTTCGTATCATCGCTCGCATGTAAAGCGCCAGAGCTTTGTTTCGCACGTTTGTGAGGTTGAGGCCACCGTTCCGGAATTGTAGCGTTAACGTGTCATATGTGATCTTAAATAACATCCAGTACTAACATAGTAACCAAAGGCAGCCATGAGGCGGTCTGCAATACCCTTCGGTATTGGTAGGATCTGCGATAAATGGGGCAGTCGTGACGCTATGTGAACGTTAGTGTATGCCACACGCTAGATATCTGAGCCACCGAGGTTCAAATGGTTCAAATGGCTCTGAGCACTATGGGACTTAACAGCTGTGGTCATCAGTCCCCTAGAACTTAGAACTACTTAAACCTAACTAACCTAAGGACATCACACACATCCATGCCCGAGGCAGGATTCGAACCTGCGACCGTAGCAGTCGCGCGGTTCCGGACTGCGCGCCTAGAACCGCGAGACCACCGCGGCCGGCTAGCCACCGAGAATACAGATGAATTTATTCTAGAGAAGCTGCACTGTCATCAATGATATCTGTTCTTTCGAGAACAGTTACTACCTTCATATATAGTTGAATGGCTACCCGGCCATTGACCTTCGTCTATGCGAATGCGCACAGGTTGCCCGAACTCTTACGGGAATCGTCGCCTTAGTGTGCACGAGTAATGAGTGGATGGGCAAAGTATCTATCAGAAATATTACGTTTGTAGATTGTGGACAGTTGGGAATATGGGTCTCACGGGAAGCGTGTAAGGGATAAGTCCCTGCAGTCGCGCTACTCATATGTGTCCTCCGTGGCTCAGATGGACAGAGCGTCTGCCATGTAAGCAGGAGATCCCGGGTTCGAGTCTCGGTCGGGGCACACATTTTCAGCTGTCCACATGTTCAAATGTGTGTGACATTCCAAGGCACCAAACTGCTGAGGTCATCGGTCTCTAGGCTTACACACTACTTAATCTAACTTAAACTACCTTACGCTAAGGACAACACACCCACACACCCATGCCCGAGGGAGGATTCGAACCTCCGACGGGGGGTTCAGCCGACCCCATCAAGGTATGTCAACAACGTCTGTCGGCAGCTGAGGGTTTCAATTAATTATAATTTATTCTAGAGAAGCTGCACTGTCATCAATGATATCTGTTCTTTCGAGAACAGTTACTATCTTCATATATAAATAGTTAATTTAGTATCTCCTTGGGTGTTTTAAACTTGGATGACCATGTTTTTGCACGTAATTTGGATTCCTGACGTCGACCACGACTCAGTGCTAACTGCTCATTCTCCTGCTGGCGACATAGTCCCGAAAGACGTGCCTTACTCGGCGCTCTCTCTCTGTTGGCAGGCGAGAGCTTAATAAACTAAGTGCCGATCCCAACCTTTGTCTTAAATGAAATCCTCCGTCCCTGTTAATTAGGTTTCCTGCATCCCAGATTTTGATAGGCTTCTTAATTAAGCTTTGCTCGAAACTTGGAGGGTGGGCCACGATACTGGTTTTATCTTACCTCGCATCCCGACTGTGTTCCAGGCACTGGTGAGCGGCACCTGGTTTGTCTGGTCCTTCGCACCTCTCCTTCACTGTTTTGACGGTGTGCCCCGCATGTCTGGTTAACCACCCAGGATCTAGCTCCCCAAAGTCAGACTTTCCGAGACACGGCACGGCCAAACACAAATACGCATTTAAAACAAGGGACGGGGCCGGTACTGGCGATGTGGTATAAAAAGCAACTTGTCATCATGAATTCGTACAATGTGGGCCGACTGCGCTCAGCGATTACTTTACCATCATTCGCATTACCTAGTGTAATATGTCAATCGTAGAAATGCTCTGCAAAACAATGAATCGTCAACCTAAGGGGATAGCCTAAAGCACGTCTTGTAGTTGATTTCTAACGTGTGCCATGCAGACGTTCACCGTGGACGCTGGTATCTGGCCACAGTGGAGATTCCGAGATGTTGCGGAGAAGCTGTCAGGTGAATTAATACAACTTCCTGAAGCCATGAAACCCACAAAAGCAGACCCCAGTCGATTTACCACGCGTTTCGCCTAAAGTTTGGCTCAAAAGCGATATCTAAAACAAAAGTGTAAACTTAGACATTACAATACTACAGAAACTCAGAGGTACCTGTATTGTCAACTGTAAAATAAAACGACTTCTTGTTGCAGGTTGCATTACAGGATGTAACAAAACAAGACTACAATTTGATGAATACCTCATAGAAATTCTCACTTTGTTTCAAAACTGTGTATCACTGGACGTTTTAAGTACTTTATCTGAAATCAACACACAAACTGTGCTAAAGCTCCACCTGCCGACAAGAAAATATTTCATTGTCAACGAGTGTTACTGTATTTAAATACCGAAATTCTAGTTACAGTATCCACGTCATCGCTTTCATTAATTGAGTATGAATATCGTGGAATGTCTTCACCATCCAAGTAACTCAAATAATTTTTGAGAACAGAGCTTTGGTTCATATATGCAAACCACCGCATGGTGTGTCCAGTATTCCTGCTCGTTTTCCACTGCCTTCTAAGAATGGTTCCCAATTTTGCTCGGTCTGGAAAACATAGCCTGTTTGTTGGCTGCGGGTACAATTTTATTGGGTTTTGTTAGTTTGGTAAATTTGTATGAGAGAATGGAACATTTTTGTTGTGCGTTCATGATTGATAAGCTTGATTATTTCAAGGACCGCATGAAGAGTTTCAACAATCTACGTGTACAGTTCACTATTGACAGCCGTCTGAATTCGTCAGTTTCTCTGCTGCGATTGAAAATCGAGACAACCGTGATTCATGCTGTTATTAAAGATTTTCATTTGAAGAGTTGGACTGCAGCACAGATCAAAAAAGAACTAGATGTACTTCGCGCGGACTCTGCCCCACCTTTGAAGACCATTTGCTTTTAGATTAATGAATTGGAATGTGGTCGGACAAGCAGCGAAGACTAAACGCGCCCCGGCCGTCCGGTTGAGGTCACCTCAAAGGAAACCATTGACAAAATCCGTGGTATGGTAATGCAAGACTGTCGAATAAAAATTCATGAGATGGCTGACACTCTAGGCATCTCAAGTGAACGAGTGCATAACACCCTGCATGGAGAATTGGCTATGAAGAAGCTGAGGGCGAAGTGGTGAAGCGATAGCTCACAGTAGACCAGAATCACATGCGGCACAATAAAACACAATGTCTGGCGATGTTTAATCGCAATCCGCTAGACTTTTTGCACAAGATTGATGACTTTTGATGAAACGTGTATCCATCACTAAACACCAGAGTCAAAACGACAGTCAAAACAATGGACAAATATTAGTGAAGTGCACCGAATAACGCATAGACCGTTTTGTCAGCTGGTAAAGTTCCCAAGGAGTAGTGCTCGTAGATTACTTGGAAAAAGGCAGAACCATTAAGGAGGCCCATCACGCTTCATTGCTGGATAGTTTGGGAATTACGTTGGCTGAAAAAAAGACGAAGGTTGTCATTCAGGAAAGTGCCCTTTAACAAAGATACTGGATCACTACAGATGTCAACGATAACAATGTCTTAAGTGCATGAATTGTGCTTTTAATTGGTTCCTCATGCACCTTATTCACCAGACATTGCCCAAAGTCACTGCTTTCTGTGCCGGCCGGTGTGGCCTAGCGGCTCTAGGCGCTTTAGTATGGAACCGTGTGACCGTTACGGTCGCAGGTTCGAATCCTGCCTCGGGCATGGATGTGTGTGGTGTCCTTAGGTTAGTCAGGTTTAACTAGTTCTAAGTTCTAGGGGACTAATGACCTCAGATGTTAAGTACCATAGTGCTCAGAGCCATTTGAACCATTTTTTGAACTTCTTTCTGTTCCATACCTTGAAATTTTGACTTCTGGGGAGAAATTTTCATGAAATGAAAAGGTTATAGTTGCAACCAACGAGTATCTTGCAAAGTGTGACAGAACCTATTTTTCCATTGGGATGAAAAAGCTGGAGGATCGCTGAATCAAGAGTATTTCCCTCAGAGGTGAATATGTAGAGGTGGAGGTGAGCTGTTTTCGAAACAAACATTTTTCTTGCTTTTTTACCAGACTTATCAAATCACTCTGATTTCGAATAAGCATCTTGTTTCTGCTTGCGACGGTAAGAATCTCTGCGCTTAACTTGACTCAGTCAAGACATATTGGGGTGGATATCAAGAAACTCATCAATCCTTTCTCTTTGACTTCATGACGCGATCCCGTTATTTACGCAGAGCAAGAGAGGCTGAACTCAGTACACTGGACTCGTATCTGGGAGGATGACGGTTTAAATCTCCGCCCGGCCATCCAGACTGACGTTTACTTGATTTCCCTAAATTGTTCCAGGCAAATTCGAAGATGATTCCTTTAAAAAAAGGACACGAATGATGTCTTTCCCTATCCTTTCGTTACACGAGCTTGTGCTCTGTCTCTAATGACCTCGCTGTTCATGGGATGTTAAACTCTAATCTGCTTCCTTTTTATTATCCTGTTATTTACCTTTCAGCGATTTAGCTTAGAAGGTAACATCAAACAGACGCAACTCTTTGCCTGTACAATTAAGACCACGCAGGTATATTAAATTGCATCCGGATTTGCTACTGTTGCGTGCGCAGGTAAACCCACGTATGTTGTTAGTCCGTCCACGTGTTCGCGCAGGCAAACATGCTAAATTTAGGTGAACGAGCATAGCGTCCCTGAGATGACCATACAGTTTCATTACGGCGCACAACCTTCTGGCGAGTTATGACGTTTTGAAACGCAGAGGTAAAAACTTTTTTTCAGTGTCGATACCGCCGAACAAACACCGAACCATTTCCAACGGGAGAACTGAAATGGAAGTGCGGAAATATGTAACTGTTTGCTGTTGAAAGCTGTGCGTTTGCGCTAGTAAAGTACCGATAAGAGATGTAGACCACGGACCCACAAGAGGGAAGGCGGAATTAAAAATCATTATCTGTTTGAGGGACTGTAAAACGATTGTGTTGACAGCGGATGCGGCGTAATGAAGTTAGCGCGGGTGTTGCGTGAGCGGAAGCGAGACAAACCCTCGCAAATCAGCCTGGACCGCGCGGCGTGGTGGTGCGTGGCCCTGATGACGCATTCATGCCCGCAGCAAACATCTCCCTCTCTCTCTCTCTCTCTCTCTCTCTCTCTCTCTCTCTCTCCCTCCTACTCCCTCTCCCCCCCCCCTTCCCCCCGTCCATCGCTGCCCGTCCATGACGGCTCTGTGACGCAGGACGTCGCAAATGGCTTCACATTTCGCTGCAGCTCCGTTCCCACGTTATTTAACTCATGGGACATGATCACCACTGTTTGATTTTTAAATCGGAATTTCTATTTTGTGTTACTTCCTTCGCAGAATCACAACGAAAGCATTCACATTCATACTGCTTGCTTTTTGTGGTACGTAGGGTGCTGCTCAGACAACTAGAAGAGAAGAACGAAAATTTAAGGACGTAGAGGATTAAAAGATTGGCAGCTGACTCTAAACATTCGTAAATGTAATAGATGGAAAAGTACGACATTGTTTGATTATGCAAATGGTGATCAGCCACAACCTCCAAAATATGATGGTTTATGTATGGAGCTATTTAAAGTGTAACGTGCAACTAACACCTTTGTGGAAGGCACATGCTGCTCACAGACTTGTTATGTGTCCTAATACCATTCAGGCACAAATGAGGTCTACCAAATACTGACTGATATTTGTCAATTTTAGACTATTACCAAGATGGATTAAGGGAAGAAAGAATACGATCGTAGATGAGACGAACGATTCATCAAGCGTTTGTATCTTTAGTCAGCAAAATAATATCACAAAATACTCAACATATTACTTTGTCCAACATACATACATGTCGCATAATGGGCATGATGCTAATAAGGCTCATAATTCAGCTACCGAATGCCTTTCTTCCCGGGTGCCCTAGCGAATGGTACACATAGCTCTGACAGTTGCACCCTGCCCGTATCCGACAGCACAGATTGTAGTGCTGTGGTATACTTTGCGAAGCAACCGGGATGTTGGCTGTTATTTACCAGAAGAGGCAGTGCAGACTCCGCAGATCTACGGCCAGGCTAACGAGAAGTCCGTGCAGAGCGAACGGGGGTCGTGTCCCAGAGCAAGCAGCAGAAAGGCAGCACGAGGGGTAATTTGAGCGAAGTAAGTTTTTTGAGCTGCGTTTCTTCCACATAGCGCCTCGTTGCATTGCCTGGTATTTTCTCTTTCGGAGGACGGGAGTGGAGATGTGGATGGGGTGGACAGGGGAACATGGCAAGTGAAAACTGATTTCAGTTTGTTTCACAATCTCTTTCGCTGTCGTTGCTATAAAGGCAACAAAATAAGTCGCAGTTGGGCGAGTAAACGAATATAAAATAGCAGCAGCGAGGAAAACCTTTACTTAGATAGCGTGGTCATTCACTGACATGTACATAGGTGGGAGTAATGTGTTACCTGATCCTTCCTAGAACGTAAACACTCGGAATTTCAACAGTAAATTGCCCCGTGGTGCACAATGTCTCTCATGTAGCACGTGCCATGGTAATCTGATGATAATCTTCATAATTCACGTACTAAGTGATACCGCGATAAAAAGCGCTACTCTTATTTGTATATTCTCTGTTCCTAATTGATGAGTGTCTCTGACTGAGCAGTACTAAAGACACGAAACGTATTCGCCATTGCAAATATAAATCACCTTCCGCTGTATATTAGAATGACGACAATGAAAATTTATGCAGGACCGGAGCTCCAATTTGGATTTCCCGGTCTCTTTAACCACTTCGACCATCGGTGCACGAATCACGGACAGACCCAAACTTCCATACATCGTCTTCCGCGAGTCACAACCTGCTGTCGTACGTTACGTACATTCCCGTTCAGGAACGACAAAATTATTGAGAGTCGATGGCCGGGTGTTGGCGAATAAATACGAAATAGCGGTGGCTGTGTTATTAAGAAGTAGGATGCATGCATGTCCGAAATAGCCTGCGTCGTTGGCATTGCTATTTCGCATTAGTAAAGAATCGCTAGAACGATTTTCTTGTACCACTTACCTTGTCCAGCGTCTGCTGTTCCTGTAACTAGTTTCATGGGCTCGTTTCGATTTATGTCGCTCCGGACGGCTACTCCCAGATATTTTACGAATTCTGCAGCTACCACTGATTTATAGGCAATACTGTAATCGAACGGTAATAGCTCTGCGTTTATGCGCAACACCTTACGTTCATTTACATTGAGGGTACTCTGCTGAATAGAAAAGAGTTTTATGATAGAAGTACACGGAAAAGCTGAATAGCTTGGCAGGTTCACACACTCTGGGCAGTCAGGAATAGTTAATTTGGTAATAGAACGAAGTGGGGGGGGGGGGAGGTGTTCTTAAAGCTGTAGAGAGATACCAAGAGCTGCACAAAACAAGCAGATTCAAGTGGATGCTGGTTACTGCAGGTATGCAGAGATGAAGAGTGTGGAGAAATCCGTCCATCCAGCCATCGCTTTGAAAGCTACAACAACAACAGGGTGAGATTGTGTAATAGAAAGGTGGGAACAAACATAATCGTATCACTGAATTATGATGGATGTTCTTTCCAGTTAGCCACCGCATCGCAGAGAAGTGAGGTTTTAAAGCCATCCAATTTATAACTGTGCATTTAGGGAAGACAATCACTCCACTTCTTCGGAATGACTTTGTCGATGAAAATGAACTGAGTCTTATACAAGAATTCTTGAGACACCAGCTCATTTGCTTGACTAGCAACATCTCCTGCATGGCTACTGGTATAGTTGTAACCGTGGTTTCGTGAGTACAAGCGACAGGCTCTCGTCCTCATAATAGCGTCCCGGTGTCGAGTATCTGTCGCCAGACAAGTAGCACCACTTGACATTTGAATCCATTAAATGTTTTCTTTTTGGCTTTTTTTATGGGCGCTGGGGTGCAATTGCTCCCTCCTTCCCCCCTTCGCAAACCTAAATCATGTCCTACCCTGCCTTATATGAATTTGGTATGAAGAAAGGTATGACAGGTAATGAACATTGACTAGTAGCAAGTCTAACAGAGCCATTTGTCCTAAAAGCTCAAAACAATACCTTCGTCGTTCACAGTGAAAATAACGTGACTTAAATATTGTACCTAATGCTGTCGCGAAAAAGTCGAAGACGTCTTACAATGACGATTGCTATTCCAGAATGAAATCTGCATTCTGTGCTCTGATATGAAACTTCCTGGTAGATTAAAACTGTGTGCCGGGTCGAGACTCGAACTCGGAACCTTTGCCTTACGCGAGTAAGTGTTCTACCAACTGAGCTACCCAAGCGCGACTGACATCCCGTCCTCACAGCCCTGCTTCCGCCAGTACCTCCTCTCACAGAAGCTCTTCTGGGAACCTTGCAAGACTGGCACTCCTGGAAGAAAGTATACTGCGGAGGCATGGCTTAGCCACAGTCTGGGGGAGGTTTCCAGAATTAAATTTTCACTATGCAGCGGATTGTACGCTGATATGAAACTTTCTGGCAGACTGATAGAGCACTTGCCCGCGAAAGGCAAAGGTCCCGAGTTCGAGTCTCGGTCCGGCACACAGTTTTAATCCGCCAGGACGCTGTGACTCCCTCGAAACAACGACAATAACAAACATCTAATTATGACACCATTAGTGGTGTGGTACTGAGGATGCAGACGATTAGAGATATGCCATTAACTGTATCTCATAATAGAAAATGCAAATCTTAACAGAATCTAATATGTGTTTGTTGTCATTGTCAGCGGCACCTAGTGATTTGAAAACATAATTATCCTCCGATTACTGGTTTATTTATGACGACCAAGGTTGTTCTTTCAGCCAGCTTCCAGTGTATGATATTCTACAAAACTAAAACGAGCAAAACGCCTTTTTTATATAAAAGACTCATCTAATGATACATCCACTCCAATCACATGATAGAACTCCTGGAGATAGGATATATTTTAAGTTAACTACACTTTTATTTATCCTTTCAATAAAAGGTTGTAAGTATGTTCGTACAGAGACACATTATTTTTTGCAAGTAGTGATTTCAGCCTGATACGTCGTTTGTTACAACTGAGCACTAAACGATATAATAATCTGGTTGTCGGATGGTACCACAAAGAGCAGACGAAAGTGATGTGGACGGTATTCTCCACCGCGCTGCAATCATACAGTCCGGTGTAGACGATGGAATTGCTGTCAGAATCTTCCATGGTTAAAGAGGAGACGAAGTTTTGTCTTGAGAGATCTTCTGACATTCATTCCAAAGTCTTACCACAGCCTTGGAGGAATATTCTGCACTACAGCAATAGAGTTTTCCGCTTTGTCGGCATGATAGGCGCCACTTGTTATTCCGCAGTGCTCCGATTTGCCGCCATATATCTTGCATAAGATTTGTGTAAAGGACGTGTTCATAAGTCTTTGTTATGTTCTGCATGGTCCTGTTAGCGAGAAGGCCGACAACTTGGTTTCCTCTGATGTTACAGTGCCCCTTCATCCATACCTTGATAAAATTCTTGTCATAACGGAGTAGTTTTATCACCAGTTCTGTTATATGGTACACCAAATAGTAGTTGGTGTTTCTGAATGCACACTCTTGTATTAACAGCGACGCGGACAGCGGATTTCACAGCATAATCGTTGTGTTCTATTTTAACCGCCAGTACATTTGAGCCCCTACGGCATGGCAGTAATCTCCGCTGTAAGCACAGATGCCTCCGGAAGAAGTAGGAATCGGCCATTGTGGTGTAATGTTTGGTCGTAACGTGCTCTGTCGAGGTCCATTGTGATTGACCTTTTGCTCATAATGTGCTCTGCGAAATCCAGCTGTAGTACGTGACCTAACACGTAAAGCGTCGGCGCACACATTTACATCCAGCCAAATCCTTCAGCAGTTTCATGTTGGTAGGCTATGAGATTCCATAGATCCTGTATCTTTGTCAAGCTGTTAGAATTCGCTGACACATGAAAGAGATCATAAGAGATATTCTTGGAAGCCAGTATCAACTAATAAAGCATTTCTCAGGAAGTTCTCCAGTCGTCGTCGATACAGAGCTTGGCAGAATTGTATTTATTTTAGTAGATATCTGGAGCCAATGTTAGTACTGACGTATTGTGTGTCCCTCTTGGTGATTCACTTTTGACGTTATGGGACTGTGAGCCGTTGCGTCATTGGTGATGTTTCTGTTGTTTTACAGCCTGACGGCGTTGCCAGTGAAGAGTGAGCGTCTTTACCTCTGAGATCTTGCGGCCCGCTCTGGCTCTGATAGAGTGGCTCACCTTACGCAGAAACGCTAATACCGACTTTCGGGCTTCCACAAGAAATTTGCATCCACGTATGAGGAAACTATGCTGCTCGCGCGAAAACGTTAAGAATGGGGAGCTGAGTCTGATGCGTGTGCACTAATTTAGACCGGAAGAATTCGTCTTCTGAGAGTTGCTCTCGGTGGTGAAGTAGAAGATTGAAGCAGAAGTCAGCGAAAGTGATCGGGACACCAGTGCAGTGCATCCGCGAGTGAAGTGTGCGGCGAGCGTGTGGATGGTCTGAGCGCCGGCGTGTGCGCCCGCGGGAAGGCGCCGGGTGCAGGTGCGGGGGCGGCGCCGCGATGCGGGGGCGGCGGCGGCCGTAGCCGGGGGCGGCCGCTGGCGGTGGCGGGGTAGGCGCGATGGCGCGCCATGGCCATGTACTACTACGCGAGCAAGCTGTGCGCCAGCGGGCAGCCGCCGTCGCCGCCCCCGCAGCCGCCGCCCTCGCCGCCGCCCCCGCAGCCGGGCCCGTCCACGTCGGCGTGCACCAGCCACTGCCTGCGCTACCACCTGCAGCCGGCGCACGCCCACGCCCACGCCCAGCAGCAGCAGCAGCAGCAGTGGCAGGCCCCGGCGACCCCTCCGCCAGCCGCCGCCCCCGCGCAGCCGCCACCCAAGAAGGCGGCCCACCCGCACAACAGGCCAGCGCCGGCGGCCACGCACCGCACGCAGCCGCAGCCGCAGCCCGGCACGCACCGGCCCACGCAGAGGCACCACAAAACGAAGCACAAGGTACCTACCACTGCAGTATCGCTGTGTGCACATGGCAGGCGCGGTCCGGCGACTGTGAAACTGGGGGGACACAAAGCACGCCCAGCTGTAATCGCCTACAGGTGTACACAGAGATCACTGTTCGATCTACCGTCCAGGATGCAGCAGTACTAGTACGCGTAGAACATCACGATTTTAAAGAAACTACCCAATAAAAATAAGTTTAGTTTATACTCATAATTATTGTGAGGTTTCAGAGTTAATAATCCACTGCATGATATTCAAATAGTCAGGGATGCAAAATAGGAGTCGCTTTGAATTTTCGTGTATGGTGTGCATGATGTTATACATTGCTGCATAGAAAACTTTGGAGTGGGTCTGTATCTCCAAACTCGAGAAAATGGTCACAGTACAGCGAGAGTGAGCTGCATGCAGTATCCGCCGTATTTCGTAAATTTTTCTTCTTTTCTTTTAGTCTGTTATCTATATATAAAAACAAACCGAATTTTGCACTTGAATTGGTATGAATATAGCACATTATATTTTAACAAATTTTCAAACATGGTGTTTATTATGCGTCTAGTTCACCAGTTGCGACTGTGGGTCCCGTGCAAGAACGTATTTTAAGCTTCGCGATGTATACATGTACCAGGGATGTATTAGAATGTGAAATGAAGCTTAAAATATGTGCTTGAAAATGGCCCACTGTTGAAAATGGTCAGTTCCACGGATAATAAAAAAATACAACAGTTTTGGACCATGTTTTTATTTCCAAAACACGTTCAGGCTGTGGACCTCCACAAAAATAAAATTTTAAACATTTTAATGTGTGTTAGCATAACTAAGGAACATATCGAAACCAGTTTTTGGTAAGTTATAGCTCACATGGAGGTGAGTATATCACCATTTGGTTAATGAACGAAACTGTCTTAGCCGGCCGGAGTGGCCGAGCTGTTCTAGGCGCTTCAGTCTGGAACCTCGCTACCGTTACCGTCGCAGGTTCGATTCCTGCCTCGGGCATGGATGTGTGTGTCGTCCTTAGGTTAGTTACATTTAAGTAGTTGTAAGTTCTAGGGCAGTGATGACCTCAGATGTTAAGTCCCATAGTGCTCAGAGCCATTTGAACCATTTTTTCGAAACTGTCTTATTTACCTCTATATAGAAATAACATATTTTTTGTATGGAGTGTTGTAATTTTTTATGGGCCATGATAGCAAGTCGAAATAATTTGTGTGGGTTTGCTTCTTCTGTCAAACCATAATAGAGTTTCCACAATTTCGTCTCACTGACATGCTAA
This sequence comes from Schistocerca serialis cubense, assembly GCF_023864345.2. Taxonomy (NCBI): domain Eukaryota; kingdom Metazoa; phylum Arthropoda; class Insecta; order Orthoptera; family Acrididae; genus Schistocerca; species Schistocerca serialis. Next base: position 1,283,720,173 of record NC_064638.1, on the reverse strand, counting down.
CGCAGCGTCTGTTATGAAACAAAAAACTGACGATACAGGTCAGTAGCATTTTCCTTCTTTATTACCGTCATCTTCCGACATTATGGTTCGCAACCTGGTTCTTAAATACATACTGTCATTGTCATGCTGGCGCATAACACGAATGCACTCATTGGATGACTACAACTAATTCTGATAATTTTCAATGCGTTTTCACCGACTATTTATGATTTGAATGATCTGAAGATAGTTTTAGGAAACAACCGAAACTAATCATCCTGCTCTAATTGTGTACTGAAAAATGCGGTACAGTCACAAAAATGTTTTTACATTAAAATGAAATCTTATTTTTCATTGTAAATTATTCGAGTTTCGCGACGTGGGTTACTTTATTTTAAAATATGAAAGTAACTATGACCATTAGTGAGAAGGCGGGTAGTCAACCATGAAGACGATCATTGAAACTACAAGATGAGAGGAAGAGAAAGTTCCGAATAGTTTCTTTAAAATCATCTGAGAAAGATTGCACAGTGGCCAGTATCTGCTATTCATACTGTAGCAATATGTACGAAGTGCGTGACAAAGGGTACTTCCCACCGTTCCACATATTACCGTATTTTCCATCTCCATTCGAATATGGAGTGCAGCAAAGAGACTGATGTTATGTTCGTGAGCCACACAGGAACGATACATAAGGAAGTGTCTTATATTCCTCAATACTGTTTCTCGAATCTTTATAGGACGGCTTTCAGGAATAGTTAGGATGAACACTGAGGTGACAAACGTTATGGGAAAACAACTAATATCGTGGCGGACCTCCTCTTTTGGCCGAAACAGTGCAGCTACTCGACATGACACTGACTCAACAAGTCGTTGCAAGTCCCGTTGAGAAATATTGAGCCATGCTGCCTCTATAACCGTCCATAATTGCGAAAGTATTGCAGGCCCAGGATTTTGTGCACCAACTGACCTCTCGACAACGTCCCGTAAATGTTCGACGGGATTCATCTCAGGCGATGAGGGTGGCCACATATTAACTCGAATTGTCCACAATTGCGAACAGTTGTGGCCCGGTGACATGTTTGTGAACATGAAGTCCACGAATGGCTGCAAATGGTCTTCGAGTTGCCGAACAAAACCACTACCAGTCAGTGATGGGTTCCCTTGGAGCAGAGGACCCAGCCTATTCCGTGTAAACACAGCCGACAGCGTTATTGAACCACCCCCAACTTGCACAGTGCACAGTGCTTTGCTGACAACTTAGTGGGGTCTGCACCACTCTCGAAACCTACCGTCAGCTCTTACCAACCGAAATGGGGACTTATGTCACCAGGCCACGGTTTTCCAGTCGCCTACGCTCCAGCCGATGTGGCCAGGAATCCGGGAGAGGCGCTGCAGGCGACGTCGTGCTTGCTGTTAGCAGAGGCACTCGCGTCGCTCGCCTGCTGTCACAGCCCAGTAACGCAGAACATCTCCGTACTGTTCGTACGTCCCACATTGATTTCTCCGGTTATGTCAGGCAGCGTTGCTGGTCTGTTAGCACTGACAACTCTACAAGCAAACGCCGCTACTCGTGGCCATTAAGTGAAAGCCGACGGCCAGTGCGTCGTCTGTAGTGAGGGGTAACGCCTGAAATTTTGCTATTCTCGGCACACTCCTCACACTGTGGATATCGGAATATTGAATTCCCTGACGATTCCCGAAATGGAATGTCCCACGCGCTTAGCTGGTAATTGCCGTCGTGTGGCCTTGATCAGGTCGGACACCTCTCCACGTGAATCAGCTGAGTACAGGTGACTGCTTCGCCAATGCACTGAGCCTTTATACCTCGTGTATTTGATACAACCGCCACATGTACATCGGCATATCGCTATCCCATGAGTTTGGTCACCTCAGCGCACATCTACAGGATGGATGAGAAGTCCCTTACCCCTGTAAACCCTGTTTGGTATAAAACGTTAGGGGGGTTGGTAGCTATGTTACTATTTATCAGTTGTTCCAATTCATGTTTACATGTTTTCGCAGTCGCAGTTGAGTGTTAATTTTTAGCGGTGGCAAATGTGAGTGGCCATAAGTACACTGTTGAGGCACCGTCACACCACTGAGGAGCGGTTAGTCACAAGTGACTGCCATTTCAGTACTTATTTCTAACCTTAACTTTTATAACGAGGGAGTTTTAACAGCGTAGTCAGGTCAAGACTGCCTCTACCCGACTATTTCCCTTCTTCCTGAACCCTGTTACCCAGTTGCAAGCAACACTCAGGTTTGGGACGCCACACTGCGTAACAGTACGAGTAAAGTAATTTCGAAGAAATTCTCGATATTAATGCCTCATTTGTAATTTAATTATTCAGTCACGTAAAAGTGCAACAAACAATGTTCCAAACATTGTATTTACAGTTGTTTCAGTATATCCATTTACAAGCTCCAGCATCTCCTTTCTGCTACACTCTGCCACATAGTGTTCGTCATTCACAACCGAGTGGGACACAGACCGTCAGTTTGGTAGGGAGCGTTTCCTTTTCAGACGAGTTCTCAAAGAATGATATGTAATGTATTTTTTGCTGTTACGAAAAATGACGACCGCTTTTATCCATCACGCCCGCTTTTCCTACGAAATAGCGTTTCCGTTTTACAACTTCGCCGACTCCTCAGCAGTTACTGAAGTAATAATAAGATAAGCAAAGAAGTAGAATATGTTTGAAAACATTGATTTTTGAGAAATCTGTTTATTGAATCAGAAAATATTAAAACTTCGTTAGCACAGAACATTCTTTCATCATCTTTTGGAACTGTGGATGAGCATACATCCCAGCTTTATAGTCGTATAACAGTTTCTTAATTCATCACTGGGATTAGTAGTTATCACAATGATGTAAAAACTTCCGCATTTCATATCATGGACACAAAAAATGAAGATAGTGTAATTAGTATTTCATTAATCTTAGCGAGTATTTATGAGAAACAGGTAGATAGGAAAGCAATAAATTCGTATCATTTCCACACAAATAGTGTAGAAGACTATTCACACCTGATTGGTAACGAGCTTAAGTTTGTGACTAAATGACTTGATCTCTAAGAAAATTGTTGCGAAATTTCGGCTTTTTAAAACAACGAAATATTAGTCCTTTCGTATACTTTCTGTTCATTCAGGACTTGACAAGAAATCATCACTTATATAATGATAGGAATAAATCTTGACTAGAAACACTACGAGAAAGAAAAACCAATGGTTAACTTCATAAGCCACTATCTGATCAAATGTCACCATACGTTGAGATGGATAAAGTCGTGGGATAGCGACATAAGCTTATGCAGGTGAAGGTAGTATCGCATACACAGGGTATAACAGGGCAGTGCATTGGTGGAGCTGTCATTTGTACTCAGGGGAGTCATGTGAGAAGGTTTCCGACGTGATTATGGATGCACGTTGGCAATTAAACGCGGAATGGTTGTTGGAGCTAGATGCATGTGAAATTCGATTTCATAAATCGTTAGGGAATTCAGTATTCCCAAATCCCTAGTATCACGGGTGCGCCGGGAATATCGAATTCCAGGCGTTACGCCTCACCACAGACAACGCAGTGCCCGACGGCCTTCACTTAGGGACCGAGAGTAGCGGCGTTCCCATAGAATTATCACTGCTGAAAGACGAGCAACACTGCAGGAGTGAATGTGGGACGGACAGCTTGGCGAGATCTGGCGTTTATGGGCCGTGCCAGCAAACTCCTGGCATGAGTGTCTTTGCGACATCGCCCAGCGCCTCTCGTGACCCTAGACAACTGGAAGACCGCGGCCGGGTCAGACGAGTTCCGATTTCGATCGGTAAGGGCTGACGGTAGGGTTCCAGTGTTGTCAACAAGGCACTGTCAAAGTCGGTAGTGGTACCGTAATGGTGCGGACTGTGTTTACGTGGAATGAACTGGAACCTGTGGTCCAACTGAAACTATCCTTGACTGGAAATGGTTGTGTTAGACTACTTGGAGACCTTTTGCAGCCACTCGTGGACTTCTTGTCCTCAAGCCACGATGTCAACGGGCCAAAGTTGTTTGCAGTTGGTGAAGAACATTCTTGACAAATTAGAGCGAGTGACTTGGCCATCCAAATCGCCCGACATGAATCTCATCGACATTTATAGGACACGGTGGAGAGGTCAGTTTGTGCAGAATGTCCTGTACAGACAACAGTTTCGCAGTTATGCACGAGTGTAGAGGCAGCGTGGCACAATATTTCTGCAGGGGACTTCCAACGACTTATTGAGTCCGTATCACGTCGAGCTCCTACACTGTGCCGGGGAAAAGGAGTGCCGACACGATATTCGGAGGTATTCTATGACTTTTGTCACCTCATATATAGTCTAAGACAGGAAGAAAAGAGACCAGTAATAAGTTTGTGTTCTTGAGATATTCAAGGTAGAGGGTGATGCAAAACTAGTGCCACTTGCCCCACCTTTGCCATTTGCCAAAAGCCGCAAGTGTCTTGCCACGGTGGTACAGACAAACTGGCACACTCTCTGCCCGACATACATTACGCTGCTGCGCTCCAGCGGGACATTCACACTACTGATTCGTGCACAATTCAGATATATTCTTTCCTTTAGAAACCACACAGCTTTCATTGCAGAAGTGTAGAACAATAACTGCGGCCGCGGTGTCTAGGAGAGGGTGCGATAGACAGCAGTAGCACAGCCGTGGCGAGGAAATACTGATCACATAATTGTTACCGGGGTGAAATCGGCGGTACCGCAAAGGTGCGTCATTGGGTCGTTAACATTTCACGCAAAAAACTGTGGCGAAATGTAGAGAGATCTGGGGAGGAGCGACCCTTGCCGCTGGGACTGGTAATAAATTACCAACGTAAGTACATAATTGTAACATATTGCTCATAATAAGCAGAAAGACCCACTATTGTTCGATTAAGCCGTTGGCGATAAATCGCTAGATACAGTAACAAAGTAAACGAGTACATGCAGTTAGTTGCATGGAAAGCGGACGAGATTGGCTGGAAGAATCCGAATCAGTTATGATTCTTCCGTGAAAGAAGTAACCCACAAAAAACTCATTCACAGTCTGTGGGATAAGGGTAACAGAGGAGGGAGCAAAAGAACAGCAGAAGAAAACGTCTCAAAATGCAAGAGCGTTACGGAGGTGCTGATCGAACTTCAGTGGGAGAAGCTGCAAGAGAGACTTTGAGCACCGCGGACAGGTTTAGTGCTAAAGTTGCAAGGCGTACGTTTAAGGCAAGCCGGGCAACATATTACTTCCTCCCAATAGCGTCGCCATTTTTTTATATAAGAAGTAAGGGACATTTGCCTAAAACGGGATTTTCTTAACAAAAATAAGGAATAGTTCATAAATACTTCGAAATTAAACATTACATACCAATTTCAATTACATTATAGTTTGTTTTTCACTAACAAAATGAGTTAATTATTGAAATTCGTAAAAGAAACTAACTTACAACCTCTTAATAGTACATAACTTTCCATTACATGTGGCAAAACATACAGAACAACCATTAATAGAACTACTTTATTTTCTCCATCTGTGCTTCACAATTGACCTAGGTGACTTTAAAATTGCACTGTCTAACATGCGATGGAACTCACTATAAGACAAGTTCGTGTTTATACTAATTAATAGTTCAGTTTCAACCAGATCTACTGAACACGTCTTTCTACTGTCTGATCACGTGTTATACATTGAGAAAATGCGTTCAACAAATGAATTTGACACGAGGGACGCTTATTACAAAAGAAACCCGTTTTTCTAATTCCGTTAATTTGTGTCTTCCTTTGAGCAGTAAACACTGACAACCACTTGTTTGATACATTTCTGTACGCGCCAAAATTACTAGCAGGAACGTTCCCAACAAGGCAGAATTGTGCATAGAGTTACTCCATATCGTTTATTGCGGTTAATTGGAGGGATTTCACTGCAACTTCCAGGGAAGAAAAATCTGTGCGTCTGTTTAAACCTAAAAATTGTAGCTTCGCTGCAGCATTTTCTTTCGAGAAATCGTACAGTTTTTAAACTTAGTTTAAGGCTTCTTGATAGAACTGCATAAAACTTCTCTCCAGCTTTATTCTTTCTGAGGAAGATAGATTCCAATGTCATTCGTAACTGCAATTCCGAAGAACTGACCTTCTTTTATTTATTATAGTTTTCTCTTCTGTAAGGAATTTTCGTCGTAAGTTTCAACCATAGAAATAGTGTCTCACGAAGATCTTAATGCACTGAACAAAAATCATTGCTGAAGAGTAGTAAATGGATTTCTAGCAATATATCCTTAAGTTCATCAGTGTATTCGAACAATTCGTGCTGGCTTAACTGTTGTTCTGTTTTACAGTGTGAAACATGATAGGTAGTTTTGCAGCAGTCACTTTATCTTGCTGCATTTCAGAGGTCACTTCATTAGAAAAACACGAATCCATGTTTTTTATTTTATGTTGTAATCTTGTATTCCCTCTGTGGATTTCAGTTCTGGCATGTTGGTTAGGATCTGGCTCACCGCCATGAGATACAGAGAATTCACGCGCACAGACAAAACACCGGGCCTTGTGGCATTATCCAATAGTGGCATTGTCCAATAACAGGTTTCACCCACGTGCGTTACGATTCACAGCTATTTTGAAATGACTGTACTTGTGCAACTTTCGTTGTATGAGTCGTATTGACTGAACTTTCGTCAGAATGTGACATCTTAACACTTACTTGATAACGTCACAAGTTACGTAGATTTAGTCTCAAACAACGTGCAGAATCGCATTGGAAATTGGAAGACCTACGGAAGTACGCGGCGGAAGGAGAGGTGAATAACTCAGCACTATCAGATTTGCCGTCTGCTAATCGTCGTCCAGTGGCTAGCGTTGCTGCCTCTGCATCACGGGGTCCCAGGTTCGATTCCGTGCCGGGTTGGCATTTTCTCTGCCTGGGGAATAGGTGTTTGAGTTGTCCTCATCATTTCATCATTATCATCATTCGTGACAGTGGCTCGATCGCACGGTGTAAAAAAAATTGGACTATGTAAAAATTGGGACTCTGTACGGGCCCTATAGACCGCGCAGTTGAGCGTCCCACAAACCAGTCATCACATCATGATCATCATCATCCAAAGAGAAAAAAAATAATGGAGCTACTTTGAACTTCAAACAAAACTGAATGAAAACACCAAGTTTAAAGAGCGACGTTGTGAAGTCGTAACGCAGAAACTGATAGTCTCAGCAGAAGTGGGGAAATCAAACACGACTGAGCAGTATAAGCCGGGATGAGCGGCCAGTATCACAACCAACCGCTACGCCTCGTCCGCTGCAACGGAAGCGGATGAATTGTGAGAGGCAAGCCTGGAATCTCTCACTGCTGCATTTTTCGCCAAAATTATCCATCACAATCAAACCCGTCGGCGAGGACAACTTGCAAATGGCTTTGACAGTGCATTTACTAACCGGCAGACACGGAGGTCGTCGGTGTGCGCCGTCACTACAATCGCCTCCCGCGGTCGGGTATTCCCCTGACAGAGCGAGCAGCGCCAGCCTGTCGAGACGCATTGTGCGCGCCCCGCCCTCGGCCCATTTGACGGCGCGGCGCGGCGCATTAAGCCAGGGGTGAGTGGCTGCGGCGCGGCGCGGCGCGCTGAGTGCTGCGCGCTAATTGGTCGCTCGCAGGGCGAGCCGCCGCTTTCAGGGGGATCTGGCGGCAGGTGCGGGAACTACCAGCCGAGCGGAGCGCGGGGGCGTGCGCGCGGGCCCTCTTAATGCAGATCTCCTGCCGGGCTAGCGAGCGGGCGGACCAAGTTGGATGCACGTGCGGCCCGTTCTGCTCGTAGCTAGATGGCCGTGTGCTTCCGCTGCCTGCTAATGTAACGACACGGTGCCTCACAGCTAGAAAAGAGAAGCTGTGGTCTGCTACGACGATAGGAAGAGAAACTTTGCGCGGGAAAATACGCTGCTCTGTGCACGTGCCTTGCTTTCCAGATAGACACTGCCGACGATGGTCTATAGTTTTGCCGTAAACGCGACAGAAAAATGACAGAGGTGACCCCGCATTGGAGAAGCCACTGAAACACATCTGTAGGGCTCCACGCGACCGCCGTTGGCAGCAGATACAACGTAGACTCCATGTACTTGAAACTTTCTGGAAGATCAAAAATGTATGCTGGAGTTCGAGTCTCGGTACTGCACACAGTTTTAATCGGCCAGAAAGTTTCATATTAGCGCACAACCCACTTCGGAGTGAAAACTCATTTTGGAAACATCCCCCAGGCTTTGGCTAAGCGATATCACTTTCTTCCAGGAGTGCTAGTTCTGCAACGTTCGCAGGAGAGCTTCTGTGAAGTTTGGAGGGCAAGAGACGAGGTACTGGCAGAAATGAAGCTGTGAGGACGGGTCGTGAGTCGTGATTGGGTAGCTTAGATGGTGGAGCACCTGCCCGCGAAAGGTAAAGGTCCGCCGTTCGAGTCTCGGTCCGTTAACATTTTTAATCTGCCAGAAAGTTTCATGTTAGCGAAGACTCCGCTGCCGAGTGAAAAACTCATTCTGGCTCCATATACTTGTTTAATCCGTGAATAGGACAGCATCTCTGAGGGTATTAGTAGAGTTTCTGTGTGTATTTATTCTTTCAGAATAATCAAGCGCTTGACAAAAAGGCAGAATTGCATGTTAAAGTCTTCTGATGTTCTCAGAGAACTGGACTTCTTGCAATGAGCTGTCAGTTGGTGGCTCAGCTCCAAAAACCTCCAGCTGCAGTTCTCCCACTTTCCTGCTGATGTCAGTGCTGTGCATGTCGAATGTATAGCATGTTACAGATGTGGTTGTAAAAGCCCCGCATCCACTTTGAATAGTTAGTGCTCCGTGAAGATTAGATGGGTAGATGGCTTAAGTAATGAGGAGATGCTGAATAGAATTGGGGAGAAGAGGAATTTGTGGCAAAACTTGGCTAGAGGAAAGGATCGGTTGGTAGGACACGGTCTGAGGCATCAAGGGATCGCCAATTTAGTACTCGAGATAAACGTGGAGGGTAAAAATCGTAGAAATGCATACATTAAGCAGATTCAGAAGGATGTAGGTTGCAGTACTTACTCGGAGATGGAAAGGCTTGCAAAGAATAGAGTAGCATGGAGAGCTGCATCAAACCAGTCTTTGGACTGGAGACCACAACAACAAGAACAACAAGTTTTACGGTAGTCGGGCATGAGACCTTGGGGCGGGTCGCTATCTTTACTCAAATACTTCTCCATATCACATTCAAATTAATTATACTTCAGTGCTGATCTTTTGCCCGCACAACTGGTAACTTTCAGCCACCGTAATTAGGCTGCTAATGTCGATTTTTAGGTAGAGTATCGGTAACGGTGTACTTGGACAATCCTATTTATTCACAAAAGTAAGTCTGCAATGGCAGTTATAAACTCCGTTCAAACAGGCCCCGGAGGTCCCAAGGATACTGGCCAACCGCTGTGTCATCGTCAGCCAATAGTCGTCACTGGATGCCGATATGGAGGAGCGAGAGGTCAGCACACCGCTCTCCCGGCCATGGTCAGTTTTCGTGATCGGAGCCGCTACTTCTCAGTCAAGCAGGCCGTTAATTGGCCTCACAGGAGCTGAGTGCACTCCACTTGCCAACAGCGCTCGGCAGACTCGGAGGGTGAGCGCGTGACTTCAGTATCCTGACGGGAACCGGTGCAGTAAGGGCGTTGGCGATACCAGTTGTAGCTGATATCTAATTATGCTCGTCTATAAAATAGTTACTTGCGTTCATTGCCGCAGCAGTGAGCCCACCTATTCTGGATGACGTTCGCCATCTCTATTACCCACGAAATGCGAAACGTAAAGGCTGTGTTAGCACCGTGTCTAGTTATTACATCACTTTAGTCCCGTGATACTTCCAAATCATCCCGTTCAGTCTCTCTACGGGAACAAGAGGTTTCAAACGAGGCAGGATGAAGCTTAGCTCTAATGTAGTTCAACTTCTACTTATAACAAGCGATGACGAAAGTGAAAGAATAATACGAAGAGAGATGCAGTTGAAACACGACTGTATTTCCATCAGCAAGTCTTCCCTTTTAGCCAATGGCGTTGCCGCAGTGGTAACGCCGGTTCCCGTCAGATCACCGAAGTTAAGCGCTGTCGGGCTGGGCTAGCACTTGGATGGGTGACCGTCCGGTCTGCCCAGCACTGTTGGCAAGCGGGGTGCACTCAGCCCTTGTGAGGCAAACTGAGGAGCTACTTGATCGAGAAGTAGCGGTTCCGGTCTCGTAAATTGACGTACGGCTGGGAGAGCGGTGTGCTGACCACATGCCCCTCCATATCCGCATCCAGTGACACCTATGGGCTGAGGATGACACGGTGGCCGGTCGGTACCGTTGGCACTTCTAAGGCTTGTTCGGACGGAGTTTTAGGTCTTCCCCTTTGATGGAGGGTCGTGAGTCGTGCTTTGATAGTTCAGTCGGAAGAGCACTTGGCCAGGATCCAGTCTCGATCCGGCAAACAGTTTTTATCTTCCAGGAAGTTTCAAATCAGTGCACACGTCACTACAGAGTGAAAATTGTGGAAGAATACATTTGCATTGGCTCAAATGGCTCTGAGCACTATGGGACTTAACATCTATGGTCATCAGTCCCCTAGAACTTAGAACTGCTTAAACCTAACTAACCTAAATACATCACACAACACCCAGTCATCACGAGGCAGAGAAAATTCCTGACCCCGCCGGGAATCGAACCCGGGAACGTATCACGGAATATCGTTGAAGGATAAAAAAGCAAAAACGAAGGGACTGAAAGATAGGAAAAAAGAGAAAAAAGTCTTGCTTAACATCTGATTTGAAAACGACACAGTGGTTGAAGAAGTGAAGGAATTATCCTTTTTTGGAAGCAAGATTACACGGCAAGAAAGATATCAGAAGTACATCGAGACAGTTGAGGAGAGCATTTTATAAAGAAATGAAGAATTTCCTAAAGGCGTAAGTATGGAACACAGCTCTGTTGAAAGAGTGAAACACGGACCATCGTAAATCAGGAGAACAATATATTGGAAGCATTTAAAATGTAGTGCCATCGCACAGAAGTTTTAAATACGTAAAGAAAAAAGAGTATGGAAGGGTTCACCAGAAGATGGGACAGATTACTGGGATATCTGCTTTTGCATGGAGAAATAGTTCACTTGCCACACAACGAACAACACAACAGTAGGGACGGGCAAAGACTGTAATATGCAACAAAGGTAGCATAGGATATTATGTGTATTAAGTCCGCAGAAAGAAGGAAATAAGCACGAGATAGGAAAAATTGGACGAGAAGGTGAAACTAGTTCAAAAACTGATGAGTTAAAAAAAGGAATTACAACTACAATAATGTTAAAATTGACAATGGTGACACTTTTTAAAAGAGATTGTGCAGTGTAGTAAAGCCTACCACTGCGCCTTCTACACGGTTCAGGATTATCGAAGAAAAAATAAATTTTGTTTTATTGATCTACTGCTGTACAGTTTACTGAAACCGAAACCTTGCTGCCGTCACCATCGAGAGAGTTACACAACGATAAAGACACCGAAAGCGAGGAGTTACCAGTCTGTTATCAATATTAATGTCGTCTGTGCTTTTCCTAAAGCGCTTTAAGCGGGCGCCGGGATAGACTCTTTCGCAGGCACGCGGCCGATATCCGAGTTTGTGTCACGACAGTAATGACTACGTTGTCGAAGAAACGTGCAGCTGTACCCTCCGTTCCTGTCTTTACCGCACGCCCGATAACTTTCCGTCATAAAATACTGACTACGGCGCTACCCTACAAGGAATCCATCCATTCTGTCGAGAACGGGAATGTCTGACTGTGTGTGTTATGTAAATGTAACATACGACCTCAGAACAGTGTGCCAGCCATAAAAGATCGTCCAACGCAAAAGGAAACGGGAAACCTCTTGAGATAACTGTGATTTTATATCTCGTAAAATCGCTGCAAAATAATGGCACGACCAGTAAAAAATAAGGCTTAAAGGAATGTGGGTTATTGACGTAAGAGAAATCTTCTCGATTCGTAGATATCGTACATCTCTGACGTTGTCGGGGGTGACTCACCGCTTTGTGTGAGTCGTCTTATATCGTAGGTTGGTAGCCCTGTTGCGAAAACGTTTCCCGTGAAAGCTGCCGTTTGGTGCTACGAGTGCCAACTCCCGCTGCAGGCTTGCAATAACTTTATACGGTGTTTTCAAAACTGCCCCGCTTTTTCCCATTTTCAAAGCAAACGAACGAAAATGGTCACGCGCCGAAAGATCGCTGCGCCAGGATTGGGCGTCGCGGGCTGCTGATTTTGTGGCCTTTGTGGAGCGGCAGGCCTTTGATGTCCCCGCGCGGGCGGCGAGTTATGAAAACGCTCCGGCGAGCCGACCGGCGACTTTGTTAGGCCGGCTGGCAGCGGCGACAATCAAATTAAAAATTTTAGTCCCTCCCGTGCGGGCTGTAAGCTGCACGTCTTTGTGCGCCGAGCTGCTGCCGGGACGGCAGTCAGCCGTCTTGCGAGTGCAGAGGGGCTTGTTAGAGGTTCGTTCCCCTGCGAGGTTTTATCAGCTGTACAGGTGCCTTCTGGCCGGTGAATTGACGTCAGTACTACGTCTGTCCGTCCAGCACTGTGCGTTACTGGGATAAGGTGTGTAGAAATTGAACATCACTAGCCATTTCCTGGACGTCAGCCTTTAGACAGTTGGTACGTAATGACAGTTGGTACGTGCTTGATGACCAGCTCTGTTCCTTCCACATTGGCAGCAATGACGGGTATCTCGGAAAACAGTAGCTATCAGGTTGTAATCCAGGGCAATTGGTGTAGATCGCAGAAGTCCAGCAAAAGGCCTGCAGGTCCCATTCAGTGTGTTGTCGAATTCTTTGGCGTGGACAGTCCTGACCAGACTGGGTACGTATATTCAGCCACGGAGTAGCAGGCTGATAATACCGTTGATCTTGAACTTCGTGACTGAAACCCTCGTGTGCTACACATATCTTCGTTCGGGTGTTTATTCTTCTTCCACTTCCAGCCTAGTGACATAACGCAGTAGAAAACTTGGGAACGAAGCGTAACCATCAGCACCGCTTCCTGTTGTTGTTGTTGTGGTCTTCAGTCCAGAGATGGTTTGATGCAGCTCTCCATGCTACTCTACCCTGTGTAGCTTCATCTCCCAGTACCTACTGCAACCTACATCCTTCCGAATCTGTTTAGTGTATTCATCTCTTGGTCTCCCTCTACGATTTTTACCCTCCACGCTGACCTCCAATACTACATTGGTGATCACTTGATGCCTCAGAATATGCCCTACCAATCGATCCCTTCTTCTAGTCAAGTTGTGCCACAAATTTCTCTTCTCTCCAATTCTATTCAATACCTCCTCATTAGTTATGTGATCTACCCATCTAATCTTCAGCATTCTTCTGTAGCAACACATTTCGAAAGCTTCTATTCTCTTCTTGTCCAAACTATTTATCGTCCACGTTTCACTTTCATACATGGCTACAATCCATACGAAAACTTTCAGAAACGACTTCCTGACACTTAAATCTATACTCGATGTTAACAAATTTCTCTTCTTCAGAAACGCTTTCCTTGCCATTGCCAGTTTACATTTTATATCCTCTCTACTTCGTCCATCATCAGTTATTTTGCTTCCCAAAATAATTAACTAATTGGTTTCACATGTGGAATGTTACTGCCGTGACACATCACTGCCTCGACATGCTAACAGCCCATGTTGTTCTTTGTGAATTGTTGTATGTGGAGAACTACGTTGACTAACTCGTAACGACTAGGTCCAGCAAACTTCTTGAAAATTCCCCAACTCAACAGGAGGTGGTTTTCTTACCTCGTGTCTTGTAAAGCTGTCTCGATGATATCCCTTTGGCTTTCTGCTGCGCCAGTCGCCGATTCTAGCATGCGTATAACCAGCTGTGAACGATAGAATGGCAAGTGGGGAAGTCTCACCGCCACTACAACGATAGTCTCAAAATAAAAAGATTCCACGATTGTCTTTAGAAACAGTATAACGACAGTACTGGTATCTTAAGTTTGTGTAGTCCAATGGTCATTATCGAGCCCATTGCAAATTCACAGTATCATCTCGAGACGACTTTAATTACCGCAACATACGAAATCGTACACACACGAAACTCATATAAACGTTTTCGAGGCATTTTTAATCACTAATTTACTTTTACGTGGAAATGTGCCTCCAAAGACTAGGCCAAGACTGAGTAGTAGGCTACGCCTGCCTGCACATGACGCGCTTCTGATTGGTCGGTTTAGTTGGCCAGTTGTTGACATTACATAAAATTCTGATTAATATTTGAACCTCAATTTGGAGTACTGAAATCTTGGTTAGGAAGCTGTCAGTGTGGTAATGTCGACAGTCTAGTTGGAGGCATATATAAACGTTTAAGTAGTTAACATTAATAAACAAAGTTGTACGTTTGCCGGGATGATCTACAGTGTGGGTCATCACAGCCTGGGGGATGTTTCCAGAATGAGATTTTCACTCTGCAGCGGAGTGTGCGCTGATATGAAACTTCCTGGCATTCTGGAAACATCCCCCAGGCTGTGGCTAAGCCATGTCTCCGCAATATCCTTTCTTTCAAGAGTCCTAGTTCTGCAAGGTTCGCAGGAGAGCTTCTGTAAAGTTTGGAAGGTAGGAGACGAGGTACTGGCAGAAGTAAAGCTGTGAGTACCGGGTGTGAGTCGTGCTTCGGTAGCTCAGTTGGTAGAGCACTTGCCCGCGAAAGGCAAAGGCCCCGAGTTCGAGTCTCGGTCCGGCACACAGTTTTAATCTGCCAGGAAGTTTCATATCAGCGCACACTCCGCTGCAGAGTGAAAATCTCATTCTGGCATTTCAGAGTTTCTTTTCACTTTCTTATCTCGAAATCTTTCCGTATTCAATACTTTCTCCCCAAACATTTTCTGTTAGTCGTTTCTTCATCTGTTCTATTATTTTTTCCTAAATCATTTTTTTACTGCGTGAATCCAACTTTTTGTTGGCTTCTTATCCGACAAATATTTGAAGATCTTTTTCTTTTTTAATCTAATGTCTTGCGTTCGATATAAATGCCCAAAAAATGTGTCTCCTTTTTGTCATTACATCTGATATCTTTTTCGTGTTTCGATAAATCTCATCAATAGTACGTAATTTCCAACATTCCATACTTTTTCATGTATCTAATATTTTCCTAATGATTCACATTTCTGGTGTTTCCAGTTTATCTGAATTATGGTTTAATGCAAGATATTCGCTTGCATGTGGACATCCTGGTTTCACTATTGTACTGTAATTCTTGTTTTTGAGTTTTAAACACTCAATTTCGTTGTAAATAACGATAATAACAATAATAATAAATATTATTATTACCACCGTTATTATTGCTCACGATCTACGGGTGTAGTCCACAAATCAACGGACAGAGGTTACATTCGTCTTCCGTTCGCGGGTGGTACGTGGGAAGTAACACCGTCGGCTCTCCGTTGAATGACCCCGAAGTTCCCTAACTCTGCCCCCTCGGCCATCATGACAGACGCACATTGCAGTGGATTGCATGTTCGTTGACTCGTTTTGAATTGTGAGCTCTCGGAATTTTGTGGGACAGGCTCTACGGAATCCACAACGTCTCACTTGTAACGCCTCCTAGTTCGGTTTGTTCCGTCTTCCGGTGACACAATCGGGGTGACTAAATACGTCGTTGACGAGTTCTGCAACTCTGCTTTGAATGTTTTCTTTTACCTATTCTGTTAATCCAACGTGTTATTGATCTCAAGCTGACGAAAAATATTATAGAATTGATCGAGCGTCTTGTAAGTGCCCTCTTTCGTGCTTGAATTACGCTTGTTTCCGATTATTCCAATAGGTCCGGCTCTGCATTTGGCGTCCTCACAGCTAGGTTGATGTTGTTAGACTTTCAAATGTATATCTCGAAGACATGCACGGACACACAAATTGCTGTTTCAGCCATGTTCCGAGGTCATACAACTCTATCTGATTGTTTATACACTGAAAAACATGGCCTGTTATTTTAACAATCTGCCTTTACGTGTTAAACACCACTATGTCCTGCCCTTGCTTCGGAGGTAGAGTAAGCAGCGACATTTGTGTTTCTACCAGCGCGTCGTTCTTACAACTGTAAAGCGGCGGGGGAGGGGAGAGGGGGAAAAGTACTGGTCGAGAGGCGGATTCGGGGACAGGTTGCGTTTGCAGATGTGAGTCTGCACAAATCTCTGTGTCCGCGTGTCTTCGGAACCATTCTCTCCGTGAAACTTCCTGGCAGATTAAAACTGTGCGCCCGACCGAGACTCGAACTCCCGAGTTCGAGTCTCGGTCGGGCGCACAGTTTTAATCTGCCAGGAAGTTTCGTATCAGCGCACACTCCGCTGCAGAGTGAAAATCTCATTCTGGATTCTCTCCGTGCTCCATGCACGAACGGAACGAAGAGATGCAGTAGTAAGCACACTTAGATGACAAAAGTGAGGGGATGCCACCAAATATCCTTCCCGGCCTACTGTAGCAACTCGAAGTGGCAGCGACGCAACAAGTCGTCCGAAGTCCCCTGAGACATGCTGTCTCTGAAGCCGTCAACAATTGCAAAAGTGTTGCCGGCGTAGGATTTCGTGCACAAACCGACCTCTCGATTATGTCCCATCAGTTTTCGACGGGATTCATGTCAGGCGATCTGTGTGCCCAATCATTCCCTTAAATTTCCCAGAATGTTCTTCGAAGCAATCGCGAACAACTGTGGCCCGGGGAATGGCGCATTGTCACCTACAAAAATTCCATCGCTGTTTGGGATCATGAAGTCCATGAATGGCTGCCAATGGTCTTCAAACATTTCCAGCCATTGACCGTTTCAGTCGGGCCAGAGGGCGCAGTCCACCCCACGTAAACATAGCCTACAACATAATGGCGCTGCCATCGGCTTGCACAGTGCCTTGTTGACAACTTGGGTCAGTGGCTTTGTGGCGTCTGTGACACACCCTACCACCATCTCTTACCAACTGAGACCGGCACTCATCTGGACCAGGCCGCGCTTTTCCAGTGTCTAGGATGCGACTGACATTACCTCGCGCCCAGGAGAGGCAACGCAGGCAATGTCGTGTTGTTCGCAGAGATACGTCGGTCGTCTGCTGCCATAGCCCAATAACTCCAAATTTCGCCGTACTGTCGCAACGGATACGTTCGTCGCACTTCCCACAGTTATTTCATGCACTGTCACTTGTCTGTAAGCGCGCAAACACCGCTGTTCTCGCTCGTTAAGTGAAGGCCGTCGGCCACTGCCTCGACCCTGAAATTTCGTATTCTCGGCTCACTATTGACACAGCTTGAATTCCCTAACGATTTCCTAAACGAAATGTTCCACGGGCCTAGCTCCAACTACTACTCTACCGCTCAGAGTCTGTTAATTCCCAACGTGCGACCAGAGTCACGTCGGACACGTTTTTACTTGAATTACTGCTGTGCGAAGGGACCGCGAAGATAAGATTTGAGTAATTGTGCCGAGGACAGAGCAATAAAAGCTGTTATTCTACTCGCGCTACATGCACGAACAGAACAAAAGGTGCGGCGCGGCACCTTACTTTTTACCGCCCTGCCAGTGTCCAGCAATGTTCACTCGTCTAGCTAAAAGCTGTAGTAGAAAATACTACACCACTACTGTCTATTGCAGGTCGCAACGTACATAGAATTGTCCGGTAAACGTGATGTGGCTAGCTACTGAAATAAAAGTTTTCACTTGGCAATGTAAATTTTCAGGTGTATTTTTGTGATAAAGATCACACTGCCAAGTCCGTACTAAGTGGCAACACAATGTAAAGTTTTCACGCACACCACAATCACACACCTAGCCAGCGTATGGTATTCACACCCATTACTGAAGTTAATAGAGTTCATCGGATCGTTTAGTTATGAAAATGCTCGCTCAAATGTTGTACACTCTGCTCTACATGTACTACCTGTTCCAGTCTTAGATCGCACAACACGCCACGCGGTTTTAACTGACAGTCAAAAGAAATAATTGTGATATTCCGTCCGAAATTCCACACGACTTTCACTATACCGTCCACTTAAATACACTTTGTACTACTTCGCGAACTCGTAATTAGCATTTTTCCGCGTTTTTACAGTACTTTCGTCGGAGCTGCTTTCAATGACATGTTACTAGTTCGAACCCTCAGCCCCGACTCCTCTAGATCACATCAAAGGCTTCGTTCCCCAGCATAGACTGGCGCGAGCCTGCATTTTTCTGATTGGCTGATATCACAAACAGCAAATCAGGTTGCAGGATTATCCCGCGCTAACCCGCGCTTTACTTCAATGACCAATCATAGTAAAACATTTCTTTCTATGGTAATTGCTAAATAAATAAATTTAGAAAAGTAACATATATAAAATTACTTCTTCTGAAATTACCGATTAATTTGTGTTCTACTCACGATTTATTAGTACCATAAACTGACTGCACATTTAATTATAGTATATCCCCTGTATAGTTTAACTGTACTTCGTGAAGAAACAAAACAATTTTCATTTACTTCTGTTCTTCTTCGCTCATACAACACTCAAAAAAAAAAAAAAAAAAAAAAAAATGGCTCTGAGCACTATGGGACTTAACATCTATGGGCATCAGTCCCCTAGAACTTAGAACTACTTAAACCTAACTAACCTAAGGACAGCACACAACACCCAGCCATCACGAGGCAGAGAAAATCCCTGACCCCGCCGGGAATCGAACCCGGGAACCCGGTCGTGGGAAACGAGAACGCTACCGCACGACCACGAGATGCGGGCTACAACACCCACCCTGCTAATTACTACACATATAAAAATTATAATTATGCAAATACATTAAATATTAATCAAACATAACTTTACAACATTGTTTCGACTACGACTGCTCGCACTGTCCGTCAACTGCTGACCTCTGCCGCCTCCTAGCACAACTACGTGCAGCTCTGTAACTCGGGTCCATGTCAGCTGGTGACATCTGTCGATGACTCATGCCTATAACGATATCGTCCTAACAAGGGACAGGAGCGATGTGAAGGCGCTACGCCTCAAAGGGAGCAGTAATACAGTAATACTGTGGTCACAAAAGGCCTGCGTTCTTTTTTTCTGTTTGAATGCCCTCCTTTTATTTTCTTGAAATATTTGTGATTTTATGTAAGTTCTACGTTGTGAAATGGGAAGTATGCTCTGCCATGTTTTTTACAGTGATTTGCTGGGCTTGGGTGTAGTTGTAGGAGTGAGCACGTGGGATGGCATTGGAATAATAGCATAATTCGTGATAAACGACATACTTATGCGACAGGGCGGCGAGTTACGCGTTGAATAGATTAAAAGCCCAGAAGGGATCTCGCCGCGTAAATGGCCGCCGCGTGTGTGTGTGTGTGTGCGTGTGTGTGTCGGCTACCGCTACCTGGTGTGAATGCACCGCGCCCCCCACCCCTCTCCACCTCTACCGCTGTTCCACCCACCCCCACCCCTCACCCCTGCCGCGGCCGTTGATTTGATTCCCGGAGATATTCATGGCTACAGCCGGGCGCCCCGCTCTCCACCGCCTCCTTTATCAACGTCGTACTGCAGTCTGGCTGCCGGGCCACGCCGCTAGCCCGCCGCCTGCATATTGATATAACGCGGCCGTAGCTCCGCATTACCCCGGCACCGCGCGGCCCAGATGGCGGCCGACCATAAAAATTGAAAATAAAATTGGATCCCGCGCGGTTTTCCGCCGAGCCCGATTGTTTTCCGCGCAACCCACGGCGCCATTATTCCCGCGTTGCCGCGTAACGTCGTGCTCCGTCCTGGTTGGGGTGCGAGATAGTATTCGGCGTGGTCAGGGTTACGCATGACGAAATGTCTCGTCTTAATGTACCCCTCTTACGTATTGCTTACACCCAAAGATCTCAATTTGCAGATACGTATGCGTAGTGGGAGACTATAACGTTAATGTTATTTACACGTTTATTCACCGAAATTTACAGAGATTAACCCTACAACACTAAAGGGTGGAACATGTTGTATTGTTGCTAAATCATTGTAAATTTTACTACTTCACATTTTATTCAAAGGAAGTCGTAATTCATCATTTACACACCGTTAATTACAATTGTAAAGTCTCCAATGGTATGCCCCATACAAAATAGGTACAAAATGCCCTAGTTTACATACTATACTGCCAATAACGGATTGGCGGAAGTCACGAATTGGTACCACATGCAATTGTAAATTTTATGAGCGTTCGTAGTCTAGGGTTAAAGAACAAAACAGCACTAGACTGCATCTGAAACATTTTGTGGCTGAGAAAAGAAAAAGAGACATTTGTTCTTGTTAGTCTGAGAGGAATAACCAGCGAACATGGTAATTAACAAAAATATTTTTGTGGCTATGTCAGTTTCGACGTTACAATTATTTTGATACAGATAAAGTCTGTTACACGAAAAAATACAAAGGCAATATATTGATAAAGTTAGCAACCTCTATGTACCAAATGATGGTTTACCACAAGGAACAGTTCTTGCTCCATTGCTCCACTACTGTTGAGCATCTACACTGTAGATTTTCCAGAGAGTACATTCCTAGAAATTCATACATGCACATGACATTGTTCTGATCGCCCTGAACAGTGACTTCAAAACAGCTCAAAATGCAGTCGCAAAGCATCTCCATAACCTGAACAAGTACATCAATACACCGCTACCTTAACCTAACTCGAACTAAACTGAAATAAGCTGCTGTCATTTGAGTAATGAAAGAGACGACCATATACCTCAAGCGGAATCCAACAACTAAAACACAATCTTTCCAAAAAATAACTGGGTGTCGCAACCGACTGGATACTCTCGTATAAACGTCTGTGTAATAATGCAGCAAAGATAAAAACGAGGGACGAGATCTTGCGCAATCTCAGTGGAACACCTTTGGGAGCGAACACAGTGGTTTTCATCGCGCTGGTTTATCCAGTCGTACAATATTGCTGACCTGTGTGTATGTACTGCTAAACCTGACACACAGCTGAACGATACAATGAAGCACGATCAAATGGATACCTCTGCAATGGTTGCCAGCGTTATCCAACATCCACCAGCTTACATACGAAGACAAACAGCCCTGCTAAGAGAATGGTAGAAATGTCGCGATAACTCCCCTCGGTAGCTGCGGGGTGAGAACTGCAGATTTCTAACAGAAAGGGTCCGGGTTCGATTCCTGCTCAGGTCAGAGATTTTCTCTGCTCGGAGACCGGCTGTTGTGGTGTCCTCACATTCGCATCGTCATTACTGACACGAAAGTCGCCTCAAACACAGCGTCGTATCGTCTTTCCACAATGGAGATGGCTGCATGGACACCAGCCGAAAGAGAATAAATGGAAAAAAATAAACTCTTAATTGTTCTAGAAACGAGAGAGGTTGAAATCTAGGAATCCGTCATGGAAGCTTGGTTGAGAGGAAACACAAAATCAAATTTGGACGCTGATCAGACCTGACATGACGAATGGACCTCTTCAACTCCCGATAATCTACATTTAATCAACAATGCACGCAGAGATTTGCCTGGTTTCAATTTACCAAGAAAAGTATGGACATCATTAAATACAATTAGGAGAAATCCTGGAAGGTGTAAAATCTGTCTTCACAAGTGGGGGAAAAAGCTGAAAACCCATATAGGGATTGCGACATTGCGCCACAGCCATCGAGCACGTGGCTACGGAGTGTCCAAGACAGAGAGACTAGAAGGAACTACGAGAGATGTACACAGTGCCACCGATGATGTTGTGGACTGGCAAAAAAACACTAGAACCTGCGTTTTAACTTATCAAATTATCAAATCTGGCCTACAATGTCATATGTAAATACTGTGTATAAAGTTTTGTAAGATATTCGTATTTGTAATGTACATTTATTTTTGCCGTGAGAAATATAACGGGCAGTTAAATGAAACCTAGACAGATTTGAAAAAGTAAGTGGATGTTTATTATTTCAAAAGTAAGTGCCACAACTGTTAATATAATTATCCCACTGTAATATAAGACGGTCAGTGCCTTCCTCATGGCTCACTCCTTCTATTCTGTCGAGGAGCTCCTGGAAGAGCTGAAAAATTAAGCAAATTCCAATGTTACATTGTTGATTTTCTTTATTTAAACTTACGACTTGTCACCTGAATATGTTTTTTTGTATTTAATTTTATCTGTTTCTAATATCGTATTATAATTTCATGTATTGACTCGTTCCATGGCCATGGAGACTTCTCCTTAATTTGGTCCCACGGAACAATAAATAAATAAATAAATAAAAGAAAAATGTTTGCGGTTGTCTACGGAATCATGATTTTACGCAGGCGTGTACCTCTTCGTTCGAAGGAAATCAACGGTTCCGAATGTATTTCTCTAGGACTCCAAAAATACGGAAATCGCGTGGGGAGAGATGGGGACTGCATTAAGGTTGTGTAAGGGTTGCCCAGAGAAACATCTTCCGCGTAGACGAAACAAACTTGGCTACCTGTGATCATGATGATACATCACACTTCCTTTTTTTTAAAAAAAATATATAGTTATAATATTCTTGGAATACGAGAAACAGGCAAATATAGATGTTCTCTAAGTTTGTTCCACCTCCTTCCTATAATATAACTTATTCAATTTTTGTTGATTTCTGTAACTAGTTTTTATTTCTTAAACATTTGTCGTATGGTTAAATAAATATATAAATTTGTTTACTTTCATACAGCAGAGAATATTTTAATGAATTGTAATTTTAAAGAATTCTTTTGCATTTGTTTTGTATAATTATCTCTACCTTATACATGCATCAACGATCCAAAAAAAAATTTTGCAATCTGTATATAACAGACTGAAGTAAGCATGGAAATTTTGTTTATGTTATTTTATGTGCTTATGACTTGTGCAATGCTTCAGAATGAAGTTATATCGTGTTTATATTACAGCTTCTGTCCCTTGCTTTTAATCTCTTAATGCAGTAGGTAGCAATGCTTTGTTCTGTTACTTATATTGTAGATTCTGAAGATGACTACCACATAGCCGAACACGGTAATTCTGTTAAAAAGAACTTTGTGATCAACACAATTAAGTAAAAAAAAAGTGCATCATATGATCACTCTCCAAATTGTCATTTTATGTCAAAATCTATTTGATGTTTCTAAGCCTGAATACTTACAGTTACGGATAAA
Source organism: Schistocerca serialis cubense (assembly GCF_023864345.2). NCBI lineage: Eukaryota > Metazoa > Arthropoda > Insecta > Orthoptera > Acrididae > Schistocerca > Schistocerca serialis. Next base: position 1,283,697,008 of record NC_064638.1, on the reverse strand, counting down.
AGCTAATCAATATCGCAGCAGTCTAGTGAGCCATAACATAAGAGAGTTCATTTGAAACAGGACTCCAAAGACCGGGGCTTTTGCTGTTTGCAAGGAACTTTTCTCGGAATTCGTCTGAATGCGAAAGTAGGGAGGAAACGCTGACATCCTGTGCCGTCTTACCTGGAAAATGTAATTTAAAAATAAAGGCTTCCAGAGCTGGTTGAAATACAGAGCCGACAAGTGCAGCTAAGAAAGACTCTTTCAAAGTCACTAGAGCTTTTGAAGCGCTATGCTACAAATGTATTTGAATTAATAATGTATCTTTGCGCCAAATAATTGAAAGTCTGCAGTTGTAAAAGAAAAATTTGAGTTCAAATCTGAAGAAATTTTCATTTTAGTGAGCGATGAACACAAGTCTAGTGGGCGATGAACACAAGTCTCAGAAAAGAGTGACAACCTTCCATGAACAGGCCTTTCAACGTGAAAGAGTGCTTTCTGTCTTACATGTCGCCTTATATATTTACAGGAAAATAGTTATCTCTCTGAATCCATCAAGAAGCGATGCAGAACAGAGCATTTTCCAAATTTTGGTTTCCTTCGAATTGGGGACGACAGTTTTGTGCAGTTGTGTTGGCTATTTTTCCGAGTGCTGCAGAAACATTCTCAGACTCGCGTGTTGCAACAGCTAAGAGTAATTCAGAATTCGCCATGGATTTGATTACCTTTATTGGGCATTTAAAATTTGATTTATTTGAGGAAGATCTCATTTCAAATATTCTTTGGGATACGCATCCTGTGTATTTAACTGCAGTACGGCACTATAAAACAGTTTAAAAAACGCAGCGCAATCATCAAGTACAGGTAATACTTATAGAACCTTGTTATTATGGAACAAGGGAATATCTATTTCCATACTCAGATACGTGAAAAAGTTCGCTTCTTAAAATGAAACACACTCCGCTGCAGAGTGAAAATCTCATTCTAGTTCGGTTCTTCATGGCATTTCATAAAAACTTTCGTTTCATTCGCGATAAGAGCATCAACAGTGAGAGACCAGTCCGTATTTCCTCCCAGATACGATGGAACGTATGTGACTCCCTTGTCTGTCTTCTCAGCGTATACGACCCCATCAGTTACAAGCAAAACAAAATCAAAAGAACGTTGTCGTAACGAATAACATGATGCATCAACAATTCCATAAATTCAATGAAAAATTCGCCAGTGCCTTATGTTTTTGCCCTTTAGATGTTGAGTCATTTGTGAGGGCAGACTACAGGCCACCGAATCCCGGCACATTCCCAAAAGGAAGAAAGGAAGTTATCGTGGACGTCACCTGTCACATCCAGCCACTCTTCTTCCCAGCTACGTATGATTGCACAACAACATCGGGGCGATAACATGCAGGGGGACGGCACGCAGAAGATGAGTCAGAAGAAATTGAACAAGTGAAAAAGGGAGTGATAAAATAATCTTGCTGTCTGCTACTTCGCAAGTTTCACGCGACTATCTTCATTCAATAACTTGCCGCGTTTTCCTCTCCTACTTGTCAAATACAGATATCTGTAGCTTCCATCTTTCGACGTAGACGTAATACAGAACATTAGGAAACTACATTTGTGTAAGAATAATTTTAAGATAGATTTGATTACGCAGTAGGAGTTGTGAACTACACATCCTATTATTTTAATAACAATAAATAAAATATTTTATTAGCTGTTATTTAATAAACGGCTGTGTTCCCATAAATCCACGACGATGGATAGTCAAGATATCCACTTATTTTCTTCTTCAGTTTCCTTTTTCTGTCTCTCATACCCTTCAAATCACTAGGCTTCTTATTTATATTCGTTCCTGCAAATGGCGGTTACAGTTCGGGAACAGCTGCCTCAATTCTCCGCTGCGGCTTGGTAGGGGGTTCGTTCCAAGGTGTTATTTCGCAGTATAAGCACGGGAATTGATCGCTGAAAATAACCCTGCGGGCAGCTATTACTCCTCGTTGTTTTCGCCATAGATTATACTGAAATAGAGAAAGAGAAAGGACTGACGTTACTGATGGAAAAACTGATAGAACGTTCAAGCAAAATGTACAAATAGGGAAAGTCAATTGTGTGAAAAATACGGCAGCAGTGACACTGAGCGAGTAGGTGTGAAAAAAACCAAAGTTCACAAAATATATGTAGTTATACTTAACTGTATGAACCAATTTGCAAAAATCTACAGCAATTTTTGGAACATTATGAGCAATACAAAGAAATTCCAATATTGCAAAAGCTTTACAGTTTTTATATTTCCAGCAAAGCTCCGCGGGACCGACCAGACGCCGTGTCATCCTCTGCCACCGGGGACACTGCATGCGGTGTGGAGGGGTCTTGGATCTCGGTTGATGTCGGCTTTCTTAGCCTTGGAACCGCTACTTTTCACTCGAGTGGCTCCCCAGTTGGCCCCAAACGGTGGAGTTCACTCGATACCATCCTCCCACCCATCCTGGCCGTACCGGGAATCGAACCTGGGTCCTCGATGTAACAAACATATGAGGATAGGAACTTTAATAGTGGCAATTATTTATTTACAGCTCGTACAAAATAGATACGCGTTTCAAAGTCTTATTGACCGTCAAAGTAGTCACCAGTATTGTGTATAACCCGCTGCCAGCGATGTGGAAGTCTAGGATACTCTTAGCAGTGCCAGTTGTGTTGACAGTTCGAGCGGCGCGGTCTATTGCCTGACGAATTTGTAGCAGTTCTGTAGCAAATGCCGTGAAGTGTTTCCTTCAGTTTAGGAATCGAGTTGAACTCACGAGGGCTTAAGTCAGGGGAGTGCAGTAGGTGGTATAGCACTTAGCAGCCCCATCAGTGAAACAAATCAGTAACAGCTTGCACTGTACGTGCTTGAGCATTGTCCTGCAAAATGATGGTCAAGTCCTGCAGAAAGCGTCATCACTTTTGTCTCTATGTTACTCATTTTTGGAACACAACCTACGACCAGCTTAGAGACAGGAGGAGGACAACAAAGGCAGACTAGCACTGGCAAGAAGGGCATTGCTGGGAAACAGAAGTCTACTAGTATCAAACACGTGCCTTCATCTGAGGAAGAAATTTCTGAGAATATACGTCTGGAGCACAGCATTATGCGGTTGTGAAACATGGACTGTGGGAAAACCGGAAGAGAAGAGAATCGAAGCATTTGAGTGGTATTACAGACGAATGTTGAAAATTGGGTGGACTGATAAGGTAAGGAATGAGGAGGTTCTGCGCAGAATCTGACAGGAAAGGAATATGTGGAAAAAAACTGACAAACGGGACAGTATGATAGAACCTCTGTTAACACACCAGGGCCTGACTTCCATGGTACTAGAGGGAGCTGTAGAGCGCAAAAACTGCAGAGGAAGACAGAGATTGGAATACATCCAGCAGATAATTGAGGACGTATGGTGTTAGTGCTACTCTGAGATGAAGAGGTTGGCACAGGAGAGAAATTCGTGGCTGGCCGCATCAAACTAGTCGGAAAACTGATGACTCGGACAAAAAATAGAATTCATACCCTAATAAGTACGTGTAAAGGGGAGATTAGTTAGAAAAGCAGAGGAAAACGACGTAAAAAAAAAGCGAAGTGGCACGGCAACATGGAATATGTACGAAAAAAAGCCGAGACCGTGACCGTAAATCAACAATGGAGGTTGAGGAAGGAGAGAAAAATCGAGAGAGCGAGACAAAAAATGGGAAATGAGGCAGGAGTTGTGTAGTAGGGACGCTGCAGCGCGCGCTGTAACACGTCAGAGCGGCGCGGCGGCTGTGTGGCGTGTGCGCTGGTTCACCGCGCGCCGGTTCCGCCTCATTTCCAAATGGAGCGAACGAGCGAGCGAGGCCGCTGGCGGAGGCATTTTCATCAGGGCGCTGCCTCTGGCATATCGAGTTGCGGCCAACTTCCTGATGACGTCCTAATGGAGTGCGCAACTCGGCTGCGCCAACATGGCGCCGTCGCGCTGCCTCTCCCGCGCCTTTACCGCTCTCTGGCGCGCTCACTTAACGCTTCATTCACCCATCTTAACTTCCCACTATATTACGTTGATTTGTGGATGTTTCCTCATCAAGGAATCAATCAGTTTCTTCTCCGAAACTTTCGAAGTTTCTATGACACTCTGTCCTTATCGACATATGAACCCTATGTGCTCTCTTACTGTGTAAGAGAGAAGCTACTTTCGGAACCACTATTATTGCATTCCCCTCCTCCATTTTGCGTTACATTCGCGAAAGGTATGGGGAATAACTATTGTCCTGAAAGCAGCCCGTACACGATCAAGCTTGTTTGTCATTTTCTCTTTCCTATCCATAGGTTTTGCCAAACAAGCCTTGCATGTTTCAACAAAGTTTGTCACTTCAACCCGAATTTCGAAACGGACACTGTTCGTGTCGTGAAGTACTTTGACAGTAGTGGGAATAGCTGTCAATGTAGACAAAGCATTTCTTTCACTGGCTTTAGCACTCTGTACACAGAAGAAAAAGAGAACAAGATTGTGGTCCAGGGATGGTTGAAACTGAGAGAGAGAGAGTGAGAGAGAGAGAGAGAGAGAGAGAAAGACAGAGAGAAATATACCCTTCAACATCTTCTGAAGGAATTATTAGGCTCAGAACCCGTGATAATATCAACTTTCTCGGAATGGTCAGTCAGATTTTTAATAACTTGAGTTACCTCAGCCTCACATTGAAAAAGAAGTCAAAAGTACGCCAAAATTTATTCTCGTTTATTTCGTCCCCTAATGACAGGTTATTAAAATACCACAACGTAGAGGGCTCTACGTCGTCCTTGGAAGAACCGAAGGGCTTCGATTTTTTTTTTATTGTGTTGCACTCCTGCTTGTATCTTGTGCGTAGAATATTGATTATTTTCATCTTAAACTCTTCCTGCGTAATGTATTGCTGGGAAGAAACCAACACTTATACCATTTTGGTAACTGTCAGTGCTATTTAGTTTTTATACTGAACTGAAGTTTCCATAGTTTTGGAAACTCACGATACAGTGAGATAAATTGGAATCTGTTTAATATGCACGGCGAAAAACAACACAAATAACGCCCGCAATCCTGTAAATCATCCGTCAATCAAAATTTAACTCAAACAGGTCAGACACACACTGTGCTTGACAAACATAGACAGCTCCATACAAGCTAAAATATTTGACAAATCTAGGAAAAATTCACAATTCGTTTAATCGTGTACGGAGTGCTTAAGCCACCGTATGAACTTGAATTTCTCTATACTGTCGTATTTATTTTATGAGACGTACGTACTAATATCTTGCTTGACTTCAAGAGGTACGCTCTCGGAATTTTAACCTGGATAGGATCGCAGACTGAAAAACAATTTTCAAGAATTGCTCGGACAAGATTTTTGAAGCTTATTAATTTCTCCATGTTTGTATGATGCTGGTTCCGCAAATGTTGCTAAGTTAATGAAAAGCCGCTCCAGTTGCTTCATTAGAACTCTATTAAGTCCACACCATGGGTTTCCGCCTTTATATTAGGCTATTATCAAGTGTGTCTGAAAGTTACACAACGGAGAAGGAACGTCAAATGATCATTTGAAGTTGCTTATCTACAACAACTGATCATTTAAAGTTGTTTCTCTATAGCTTAACTTTGAGTTGCACTCGATAATGGCCTAACATAAAGGCCTAAGCCGGCCATGTGGGTTACATGTAGTTGTAATTAAGCAACTGGAGCGGCTTTACATCAGTTATATTTCCCTGGGATTCTTCCAATGGACATCAGCGTGGTACCTGCTTTTGCTGCAACCCATCTTAAGTGGTAGTTCCAGTAATGGCAGCACCGAACAGTTGTCCTTAGATATTTTACGGTTGTTACTCTATCCATTGATTTGCTGTCTATAGTGTAATCAAACAGCAAGAAAACATTTCGTCTGTTTACATTTTGTTATCTGATGGTCAACTACCTGTCTATCTTGTGGAGGTCTTCCTGCATTTCACTACAGTTTGCTGCTGTTGCAACTTTCCTATGTACAATAGTACTATCAGCGAACAGTTTCTCGTTATCGATCAGATCATTTATCTGTGTATATCTTGAACATTAACACTTCCTTTCGGTAGTCTCGAAGTTATTTTTAAGTTACGATTCCGCCCATGAAAAGTGAAAATACACCTGGACTTCAGTAGAGCGTGCTGTGTTTGGAATCGTGAACGATACAATGCGGCTTGTATACTCTATTCAATTCGCCAATATGTATCGATGGGTCACTTGGAGCATAGATCCTGCGTCCATTGCCACTTTTGTCATCACAATACGTTTGCCGCCGAATTAACGTTCACTACAACGACGCCAGTGTGGCCGAGCGGTTCTAGGTATCACAAGAGTATTAAAATTAACTGTGAAAAAGAATCAAGATTATATGTTCTACAAGCCCTAAGAAAATGGGTCACTTGTTTGAGAAAATTATGGCCAGCCGAAGTGGCCGTGCGGTTAAAGGCGCTACAGTCTGGAACCGCGCGACCGCTACGATCGCAGGTTCGAATCCTGCCTCTCGAATCCTGCCTCGGGCGTGGCTGTGTGTGCGATGTCCATAGGTTAGTTAGGTTTAAGTAGTTCTAAGTTCTAGGGGACTGATGAGCTCAGAAGTTAAGTCCCATAGTGCTCAGAGGCATTTGAACCCATTTGAACGACGTCATTCGAACATTCAATCGATGGTGTAGTTCCTCGCCGGACTTGGACGTCGAGATCGAGTTGGACGCACCAGATCGGCCGTCCATAGTCGTTTTGTTTCACGTCCGCAGCGTAGACTTCACGTCCTTTGGCATGACATTTTGGGAACGTAAGCCTGGAGAAATCAGTGCGCGCTTTCCTCGTCCAATTGTGTTGATGTTTCTGAAGTTTTCTGATGACCGACGCCACTTTCCCATACAGTTGCTGCTGAGTTTTCTTTCGATCTGCTGCTCTGGTTTTGTTTGTAAGCTGTTGACGATTCCTGACGTTCACGTGTTCGATTACTCTCGGCATATCGTTTCGGTTCTTGATTACTGTTTTAGCCGTTGGCGCCGCCCCCCCCCCCCCCCATCCCCTCCTACTATCCTTTGGGCCACTAGCCGTTTTTACAGAAAGAGATTCACCGCTCTCCCACAACTGGATTATGACGCCCGCGCTCAAAAAGACCTGCTACAACAGAGAGAGCCGTGTTGGTCTCGACAACAAGAGCTGCTACAACCGAGAGAGCCGTGTTGGTCTCCTCAAATGGTTCAAATGGCTCTGAGCGCTATGCGACTTAACTTCTGAGGTCATCAGTCGCCTAGAACTTAGGACATCACACACATCCATGCCCGAGGCAAGATTCGAACCTGCGACCGCAGCGGTCGCTCGGCTCCAGACTTGGTCTCCTCACTATCAGTTTAGCCTCTAGGGATTCAGCACCTTGTATACGGAGCAGGTGGAAAAGGCAACAGCTGCAATGAAACCTGGTTCAGTGACGTTGGGTTCTCTTCATCGACGTGTGCAGGATTTGTATGATGCCTAGAAAACTGTGGAGGCGGCCAGGTACCAATGCGCGCGTCAGGCATACAGTGCCAGTGGTATGGCATGGAGGAGGGTCGGCCATGTTTTAGGATGGCGGACGCCTCTCATGTCTATCCAAGGATATCTAAGGAGCTTCGAACCTATTGTCCCGACCTACGGTCAGTGTTTCAATGATGGGTTTGTCTTCCGAGACGAAAATGCACGAGCAAAGATGCATACTGGCGAGCTTTCCCAGCAAAGCTAATTCTCTCATTCTCTTGAATCTAAGCCCATATACTTTCACAGGTTTGTAAATGATGCAAAACTCTTTTGAGCAATTTAGATGGATACATTTTTCTGTAGCTTAATGTGTACGAATATACCAAATAACATTACAACCGGGTTGCGATAGTAAAATAGTGGCCCATATCTTAATATATCTCTTGATAGTGCTTGGACTGAAATCGGCGACTGATGTTTCTGGTGGCTGAGGTTCTTTGGTAATGTGTTGAGTTCTCCTGCTGCTATACGCAGCCAAAGAATACCTGAGCTACATCTTCCTCTTCACCAAAAGTTCCTGCAGAGGAAATGTAAGCCTGTTGATGCATGAAGGTACTGTTTGATCGATCGTGGTTAAACGTGTAGGATGTAAAAGTTAACACATCCTGTCCGCTGCCGAGCCTACGGCACCGAGATGTGTTTTATATCATTGGTGTTACTGTGGAATAGGGTTTACCTGTTGTCACTTGAGCGTTTCTGAACTCTCTTCCCACAAGAAAGTTTTATTTATTTCTTAACACAGTGATATTTTTATGGCACAATCTTAACCAGCTTCAGCCAATATGGGCGTATGCAGATAGTGAAACGGCATTTGGTGAACACATGCTCATGCGAGATGGTCTTTCTTGTGGATGAAACCTTCTCTCTTCCCAAGAGTGTTAGCTGTTTCATTGCATACCATATCTATATTTGTTTTTCACACAGCAAATTGCCACGTGAAGCACCTTCCCAGTCAACCGACAGATACTGGCCACTGTCGAGAGGGCACTGAATGGTACGACATGTTAGACAGACGTCTCAGCTGGAGCATTGTCACAAGGGCCCTAAAATTGTGAAAGGCATAGTGTAGTATGTGAAAACAGAATGAATGCTGTAGCAGTCGATGCGAGCGTTATTGCTGCCTCTAGCTATACGTGCAAATGAATTGAATGTCACTGTGACATGAAGTGTTTCCTTCCCAGGTGGAGCTTCTAGCACTTCTATGGAAAGCACGCGATATGGATGTTCCTTGTTTCGACTTGCATTTGATTGTCACCCGAACTTTTGTGCGGATTTAATGAAACTCCTGTCACACACATCTCGCAGTGCGACATCTTGTCTGTCATAATTTTGACATGTACTATTTGGAACGCTGTAATTGATGTTATACATTTCAGAGCGCCCAATAAAATTACCTTATTTTTCTCTCTGTTTCAGGTAAGTTGCAGCTACTGTAAGGGATTCGCCAGTGTATGTAAGTACTTCAATACTTTCCGTTGAGCAACTGTACCGACAAAGGGCCCTTTTGTTGCACTTTTAATAGTTGTTTACATTTTCTGCTAATTTTGTTTCTATGTTCAGTTATATTTCTGACGTCCTGTCACGAATTCTTACTTCGATACAAGGTGTTCAGCGATTCTACGATGTAGTGTGTAAAGTGGCGCGACTATTTACAAGTTTACTTGTGGGATAGTCTATTTTATGCCTTAAACGAGGCTTCTGATGTGCGTTTTCTACGTCTACATCCATACTCCATCGATCACTGTGAAGTGCCTGGCAGTGAGTACGTTTATTTTTTTCCGATCGTAACTGAAACGTAGGAAGAACGTTGCTTGTAAGACTTGGAAGACAGCATGTCCTTTCGCCTCACCTTTATGCCACTTTATTTACTCATGTTCTCTGGTGAGCGCCTGCGAGGCTGCGTGATGCAACCCGCCTGGGCCGGCACACCAGCGGGTACGCGCGCTGATAGAACGACTACAGCGCGCGTACGCTTTACAGGGGGCTGACAGTAAATGTAACACTAAATGGAATAATAGCTAAATGCACGCTGTCACTTGAGGTGTCCACAATAGAGTTCCGTAGTGCCTGTCGGTTGTCTTTGTTTGTCTGTGTGGTGTAGTTTTCCACATCTTTAGCATGAATAGTGACTGTGTTAGCTGTGTTCGGATGCAAGCAGAGTGGTGACATTTCACTCTCAGCTCCAGGCTGTGATGACTTCGGTTACACAGCTCGAAGCTGCAATGAGCGGGCGTCACAGTTGTGGCCTGGCCGTGCAGGTCCGAGTGACATGAATCTGCCGATCGGTCCGCACTGGCGACCAGCCCAGTTACTGCTCGCACCTAGGTCGACCACTCACCCATGGTCGACTCAGAGGTCGCCTCGGGGCGTGGCAGGCGGCGAAAGACTTCCCAGGGGGCCACATGTAAGGTATCCCCCAGTTAGTCTGACGAACAGGTTCCATATGCTGCCTGTGGCTGACACTGTCTCTCAGTCAGACGCAGACGCTTGTCTTGTTCCAGAGGGAACCTTTCATCGTGCAAGATCCGGGCAGTCACAAAGGGTGGGATTATTGCTAGTTGGGAGCACCAATGTTAGGCTCGTTATGAGGGGAAGGAGGGGAAGAAAGCCAGTGTGCACTTTGTGTGGATACCAGGTGGAGCCATTCCAGACATGGAACGGGTCCTTCCAGATGCCATGAAGAGCATAGATTGCAGCCAACTGCAGGTGGAGGTTCACGTCAGTACCAATGATGAGTGCCGCTTTGGATCGGGAGAGATTCTCTCTGTTTTCGAGTCACTAACAGAAGTGGTAAAGGATGCCAGTTTTGCTTGCAAGATGAAAGCAGAGCTGACCATTTTCAGCATAGTCGACAGGACCGATTGTGAACCTCTGGTACAGAGCCGAGTGGATGGTCTGAATCAGGGGCTCAGACGGTTCTGCGACCTTGTAGGCTGCAGATTCCTCGACTTGCGCCATAAAGTGGATGGGTTTCGAGTTCTGCTGAATAGGTCAGGTATCCACTATACGCTGGAGGCGGCTACACGGGTAGCAGAGGCTGTGTGGCGTGGACTGGGCGGTTTTTTACGTTACAGGGTCTCGGGAAAACACAAGAAGGGCTTCAGTCACAAAGAGTGCAGCCCGAACACATGAAGAACATAGATACAGAAACCATCGAGATAACAGTTGTAAATTGTCGTAGCTGTGGAGGGAAAGTACCAGAGCTCCAAGCGCTAATTGAAGGCACTGATGCTCAAATCGTTATAAACACTGAAAGCTAACTAAAGCTGGAGATTAAGTTCAGCCGAGATTTTTGCGGAGAACCTAACGGTGCTCCGAAAAGATAGGCTGAAGATAGTTGGCGGTGGCGTATTTGTGGCTGTTAAACTATTTTATCTTGTAGCGAATCCGAAGTAGACAGTTATTGTGAGTTAGTAAGGGCAGAGGTCACCGGAATAAAATAATAATTGGATCCTTTTACCGACCTCCCACCTCAGAAGATACAATTGCTGAAAGGTTCAAAGAAAACTTGAGTTTAATTTCAAACACGTACCGGAACTACAAGTATGGTTGGTGGTGACTTTATTTTACCCTCGATATGTTGGCAAAAATACATGTTTAAATCTGGTTCAAAAAATAGTTCAAATGGCTCTGAGCACTATGGGACTACTATGGTCATCAGTCCCGTAGAACTTAGAACTGCTTAAACCTAACTAACCTAAGGACATCACACACATCCATGCCCGAGGCAGGATTCGAACCTGCGACCGTAGCAGTCACGCGGTTCCAGACTGTAGCGCCTAGAAGCGCACGGCTACTCCGGCCGGCTTTAAATCTGGATGTACGCATAAAACATCATCCGAAATTGTGCTAAACACAATCTCTGAAAATTATATCTAGCGGTTAATTCATGACCTTACGCGAATAGTAAACTGTTGTGAAAACACACTTGACCACTTACCAGCAAATAATCTCGAGCTAATAAAGAGCGAAATTGAATATTGTCATCCACAGATCCTCCAAAAAAAAACGAAAAATATACTATTAAAAAAAACTCATCCGAAGATCAAAACAAATTGCAAAATGATTTAAAAAAGATATCTAAATGGTGCGAAAATTGGCATTTGACCCTAAATGAGAAGTGTGAGGTCACCCACATGGGTGAGAGGAGAAGGCGTTCCCACCTTACAGTACATAAAGCTGTTGATAATATCGCTGTTAGTAGGAAGAATGGGGTAGGTGCCCGGGTGATTTTGCATGACGCTTCAGTCTTTTGCGGATGCATATTGAATTTCACGCTTACGAACGCAGACGCTAATGGACATGGTAATGGTTGGGCTACTGTGGCTGTAATATGCTAACCATTGAAGAACGTGTGTTTTTAGTCGAACAAGTGTTCAAAGCTGGCGGTAAATACTGTGTTCAAAAAGTCTCTCCGCAGTGCCGTATGACTATTAGCCGCGCGTGCCGTATGATTGTTCGCCTGCCTGGGTTACTTCCTTTCAAGTGGACTCTCCCAACATCCCACTGTTTCGTTTACCTCAGCCAGCGTCAGTAGTATCGTTGGTGTGTGTCGAAACTTGTTGACGTGAATGTTTACGTTTAGTTCCTTTGTTCGTTTGTTTCGTTTTTGTCACTGTTAAAATGCTAACCATTGAAGAACGTGTGTTTTTAGTCGAACAAGTGTTCAAAGAAGGCGATAAATACACAGTTTCAGTTCGTCAATCATTTAATTCAGTTTTCCCGGAGACAACACTCCCACATCGCGATACTGTGCGAGATTTGATTAACAAATTTCGAAGTACGAGAAGTGTTCGTCCTAGCGTATTATCTGAGGATAAAACACTCGATTTTTCCGATAAAATGGCCACGAGTCCGAACAAGTCAGTAAGAAAACTCGCCCAGGAAATCGATATTGGTGTCGGAACGGCCCACACAGCTGTAAAGAAAAGATTAGAACTTTTCCCACACAAAGTGACAGTCGTGCAAGGACTGAAGAATACTGATCACGGCAAGAGACTGCATTATTGTCAATGGTTCAAAAATTTCGTTCAACAAAATGGAAGGAATATTCTTAATGAAACGTTTTTCACTGATGAGGCTTGGTTTCATTTATTCAGGTACATGAACTCGCAAAATTCTTGTATGTGGAGTACTGCAAATCCATTGTGTATTGATGAGGAACGACTTCATTCTGTGAAAATAGGAGTTTGAATTGCAATTTCTAGACGTCGGACTGTGGGTCCCATATTTTTCAACGAACCAATAAACGCACAACGATACTGCAGTGATGTTCGGTAGCCCTTCATAGGAGAATTTGTGTTAGGTGAAATACTGAACGGTTATTTTCAACAAGATGGTGCAACCGCGCATACAGTTCGCGTTTCAAGGTCACTGCTTGCTGATGTTTTTGGTGATCGCATAATCTCACAGGGACTTTGGCCTCCACGATCGCCTGACCTAACACCATCTGACTCTTTCTTCTGGGGTGCAGCGAAAGCAACTGTCCATAAAAACCGTCCAGAATCCACCGATGAATTAAAAACTGCAGTATCCACTTTCACTGATTCTGTTACAGAAGAAATGTTACACCTTGTGTTTGGAAACATGATTAGACAGAATTGAATTGTGTATTAAACAGCAGGGGGGACACTTACAACAATTAATGTGAAAATTTGTAAGTAAAAATGAATATTTAATACATTAATAACTTGTATTTCATTGAGTTTCAATTCGGTATATTTACTGGGGCATACGGCACGCCGCCGAAGTGGCCGTACGGTTAAAGGCGCTGCAGTCTGGAACCGCAAGACCGCTACGGTCGCAGGTTCGAATCCTGCCTCGGGCATGGATGTTTGTGATGTCCTTAGGTTAGTTAGATTTAACTAGTTCTAAGTTCTAGGGGACTAATGACCTCAGAAGTTGAGTCCCATAGTGCTCAAAGCCAAAAGCATACGGCACGCGCGGCTAACAATCATACGGCACTGCGGAGCGACTTTTTGAACACCCCGTACTGCTCCAAAAGTAAACACTAGCAGCGCTGAAGACGTTTAACAGTAGAGAAATTATGGCTTACCAGACATTCAGATATATGAATCTATAACATAGGTAGTGGCTTAAAGGAGCTCCTAACTGTAGCAAGATTAATCTAAAGACTGTAAATTCAGGTAAATACCTAAGAATTAGAACTGCGAACACATAGAAAATTTTGTGGGGAAGGAAAACGAAAGACTGCGTTTTATTGGCGGAACAGTTAGAAAATGTAACAGCTCTACTAAGGACATTGCCTAAACTTACTCTTGTTCGTCCTCTTTTGGAGTACTGCTTCGCGGTCTGGGACCCTTACGAGATAGGATGAGTGGAGTACACCGAGAAAGCTCGAAGAAGAGCAGCACGTTTTGTTCAAAAATGTTCAAATGTGTGTGAAATCTTATGGGACTTAACTGCTAAGGTCATCAGTCTCTAAGCTTACACACTACTTAATCTAAATTATCCTAGGGACAAACACACTCACCCATGCCCGAGAGAGGACTCGAACCTCCGCCGGGACCAGCCGTACAGTCCATGACTGCATCAGCACGTTTTGTATTGTCGTGAAATAGGAGAGAGAATGTCACGCAGATGATAAAGGATTTGCTATGGACACCATTAAAACAAAGATGCTTTTCGATACGGTGGAACATTCTCACCAATTTCAGTCACCAACTTTCTCCTCCGGATGCGAAAATATTTTGTTGGCGCCGACTTACATAGAGAGAAACGATCATCATATTAAAATAAGGTAAATCGGAGCTCACACGGAAAGATATAGGCGTTCGTTTCCCCCGCGCGGTCTTCGAGAGAGGAGTAATTGAGGATTATTGTGAAGGTGGTTCGATGAACTCTCTGGCAGGCAGGTGATTTGCAGAGAATCCGTGTGGACGTAAATGTGGACGATTGGTTGTTTTCCGTCAGGCAGCCTCAGCTGTGGCAGGTGAGGTTGAATAGGGCGAGCTCTGCGGAGGACAGGCAGCAGGTACGCAAAGGGCAGGCGACCACACGCCGCGAGCATCACAAAGGACGCAGTCCGAGCCACAGGGAGCCAGTCCCCGGATACAGGAAAGTGGAAAGCCAGCAGCAGGGGCTCGGCTGTATTGTCCCTGCGGCACAAGTTGAGACCAGCATCTGCTCCCGGGCGAAGTGAGGCGCAGTCCACGTTTCAGCAGGGAATCTCGTATTGTCTCCTGTTTCCGCTTAGATCGGTACCAGCTTGTTGGCGAAAACATTTTTGCGTAACACTGCTGCGGGCCCGAGACTGGGTGGCCGAGAAGGCTGTGGGTTTTCTTTCCACGTCACGTTGGCGCTCTAGTCCGCGGCGTTTCCCGCGTGCGGAAAATAACAGTATACTGATCGGAACGCAGTCCATGACGTAAAAAATCGCCACAGTGGACGCCTGTCGATGTACTGGGATTGGAGGAACAGTTTTTCCCCGTCCTATGGAGGCCGGCTGCACAGAACTAGTGGTGCGCAACTGGCGTACGGGTGTTCCCCGAGCTTTCGATTGGTGGTTGTGTTCGTTGGCAAATAATCCACAAGGAGTTTTTGCGGCCCTAAGCTATTGTGTGGGATCCGCGCCAGAATGCGGATGACATTCGGCCGCGATCCGTGAACAAGGGCAGAGGTTTTTCGTTCGCGTTCCGTGCAAGAATGCGGACTGAAATGAGATTCGGTCTTACAGCGAGGAAGAGTGGGAAGAAAGGTCTACTGACCGACCCGATGCCGAGCAGCACTGTGCATCGCGTCTCGAGTTTTCTACTGGTTCAAATGTTCTAATGTGTGTGAAATCTTATGGGACTTAACTGCTAAGGTCATCAGTCCATAAGCCTACACACTACTTAACCTAAATTATCCTAAGGACAAACACACTCACCCATGCCCGAGGGAGGACTCGAACCTCTGCTGGGACCAGCCGCACAGTCCATGACTGCAGCTCCTCAGACCGCTCTGCTAATCCCGCGCGGCTTTTTACTAGTATGGTGAGCACCGGCTGTAGGAATATTGAGAGCAAATTCTCTTAATTGCTCGCCCACGGAAGCAGCAGTTGCCCGATGGAAGCGCGTTATAGTAGTTTGCTTCCGAGTACAGTTAACAATCGCTGCCAGACATTTTGACCATAATCAGATGGAGTTCTTCCTTTAAAGTCGCAACTGAAGTCGAGTCGTCACCCTTGGTTCAACTTTGCCAACCGCCAGTAAACTCATTCTGTTTTATGAATACTAGATAGTGTATAAGCAAGCCGTTGTGTTGTCCAACATTCCATATTTTACAAGTATTCATGAATAACTCTGTCGTGCTATTTAATTCTTTGTTTAATTCACATTTACGAGACTTCTCGATCACGTTAACAATTTTATTACTTATGCGGGAACTAATAAGAGTAGTCATGTAGCGTGAAACACAGGTATCGTCTTCAGTAACACAACACAGGGCCCCTTTTATAGTCATTTGCGTTATTATCCCATGTGCATAGTCTTCATAGAAACGTAACTGAAGTAGTGGCTCTGTGTATTAGAATTATTCAGAGGCGTAGGTTGAATAGAGCCATCCGTGTTCCTGCTCACCAGAGACACGCATTGTAGCCTGTGTGTGACCTCGTATTCGTCCAATTTTATCGGCACCAACTCCGTGGGGTAAATTATTGGGAAGAATGTTGATGTTTTCAAGCAGAGTCTCGCGGGATCAGTGTGTCTGCCACTTCAGGTTTTTCACGATTCCCGTTGCACTCTGTTGCCAGTCATAGAAGCCTGTGAACGTTCGTGCCACCCTTCTATGCATACTGTCAGTGGCTCATATTAGTCCGACATTACATTGGTCCCACATACTTGAGCAATATCAAAGTAGGCGCCCTACAAGTGCTTTGCGTGCTGTTTGTTTTATAAGCAGAGTGCAGTATTTCAGTATCCCACCAGTGAACCTTAGTCTGGCATTCGCCTTAGCTGCAAGTGAGTCTACGTGGTCGTTCGACTTTGTGTTATAGATTTAGATAAATAGTCTGGCGATAGGCGGTTACACTCGATTAATTCGTATATCCTCACCAGAACTGACTGCCTTCCAGAGGGTGCCTAAGTCTGATAGAAGGAAAAGCTGGAACGAAAAACTTTTTAAACCAAAGGCGGCATGGAGTGTGCTTAACATAGGCAGTGAAGCCGTATGCTAGTTTTGAAACTGAACAATTGAACAAAGATAACGATCGAACATCGTGAGAACTGGAGCTGCTGCAAAGCTGAAATGCTTTTAGAGCAGTGGTGGTGAAGTTAGAGTAGCACTTACCTCCACGAACACTGGAATACGCCCTCGAAATTTGCTTACATGTTGGGCGTCTACGTAAGTACCCGCTACAGGAAGGGTACAGGTGTGTAGACTGTGAAGCTGGTTTACTAACCTTGCTGAACGATGACGTCCATATCCCAAACTATCGCTTTTATTGAACTCTCGCGTGTCTACCAATAAACTAGTATTGTATTGATTGTAATATTTCTAAGAAACTGTGTGATTCAGAATGTTTATAGCGTACAGCAACATCCAACCACAATTTGTTTTTCGAGCACTTTACTTAAAAGCACCGTTGCCAGTTTCGCATTTATATATGCATAGCCAGACGGCTTTGGTCAAAATACGCAGTACTTTGAACTAGACACGTCAATTAGTTTGATAAAAGCATGTACGTCGTCTGATGATGAACGCGTAATTTTGTAAGTGGTAACGGTGTTTTTTTGATAAAGTCAAACAAAATTGTGTACTATCAACATTTTGTATCAGATAATACAAAGTTCTCCAGAAAGCTCACTAACTCACAAAACAGTATCATCTATTTTTCGTAAGAGATAAACTATGAAGCCGTCTTTTTGCACTTGACGAGACACTGTTTGCAGTTACCCCTAATCTACAGTAGGTCCGTGATGTTGAGTTGTGCCTTCTTGCCGCGCGGAATGGCCGCGCGGTTTGAGGCGCCATGGCACGGACTGCGCGGCCCCTCCCGCGGGAGGTTCGAGTCCTCCCTCGGGCATGGGTGTGTGTGATGTACTTAGCATAAGTTAGTTTAAGTAGTGCGTAAGTCTAGGGACCGATGGCCTTAGCAGTTTGATCCCTTAGAAATTCACACCCATTTGTGCCTTCTTTTTATAGCAGGCACAGATCACGAAAGTTGATACTTGGCTCCTACACATCTGACACCACGGTTGCCACCACTTGTGAATGAAGGCCGTTTTCTCTTATCTGGAAGAGATGCATAGAAGGCAACATCTTCATAGTCAATTAGCTATCAAAATACGAGGGATTTGAAAGTTTTCATACTTCAATTAAATGCTGTGTACTCTCTCTCTCTCTCTCTCTCTCTCTCTCTCTCTCCCTCTCCGTCTACGTGTGTACGATGCCTTCCAAGGGCCAATAGATATTGCAAGGTGGACACTGGGATTGTAACAAAGCCCAACATGTGGCGACATAACAGCTTTGAGGGACGAAATCAGAGTTTGACCTGTCTGCGAAGACGTTTGTTAACAATATGAACTTCTCCAAACGGTGACTCTTGCCTCATTGAAAACCACATTCTGCACATATTAACAGAACGTAGTTTATACTGAGAAATGTTTTAAAACCGACTGATTGTCAGCAAAATATATTAGTCACTTGATTCTTTATCTGCAAAAAAGACATCTTTAAAATAATACGAACTCTTATGTACTCTTATTTGTCTAACTGGTGATTTACCTGCAGCTTTGTCCGCATAATGTATGGCACATATTCTACTCACGTCTCCTCCTTTCCCCTCTCTCTGTTGTTCTCCTTCTACTCCCTATTTTTCCATCTCCTTCTCCCCCTCTCTAATCCTCTGCTCCCACTACTCTCAGTCCATCTTGCCCTCCCTCTTCCACTATTCATCTCCTTAACCCCCCCCCCCCCCCCTATGTTTGCTAAGCCATGCCCTTCTATACACCGAGCGAGGTGGCGCAGTGGTTAGACACTAGACTCGCATTCGGGAGGACGACGGTTCAATCCCGCGTCCGGCCATCCTGATTTAGGTTTTCCGTGATTTCCCTAAATCACTCCAGCCAAATGCCGGGATGGTTCCTCTGAAAGGGCACGGCCGACTTCCTTCCCTAATCCGATGAGACCGATGACCACGCTGTCTGGTCTCCTTCCCCAAACAACCAACCAACCAACCAACCAACCTTCTATACATTCCAATACAACCTGCACAATATTTCCACCCCGTGGTTCTTACCCCAAGGTACTTGTTCCCAGACAATAAGTGGTATATGTACCACATTTGGTTGAACTCAATCCAGTGGTTTGTGATGAGATGTGTAAAATACACACACACACACACACACACACACACACACACACACACACAGTTATTAAATCTGTACACTGCTCAAGCCTTAGAAGAAGTTAAGAAAATATCTGGAAATTGAATTAAATTTCGGGGATGAGAAATTCAAGTTTCAACTGCATAATGCAGCCTTTCATAGCTTATATCTGCATTGTTGGCGATTTTTGTGACATGGGTATAAGGCAGCAATTCAAGCGTGTTTCTGAGCCTAACATTTCGTTTCCTAATGCTGGAGACGTCATCATTTGGAAAGCGAATTAAGGTGAAAGGAAAAGAAATAAAAAATGTGCGGTTTGCCAGAGAGACTTTAATTCTGCCAGAAATGGCACACGACTTTGAAGATCATTTGAACGGAATGGATAGAGTTTTATAAAGGACTGTGAGGTGAATATGGACAAAAGTAAAACAGGGGTATGGGAGTGTAATCGAATTAAATTGGGTGATGCTTGCAGAATTAGAAAGGGAAGTGAGGTACTGCAAGCAGCAGATTAATGTTGCTGTTTAGCCAGCATAATAGGCCAAAGTAGAGGGGATGGCACTAGTAAAAAACGCGTTTCTGAAAAAGAAAAATTGATGAACATCTAATGCAAATTTAAGCGATAGGAGACATTTCTGTAAGCACGAGAATTTGACTAGCGTGTAGCCTTGTACAGAAGTGAAACATGGTCAGTAACGCTGCAGATAAGAAAATAATAGAGGCTTTTGAAATTTAGCGCTACATAAGAATGCAGAAGATCAGCTGGCTACATCGCATGTCTTTGAAGACATACTGAATCGAATCACGGGGAAAAAAATTTATGCCACGACTTGACTAAGTGACCGGATCGGTTGATACAAAGGTATCATAAATGATTAATTTGATAGTGGAGGATAGTGTAGGGGCTAAAAACTGTAGAGGAAGTCTAAGCCTTGACTAAAGTAAGCAGATGGTGCTGGATATGGGTTGTAATACTTACTCAGATGAAGGGACTTGCAACGGATAGACTAGTGCGGAGACCTGCATCAAACAAACCTTTGAACTGACGAAAACAACAGCAACAACAACAACAACAACAACAACATGTCACTAAATGTACACCGTATGTGGGTGGAAATCCAATCAAACTCAAAGTGTAGTTTAACATTGTATCTGGTCAAAAGCGCTTAGCCTGAAACCGGTAAAGTGAAATAAAACAAATTCGATAGAAACAAGGTGCTCGGCAAATCAGTGTACGGCACGGGGTAAAGTGTTTTGCTATGGTGTGGCTAACACTCGTTACTTCTTGTCAATCGAGACAATGAAACTTTTTTTTATGGAAAGATGTACCTGTGATTTTGAAGGGCATTCGGCATTTACCGAAGACAGGTGTATACTGAAGTACCGGTTATTGATGTTTACAGTTTGAAATTTCACAAGAATAGCCAAGGAAACGTTTTATGATTGCTTGTCCCTGTCACAGTCGGTCTCACACTTATAACATTTTGCAGCTGATTTTGCGAAAAGTTAAATGCACATACTGTAACTACATTACGCTTTCAGTAACCAGTGATTCTCATTAAAAAGTATTCACTTTTACATTAAAGTTGCCGTAACTGTTGTTTTACTTCTGTAGATAAAAGAGTTAATTCTGGGAAACTGAATGTCGTGTATGAAATACGACGGTTTGTCGAGGCTACACGGGACTCCATAACATACCTTAATTGTATGTTTTCTTTGGAGTTGCATTTAGGTAATTATTTTTCTCATATCTCACAGTGATACTGAGTACGCCACACATTGGCAGCCCTGTCTGCATTACACGCAACCGCGCTAGAAGAAAGCACGTGGCGTCATATAGGCAAGAGACGAACATGTCCAGGGCGGGAATAAATGCCACCACTGTTTTGTCACCGTCCAGACACCCGCTAATTGGCACAGAAGCTACATGGTGGTGTTCGTTGTCTGGTCTTTAGTCAGAATGATGATTTAATGCTAGTCCATCCTGTGCTGGACTCTTCATCTCAAATTGAGCGTTCTGAGTGCGCGACATCGTATATGTATGTAGGCGCGATACTGAGAAATTATACTAAATGGAACGATCAAATAAAATCAGTATTAAGGCGAATGGAAGACTTGTAAGGAAACATGGCCTCATATTTTAACGACAAATAAACAGGCTTGCAAGACAACAGCCCCAGAAATCGATCTCGCGAATAAACCTAAGCAACTGAAGAATTATTATGAATGTACTTCACTTAAACAGTGTAGGCTTTCAATCGAAAAAAGAAACGTACAACAACGATGTTGGTGATTAAATAGTGCTATGCTCCTTCTTTAATGACACATTAATTCATTTCATTTATTTATGCTGCATTTCTGAATTGCTACATAAAAATGTTAAAAGCAGAGAGATCACTGGCATCAGCTTCAGATTAGAAACCCTGCACATTGGCACAATGAACAAAGCACGTTACGAATGTCAAAACAGTATTTCACTGAAACAGCGGCTTCCATACCAGTTGCACTAGAAGGCCGACCGAAATACTGGTGCACATAACCGCCTGTAAAGAAGACTCTGCATTTAACGGATGTTGTTACGCTTGCCGAAGTTCACATCGACGCCCAGTTGTACCAAGTTGTTGATCCTGCGGACAAAACTCTCGAATACGTGGAGACCAGACCCTTCCAGTGGCTGACAGTATGTAGTGCAACACAGAAACTGCACTGTCTTTTTCTCGTGGTTTTAATAATTTTATGTTCCTCTTGGCGATCCCGAAACACGGCTTTCCCTTTCTTTCACTTATCCAAAAGGCAACAGCAGTTTCATACATTCCTCAGTTACGGACAGGGACTTCATCGTAACATTCCTCGTTTTTACATCCTTGCCTCGTTGTACCAATGACACTGTTCGACGAATATGACTATGGTGAAAGGGAGCCTAATTATCGTCTTTGTCATACATAAATAAGCACTGAATGTCAGCCCAATGTTTTACTCAATAGCCGGCCGCTGGTGGCCGAGCGTTTCTAGGCGCTACAGTCTGGAACCGCACGACCGCTACGGTCGCAGGTTCGAATCCTGCCTCGGGCATGGATATGTGTGTTGTCCTTAGGTTAGTTAGGTTGAAGTAGTTCTAAGTTCTAGGGGACTTCTGACCTCAGCAGTTGAGTCCCATAGTGCTCAGAGCCATTTTTTTTTTTTTTTTTACTCAGTATCTAGCACGTCTTCATTCATGAAGTTGTCTATGATTGCGACAACGAAACTGAAGGGTATAAATAACAGCAAAGAGGAAACCCACATACGCTTTTGCTTGCGTTGCATGGAAGTTAGTCGAATAGCAGCATATAATGGTGCTTACCAGTCACACGTTTGAGGACTTCTCGTTCTTTAACGTTCCAATTTTACCAATATTCCGTACCTCTCCAGCGGATGCCGCACTGTCACTCTTTGGTTCACCGGCGTTATGAGCACAAACCTCGTACTCACACCACCGTATAGTACAGAGCGGCTGGCAGTGACGCGGAGCGACGACCCGTGCGCGCCAAGTGTAAAAGCTGTACGTTCGTCAAGTCATGACTGCGTACTGTCGCGATTATGACGCGGGATCTATTGCTGGGGCTTATGTCGCGCAAGTGTGCTTTATCTCTTTAAAATATGGTCAGGTTGATGATGTTTCTTTGTTAGATTTGTTGAAGAGGTTCTGGAAAAGTGCTGTGCATTTGTAAATTAAATTGCATGCAACATGCTGGTGTCAGTTTGTTCCATCGCTTGGATGCGCTGATGCGATCGTAAAAGTTCCGTACAGCCCATACGAAGGCGTAAGAGAAATGCTCGGGGCACTTAAATGGGAATCCTTGGAAGAAACACGACGTCGTCTTCACGAAACTCTATCCGATGAATTTGTATTTGTGGAAGACTGCCGATCATTACGCTACCACTATCCAGTAGCTCTCATAGCGATCACGAAAATAAGAAAAATTACGGCGCATTTCTCCCGCCCTCAATACGAGAACGTAACGGGAGAGAAAATAAATATTAGTTCGAAGTCTATTCCGCCATGCACTGTATAGCGCCTTACAGAGTACATATTTTTTGTCAAGTCCTTTCTGTTCAGTTCTGATCCCTAATTAATTATTTTTCTATCTATCCTTTTCTGTAACCTGTAACTTTGACGATATGAAAGTAAGCTGGATAACCACTATAATCCGCAGTCTAAGGCTTTTTCGATGCTAGTTAATGTCGGAAACTCGTGATTTTTCAAAATGCAGCATTTCAATGTAAATAAATACCTAGTAATACCTTTACGGAGTTGGCAGACACTTGAGACCGTGCGTTAATACTGTGTGAACAGAAAACGGCAGCGGGATGGCGTCAAAGGGTGTCTTTGGGCGAGGGGAGCTTTGTGCCGGGCCCGTGGTAAATTGCACACTTCCCTCTGCCGTCGGCCCCGGGCCCCGGGCTTGGAACTATGTGGTGGGTTAAGTTGGCGACCCTGTAATTAAAGAGCGCGGGCCTTCCCTGCGCGCAGGGCTGCCGCTGCCGCTGCCGCAGCTCCCGAGGCGCCGCCCCCTGGGAACGAGATTAAATTTCCGGCGGGAGTTTTTAACGCTATTACTGGATGGATGGAGGGAGCCCTGGAGGCGCGAGGTGGAGGGTGATTGATGCCACGCTCGGCGCTATCCGTCAAGAGGCTCGCGCGCCCGGCACAAAGGCGGTTCTATCTCCGGGCTGGCGACTATTTGTACCACAATTCACTCAAGGCACGTAGCGGTGTGACAGAGGGGACGTTTTATTACATCATATACGGTTTCTTCTCGTTCCACCACACATGAAAAGAAATATACAATGCGTTATCTGTAAGGTTGGAACTATTCTTACGTTTCGTTCATAGCCCAAAAGGGAGTAGTATGTAAGCGACTGTAGAGCATTAGCAAACTAATCGGAAACATCTTGAATTACTGCATTCACCCAGGTGATGTTCTTCTTCATGATGAACAACGCATTTCGAGAGAACAAGCTCCTCCCATCGTCAGGTTCCTAACAGTTTCGACCACATCCCCGTTAAAATATATCTGATATAAAGTCTGTATCAGCTGTCCCACGAATTATTAAAATTTCTCCTGAACACACATTAAAATACAGTCACAATATGTTTGTTTCGTATCTTAAAGTAGAACTGCATCTAACAGTTCGTGCACTAATCTTGAGGATGGAAACTTATTATCTGGAAATATTGATTTCAAATAAAAGATCAATATCATCTCGAGGAAAGCAGCAACTCAAGATTTTAGCTGCGTCACACTTCTGTGAAAATAGACCATATTAATTTGACTCTCAAAATTTTCTGTTTGGATTATCTGCCAAAAATATTCTATCTTTCACAAAAAAACCTATCTCAGATCAAAATCTCCTACTGTGACCTACCAATGAACGGAATTATTATTCTCGCATTGCTACGGCTGGAGCGATGACATGATTCCGTTTTATAGCCATAGACCACAGTTTTTTTTTTAATTACGTGACTCCAGCTATGATGCCGTGGTTAGCACCTCCGCATCACATTCAGGAGGTGCGCGGTTCAAATTTCCATGAGGCCATCCAAACATAGATTCCCTGTGAGATCTTTAAAGCTTTTTTTCAGTTATTAGTATTTCTCAATTATTTGCTGCATGTATCCTATTCTCTGTCTTTCTCTACAGTTCTTACTCTCTACAGCTGCCTCTAGTGTCATGAAATGCGTTCTCTGATGTCTTAAAGGGTCCTGTCATTTCTTCTTGCCAGTGTTTTCCACATGTTCGTTTCCTCGCCAATGCTGCAGAGAATCTCCACATTTGGTACCGTATCAGTGCTCCTAATTTTCAAAATTCTTCTGTAGCACCACAGCTCAAATGATTCGATTCTCTTCTGTCTCGGTTTTCCCACAGTCTGTGTTTTACAATCATACGATACTGTGCTCCAAGCATACAGAAATTTCTTGGTGAGGCTATACTTGTAGACTTCTGTTGGTCAGGATTGCCCTCTGTAAGTGCAAGTCTGCTTTTTATGTCGTCCTCGCTCCGGCCACCGTCGGTTATTTTGCTGCCTGGGTAGCAGAACACTTCGACTTCGTGGTGCCCAATTCTGAGGTTAAGTTTGTGTACAGCTGTGCAGGTGAAGGTCAGGATGGTTCAATTTGGAAAAAAAAAAAAAAAAAAAAAAACACTTTCTTGGCCCGTCCTTTTGAAATCTGAGCGTGTGCTGTGCTCGTAACAAGTTCATAGTCGATGGGAGTTTAAACATTGATCTTGCTTCTTTCTTCTTCCAGCGGGGAAAAACACTGTGTGACGTTTCTGACCACACCACATATTCTTTTATGTTTGTAATTAGACATTTATTCAGAGTAGTAGTGTGCGTGAAGTTTCTACTCAGGAGCAATAAATGGTGTGTCAGTGAGAATACTGCAGCCCCGCGTGAACCAGAGCATGTTCGGAACCGCACTACCGCTACGGTCGCAGGTTCGAATCCTGCCTCGGGCATGGATGTGTGTGATGTCCTTAGGTTAGTTAGATTTAAGTAGTTCCAAGTCTAGGGGATTTATGACCTCAGATGTTAAGTCACATAGTGCTTAGAGCCAATTGAACGATTTTGAACACCTCGGGAGGGCGCAGGGTGGCTCTGGAACCCATGGTTCTTGCTGCCCAGAGCGGCCTAGGAGCCGTGCGACGTTGCGTGGCGAGCATTCGTGGCCGACGACGCGGGCTGCTGCAGACACGGAGTCAGCGGTTTGACCCTGCATGCTGGTAACATAGCGGGTAGAAGGCCTGCCCAGCCACGGGAAGCGACGGAAGCGTACGTGTCCGGGATGCGAACCTTGGCCTCGACGTCTGGCTGGCATTGTCTGGCATCAGCCGTTTCCCAGTGGACCGGCGAGTGGGAGGGCCACGGTTCGACCCTCGACCTATCGGTGCTGCACCTGGACCCCGGTGGAGCGACGGCCTCACGGCGGTAGCCGGCTCTACGGCAACCACTGGTTCGATCTCACTTGCGGGTTGACTGCCAGTGGGCCTGTTGACGAGTGTATGCCCCGACGTGATATACTGCATTTGTTACAATACCACCGAAGCATCCTGGGTTTCGTTAATACTACTGGTTATTGCCAAACTCGTTATGCCAGTGTACCGAGATGGGTGTGGTTGTGAAATTCTGTGATGGCTGTTTGCAGAAGATACTGTGATTACAGCAATAGACACTTACACAGGTCCGCACCGCTACATAAGTGTGATTGCCATACCTCTTTGTTACTTATATTAATAACACCTACTGAAATCGGTATGAGCAAACTGCACTGAGAAGGTGTTTGAATGTTGTGCAGGTGTGGTTAAATTTAATGGAGCTAAACTTCTAATTGTTATTATTTATAGATCCCCAGACTCCGATTTCACAACATTTTTGCTAAAGCTAGAGGAGGTTCTTGGTTCACTTTATAGGAAATACAAAAAGTTAGTTATATGTGGTGCCTTCAATATTAATTGTATAAGTGATTGTGCAAGGAAGAGGATGCTGGTAGACCTCCTTAATTCATATAATCTTATGCAAACCGTATTCTTTCCAACGAGAGTGCAAGGGAACAGTAGAACAACCATAGACAACATTTTTGTTCATTTCTCATTACTAGAAGGGCATTCTGTTAGCAAAAAGGTGAATGGCCTTTCAGATCATGATGCACAAATTTTAACTTTAAAAGATTTTTGTGCTGCAACACGTGTTAAATATAGTCGTCAGCTGTTTAGGAAAGCTGATCCAGTTGCTGTAGAGACCTTTGTAAACCTTATCAAGGAACAAGAGTGCCAAGATGTTTATAGCACTGATACAGTAGACGATAAATATAATGCTTTTCTCAAGACTTTTCTCGTGCTCTTCGAAAGTTGCTTTCCGTTAGAACGTTCAAAACAGGGTACTAGCACAAACAGGCAGCCTGGGTGGCTGACTAGAGGGATAAGAATATCTTGTAGAACAAAGTGGCAATTATATCAAAACGTTAGAAACAGTCAAAATCTAAATGCAGCAACCCATTACAAACAGTATTGTAAACTGCTTAAAAATGTTATTAGGAAGGCAAAAAGTATGTGGTATGCAGATAGAATAGCTAAGTCTCAGGATAAAATTAAAACCATATGGTCAGTCGTAAAGGAAGTGGCTGGTCTGCAGAGACAGGTAGAGGATATAGAATCAGTGCGTAGTGGGAATGTCCGTGTTACTGACAAGTCGCATATATGTACAGTATTTAATAATCACTTTCTGAATATAGCAGGTGAACTAAATAGAAACCCAGTCCCAACAGGGAATCATATAGCGCTCTTAGAAAAAAGTGTTCCGAGACTGTTACCTGAAATGCTCCTCCATGATACTGACAAGAGGGAGATTGAGTTAATAATTAAATCACTAAAGACCAAGAACTCTCATGGATATGATGGGGTATCTAGCAGAATACTGAAGTATTGTTCTGTGTATGTTAGCCCAGTACTTAGCCATATCTGTAACTTTTCCTTTAGGAGTGGTCGGTTTCCTGACCGATTAAAGTACTCGGTAGTGAAGCCACTTTATAAAAAGGGAGACAGGGATAATGTTGACAATTATAGACCTATTTCTATGCCATCGGTGTTTGCTAAAGTTATCGAGAAGGTTGTATATACAAGGTTACTGGAGCATTTAAATTCACGTAATTTGCCGTCAAATGTTCAGTTTGGTCTTAGAAATGGTTTAACAACTGAAAATGCTATATTCTCTTTTCTCTGTGAGGTTTTGGACGGATTAAATAAAAGGTTGCGAACGCTAGGTGTTTTCTTTGATTTAACGAAGGCTTTTGACTGTGTTGACCAAAAATATTACTGCAGAAGTTGGACCATTACGGAGTAAGGGGAGTAGCTTACAATTGGTTCGCCTCTTACTTTAAGAACAGAAAGCAGAAGGTAATTCTCCGCAATATTTTGGTGGTAGTGATGTTCAGTCCCAATGGGGCACTGTTAAGTGGGGCGTTCCCCAAGGGTCGGTGCTGGGGCCACTGCTGTTTCTTATTTATATAAATTATATGCCTTCTAGTATTACAGGTGGTTCAAAAATATTTCTGTTTGCTGATCACACCAGTTTTATAGTGAAGGATTTTGTGTGTAATATTGAAACAGTAACAAATAATGTAGTTCATGAAATAAGTTCGTGACTTGTGGAAAATAATTTGATGCTACATCACAGTAAGACTCAGTTTTACAGTTTCTAACTCACAATCCAACAAGAACCGATATTTTGATCAGACAGAATGGGCATATTATAAGCGAGACGGAACAGTTCAAATTCCTAGGCGTTCGGATAGATAGTAAGCTGTTGTGGAAAGCCCATGTCCAGGATCTTGTTCAGAAACTAAGTGCTGCTTTATTTACCATTAGAACAGTTTCTGAAATAAGTGACACTTCAACACGAAAAGTAGTCTACTTCGCATATTTTCATACGCTTATGTCGTATGGTATTATTTTTTGGGGTAATTCTTCTGATTCAAAAAGGGTATTTTTGGCTGAAAAACGGGCTGTTCGAGCTATATGTGATGTAAGTTCGAGAACCTCTTGTCGACCCCTATTCAATAGTCTGAGAATTCTGACATTGGCGTCACAGTATATATTTTCTTTAATGTCGTTTGTTGTTAGCAGTATTAGCCTATTCCCAAGAGTTAGCAGCTTTCACTCAGTTAATACTAGGCAGAAATCCAATGTGCATGTGGAATGCACTTCCTTGACTCTTGTGCAGAAAGGAGTGCAGTATTCTGCTGCATCCATTTTCAATAAGCTACCACAAGAACTAAAAAATCTTAGCAGTAGCCCAAACTCTTTTAAGTCTAAAGTGAAGAGTTTCCTCATGGCTCACTCCTTCTATTCTGTCGAGG
Source organism: Schistocerca serialis cubense (assembly GCF_023864345.2). NCBI lineage: Eukaryota > Metazoa > Arthropoda > Insecta > Orthoptera > Acrididae > Schistocerca > Schistocerca serialis. The sequence continues at coordinate 1,283,668,252 of NC_064638.1, read as the reverse complement.
AGCTCCTGGAAGAGCTAAAAAATTAAGCAAATTTCAGTGTTACATTGTTGATTTTCTTTATTTAAACTTACAACTTGTCACCTGAATATGTTTTTTTATATTTCATTTTATCTGTTTCTAATATCGTGTTATAATTTCATGTATTGACTCGTTCCATGACCATGGAGACTTCTCCTTAATTTGGTGCCACGGAACAATAAATAAATAAAAATCTTCGTTTTGCTTCGTATTAGTGATGACGGACATCTGACTTGGTATTCGACGATCAACAAGAGAGTTCTTGCCGAATGCCTGAGGGCCGATTTCGCGTGCTCGCCTTTTCCTCTGTCATGCGAAAGTGGACGAATACCCTTCTGGACGTGCTCGTGGATATTCTCTACACCAATCGCAGCTGTTCTTGGATAAGCAGTTGTTTGTCAGCTTGATTGTTCGTTATCATACTAACTCTCGAAGAGTTAGTTAACTAACAATAAAAGTAACTTTAGGAGCACACCAAAGAAATTTCGTTGTCTAGTGGGTAACGTCACGAGCTCCAGGAGGCTGTTCGCGGACGATGCTGTTGGCTATAGGAAGGCTGCAACATCAGAAGACTGTAGTGAAATCCTAGAAGACCAGCAGCGAATCGACACTTGATGCAGAGACTAACAGTTCGTAAGCTTACTGTCATATCGCTGGTATGGTTTCGGAGTATCTTTGCGAGCTGCCGCGTTTTCGCTGAGTCGAGCGCGGGACACGGAACTGTTATGTTGTGTTGTGGGTAGCTGTGCATGTGACAAGCATTATTATCATGGAAGTTCAGGTGTTGCTACAAGTGTTATTATAGTGAAGTGATGAGATATGGATGTGAACTCAGTGAAAATGGGCGCAATGGAGTTGTTAAATATAAACAGTGCCGCCGTTAACGTATTTGAGTACCCACTCGTTGCGTGTCGCACAGCATCAATCATCCGCGCCGTGTTCGCTCTCCCAGAATGAACTGATGTGAATCAGTAATACTATTTACCACAAAAGAGAGTATTTAAGTGCCAGTGTCTTGTAGGGAGCGTGAGAACGTGTGTTCGATCATCGCGTTCCGCATCATCAACCATCAGCCGCGTCGCGACGGCTATGCGCACGACCGTACAAGTGAGAACTGAGAACTGAAAAACTAACTCTGTGGACAGTGTTATATCGTGATGTCAAGGAGGACTGGTACCAAATATCTGTGTATGCTTGACGAGCGTAAGAACCTTCGTTCGATCATTCGGCTTCCGTGTCATTAACAATCACCCGCGTCGTGTCGGTTACGCGTACGCTCGTCCAAGTGATATTGTGGACAGATAATCATCAAGAATGTTGATTGGGAGAAGCAGTTATGGCTTGGAATGTAAACAGTGCAAACTGTGATTTCTTATCGTCTCAGAATATAGATGTTCATACCAGACGTAGGACACTGTTGTGCTTAACGTTCAGTTGCTCCCCTAATCCCGCTTGCATATTGAGATACATAATTTCAGGCAAGCCAGCAGCAGTGTGGAGCAGAACAGTACGACCGCCGCGGGATTATCAGGTATGTGGTGTGGACAGGGCGCACGGTCACGGTCGCAAGTTCGAATCCTGCCTCGGGCATGGATGTGTGTGATGTCCTTAGGTTAGTTAGGTTTAAGTAGTTCTAAGTTCTAGGGGACTTATGACCACAGCAGTTGAGTCCCATAGTGCTCAGAGCCATTTGAACCATTTGAACGCACGGTCAGTAAACGGCGAGGATCCCGCCCCCCCCCCTCCCCCATTAGTTACCCCGGGCGTGTTACAAGTTGACCCTCAACAAACGTAAATGTAACGTAATGCGCATACATATTTGGAAGTACCTATTACATTTCAGTTACGCTATTGGCCATAAACACGAAAACAGTGACATTGCAAAACATGTAGGTATGCTCTTCTGAAAAAGCTAAAGTGGAACGACCACGTATACCTAGTAGTAGAAAAAGCAGACGTCAAGGTGAGACTGATTGGAAATACCTTTAGGGAATGCAGTTCATCAATGAAAGAATTAGCCTGCAAGACATCCGTTTTGAGTACTTCTCATCTGTCTGACACTTTTACCTGCTAGGGGTAAATATGGGAGATAAGATTCAGAGAAGAGAGGAGCGTTTTGGCACAGGTTTGTTTAACGAGAGCGTTTCGGAGCTGGTCAAGAAACTCCAGCGGCAGACGTTACAAGACAGGCGAGAGTGTGCGAGTCGAGAGCTGCTTACTTCCTCCCACACACGTCTCGTGAAAGTGTCCGTGTCAGGAATACCGGAGTAGTAGGAGGTCATATTCTGACCTCACTGGGCCACATTTCTTACCGCGAAGCACGCCAGATGTGTTCTCCGTCGTGGTTGCTGCACGGTCTGAGACGACTTGCTACGACTCACGAATCATTCTTCTCGTCGTAATTTGCGATCGCAGTACTCTCCATTGGCAGGCGTCGGCTGCATACGGCGCGCAAATCCTACGGTTTGTTTACGAAAATGGACTGTGTAAAATAATTGCGTTAAGCAATCGTCAAAGAAGAGTGGAGAAAATCGCGAAGATGATTCTGGACTCATCCGTGGCTTGAACAGTGAACTGATGGTAGAGGAATACTAAATAAGCTGCATTGAAAATGACAAACAGAATGTACTACAAATCACTTTTGGCAAAAATTATAGTACAAAATATGTTACTGGTAGTATAGTACCTCCCTATAACATCTGCCCCAGCTCCACTTTTATTGCTGTCGCTTATTTTTGTACTTTCTATGTTGAGCAAAACCTACATAATTAAATTTTTTTTGCTATTCCTGTGAAGTTAGCAGGTTCGGCTTGACGCATTTCACTTTGTCAAATACGCGGATAATACCTCGGAACGATATGTTCTTACTTTTAACTTTATATAAGCACCGGTCCTCCTTGATTGAGACTGTTAAAACATATATTCATTCTCTTGACCACATGCTGGCCAATTTGTTCTCTTTGTAGTATAAACAGTGTTGAACTGAGAGGGAACCACCCAGTGTCTTGCAGTTCATAGTTCTATGTCCCATGGAACATCCTCAATATCGAACAGACTCTGTCTTGGAGCAGAGCGCTCTTATTTATAAAAGTAGTAAATAATATCGAATATTGCAGTTCATACTTCAATTAAATTAATAAAAAACTCTCCGAATCTTGTAGAAAACATAAAAAATAAGCAGATAGGCAGACGCAAACCTACAAAATTTGCCTTGTTAGCTCACGACTCTTATCAATTACACTAACGTGTCATCATCGCAGTATCATCTAAATAATTTACACGTGATAATGGGCCGATCTTATGTTATAATTTATAATATTAGAAGCCAATATAGCGTAATGTGAAATAGTTTATTTCATGACGAATTTCGAGGGTATGTACGTTGTAGGTCTGAGAACCCGGGGATGCTGTCAAAAAGGGTCATGAAATGAACTGGTTCAAATCAAGAGTCCTTGGCATTTAGTATCATAAATGTTACCTAAGATCTTGTATAAAATGTGTACATATGTCTAAAGGCTGTAACCACAGATGTCATTCGATATTTGGTCATAACAATTTGTACCAGAAACGACGGATTTCTTTAGAACGTCAGTGTGGCGTAGCATTGAAACGGCATACTTGAATAGTACACAAGTTATAATACAAAAATAATGCAAAACAAGAAAACTTTTGTGAATCTTCAGGTTTTGGCGGCGCAAAGACTGTTCCATTAAGTTTCGGGTGTGCAGCCGCAAGAAATCTCCTTCTTCTTCAGTCTTGCGGCTCACTCTGAAGATGGCTGAACGTTATACAGCCGAAATATTAGAAGAAGAAGGAGATTTCTTGCGGCTACACACCCGAAACTTAATGGAACAAGAAAACTTTTAACTGCCAATATGTATTTTCCTGCCGTTCTTTTATAATATATCTTAACCAAAAACGACGCGTTTTCGAGACATTTTCAATTTGTTGGTGCTTTCAGTCAGCTTCAATTCATCGCACGTCCGCTACAATACAAAAACCAACAAATACGGAATTTATCCCCATATGACTTAATCTGACATGGGATCTCAAACTCTGCTTGTGACGTAAAACCGTGAAATTCCACTCTGTGACGTCACAAAACTCGACTGGCTCCTCGTCAATGAACGCTTTCACGTCACGTGGGAAGACGCCTTTACTAACAATCTGTTATTGCGGCGGACCACTCGCAAATGTAACAAAAATGATGAAAATGATAATGCTACCGGAATTACCCTCTGGCACTCACAATAAGCCGTCTTGCCCTGTGTAAATGTACTTCTTAACGATGAGCCACTAATATGAGGCGACTGAAGAAATGTTTCAGCGGAGCGATAGAGACGGATTATAACCCAGCCGAGTTGATTACGATCCGCGTGGCGCAGTGTGTGTGTGTCTCAGTACAGTATACAGGTAGGGTGGGGCGCACCAAGTTGCGCCTTTGTTCCGAGTCTCCGGCCTGTGCATGCTATTATGTAACCCGCAGCACGCCGCTCCCCAAACAGCGCCATAAAAAGCTGCCGCCGACTGCGCGCAAAACCCGAAAACCCGCAACCCTGAATCGAGCTGCCGACACTGGCTGCGTCTCTGCCCTGCACAAAACAGTCTATGCTCTCCATCGTCTTAAGGCAGTACCTTGTCCCCGCAAGTAATCTTCCCTGTTCTTTGATGTCCTCTACATTTATTGATAACTTCTGACTTCAGTTCAGTGCAATAGATCTTTTATTTCCTTTCTTAGCCTCTCATTCGTTATTTGTTTCCAAAATATTTCCTTTCATTATATTCGTTAAAAACTTTTGTGTCTAAACAAATCACCAAAATGTGTAGTTTTCCGTATCTGGATAGTTGTCATGAGGTTTCTGTGCTGACTGAACTCTTGAAAAACATCTTCTGTCCCGCTCACTGCCCTCGTCCTCATCGTGATTAGTCACCTCCAAGCTTTTACTATCTTCAGCAGTGTCCAGCTTTCGTAAGCATGTTGGAGCACACTCCAGATGAACGTCTTAACAAAATAATTTTTTCCTTTCTTTAATAAACAACGTATTCACAAATTGTCACCTTGTTTAATCGAAAGCACATTTAGCTGTTGTAATTCCTTTTGCGACTTCCTTGTTGCATCTGTTGTCATCTGTGCTTAAGACAAACTATATCAACTTAAAAATTTCGTTTCTTTTGGTTATGATGTCAGTATTCTTCTCATTTTTGATTTGATAAGTGTTACAATTTTTTGGTATTATACACATCAAGAAAAGTTCTGCATTTTCTCGATTCCGAGAGTTCCGGAACCTGTACAGAAAATTGGGTTAGAGATCAACATAAACATCATTTCCGCCCTTTTTACTGCTCATGAAAACCACACATTGCATGCTGTACCACCATACAGCGAGACCTTAAAAATTGGTGGTCCAGATTGCTGTACACACGGGTACCTCTAACACCCAGTAGCACATCCTCTTGCATTGATGCATGCCTGTATTCGTCGTAGCATGTTATCCATAAGTTCAAGGCACTTTGGGTCCAGATTGTCCCACTCCTCAACGACGATTCGGCGTAGATCCCTGAGAGTGGTTGGTGGGTAACGTTGTTCATAAACAGCCCTTTTCAATCTATCCCAGGCATCTTCGATAGGGTTCATGTCTGGAGAACATGCTCGCCACTCTAGTCGAGCGATGTCGTTATCCTGAAGGAAGTCATTCACAAGATGTGCACCATTGGGGCGCGAATTGTCGTCCATGTAGAAGAATGCCTCGCCAATATGCCGCCGATATGGTTGCACTATCGGTCGGAGGATGGCATTCACGTATCGTACAGCCGTTACGGCGCCTTCCATGACCACCAGCGGCGTACGTCGGCCCCATGTAATGCCACCCCAAAACAGCAGGGAACCTCCACCTTGCTGCACTCGCTCGACAGTGTGTCTACGGCGTTCAGCCTGACCGGATTGCCTCCAATCACGTCTCCGACGATTGTCTGGTTGAAGGAATATGCGACATTTATCGGTGAAGAGAACATGATGCCAGCCATGAGCGGTTCGTTCTGCATGTTGTTGGGCCCATCTGTACCGCGCTGTAGGGTGTCGTGGTTGCAAAGATGGACCTCGCCATGGACGTCGGGAGTGAAGTTGCCTCCCATACAGCCTATTGCGCACAGTTTGAGTCTTAACACGACGTCCTGTGGCTGCACGACAGGTATTATTCAACATGGTGGCGTTGCTGTCAGGGTTCCTGAGAGCCATAATCGGTAGGTAGCGGTCATCCACTGCAGTAGTAGCCCTTGGGCGGCCTGAGCGAGGCATGTCATCGACACTTCCTGTCTCTCTGTATCTCTACCACGTCCGAACGACATCGCTTTGGTTCGCTCCGAGACGCCTGGACACTTCCGCTGTTGAGAGCCCTTTCTGGCACAGAGTAGCAATGCGGACGCGAACGTCCGCGGTATTGACCGTCTAGGCACGGTTGAACTACAGACAACACGAGCCGTGTACCTCCTTCCTGGTGTAATGGCTGGAACTGATCGTCTGTCGGACCCTCTCCGTCTAATAGGCGCTGCTCATACATGGTTGTTTACGTCTTTGGGCGGATTTAGCGACATCTCTGAACAGTTAAAGGGACTTGTATCTGTGATGCAAATTCCACAGTCAACGTCTATCTTCAGGTTTTCTGGGAACCGGGGTGATGCAAAACTTTTTTTTGATGTGTGTAATTTTCAATTCTGCTTCTGCTGAAAATTTAGAAAATGTAGTCTACAGTCATGAAAAAAGTCTAGATGCTGTGACTGATGACAAGAACTGTCCGGACGAGATCGTAATTACTGTTCCGTAAAATTTCTGTTAGTGTATTGGATCTTTCTTGGGGGCTGGTGATGAGAACTAAATTTTTGCGTGCCTGTTATCAAAAATATCACTCTTTTAGTATGTACTGGTTTCAATATTAGCTATTATCCATCGCAATAGAATGTAGTTTATTTTTATGAACTCTGATGAAGGAACTGGTTTACAGACGAGGAGGAGGGAACTGTACAGTGAGCTGGTGGTGGTGTTGTATTAGAACGATTGACCATTCTGAAATGTAGTCGTTGTTGACGCTGGGAAATGATGTATGATATATATATAAGAAATTTCTGGGCAGCTGAAGAAAAAATATGTGGTTTCTGACTCGTGGTTGGAAGACCACCGCATAGATATCGTTTCAAGTTTCTGTCGTTTGTGATGTAAACAAAAACCGTAAGTCACGCGGTCATGACTCCGTAACGCGCTCAGGACATACCTATAACAATAAAAAAAACATAATCCTACAGAGAGCTTTAACCTCCTCAGTCCTTATGAAGCATGTATGCTACATCCAGCTTCTTTTCTCGCTATTCCCGATTGTAGAATATTCTTGACGCTATATGTCTTCTGTGCATCACCTGTTTTCAGTTCTGCATGTTCGCAGTAGGCGGTAGGATATGCTTGAAGAAAGTTATTTATCGGAGTGTCGGGATGTCTTTGACAAAGGAAGTTAATTTCTATGTGTTTTTAGTGATTTTGGGCTGATGTGTTTAGGATATGCTGTAAGATTCTAATACACCCCATTCAATCGTATAAGTTATTGTTTATTTCATCACAACAGTAGAACGACATGATTGTTTCGATCTAATAACTTACACCAATTCTTTGAATTAGTATTTTTGTCTTCTTTTGTACCAGAACAATGCATCCAACACCAGTATAAACTTATGATTCATAAAAACATAGTTCAGGACTTAGGAGGACATGTTAGTGTAGAGACACGGTTAGCAAGTGCGAATGTCTTGCTTTTTCCGTTTGGATGCGACCAATGAATGCCTTATGGGGGCGATGACGTGTGTAAACAAAGGAGATCTGACGCAATACCCGTGACTTTCAAGTGTGAAAACAATTGAAGGAGATGCGAACAGAGTTCCTATGAGCTCCATGTGGTACCACATTAGTTGTAATTGTGTACTTTCTATTTATTTCACTTTTTAATAAAAACATTAGAAATACTGGATAGCGGTTGGCAACGAATGACGTGGAGTTGGTAGTCGTCCGTAGACATCAAAGGAATGCCAAACAAAATTACGGGGAAATTGTACAACGTGGAAAAGATAGCAAAGAAAGTGGACCTCGGGCGGACGTTGTAAGTATTGTACTATCAAAATAATATTTTGTAATATAATTTTTATCCAACCTAGAGCTCTGTCTAAGCTGTAGATCAGTTTGTCACCACAATATTTATTCGGAAAACTAAAATAGAAGCCAAATAAGCGCTGCCAGTGTTTTGTTGCATCTCTGTTTGCTTTTGTTCGCAGAGGGACCAATGCTTGCTGGAGACAACTTACGTTAGTTTCGGAAGAGGCATTGCCTCTGTAACTAGATGAGAGTTTGTAACTTTCTTCGCTCCAGACTAACATAACTAACATATATGTTTTGCCTATCTCAGATATTGAGTTGCATTTGGGATACAGAAAATGAAAAATGTGTTGTTTATCCATTTTAGTTCATAATATGTTATCTAAGCTTAGTGCAGTTTACAGATAATGTATATGACGGTATGCGACTGAAAGAACAGCTTATGGCCACGGTAAGATAGCGCTCCAGTTGCTCATAATATGTGACATATACAAAACGTCTATGCCTCACTGATTGAAATAAATCAGCATAATGATGCAGGTATGTTTCTCCGAAACAAGTGGCAGGAAGAACAAAAAATGTGTATGCTTACATCAACACAAAACAGTCACAGTCAAGCGTCACCTAAAATGGTCTCATTGAAAAATGGAAAAAGAACATTTATTTTCCTCTGTGAAGTACTTATTTTCTGGTGTCTTCACCGTCTTCTGCCACCACGGAAACTGCAAGACGCGTCCAGTTAACAATCCAAAGTAACAGCGGATTTACGCGAATGAAACGCCTGTCTTTGCTGCTCAGCGTGCAACCACCGGAATTGCTATTTTTAACGTGTTGTAGGGAGAAAACAGTGTAGGGAGTACATTCCACGGATGGGCCGAGTGAGGGGGACATTGTGTAGACAGCTGCTGTACGAGAGCTGAAGAGTGTGGGGAAGCAGCGGCCGTAATTGGCTCCGTCCACAGTGGGGTGGGCGCCCCACGTGCTGCTTGCCGCGGGGCGTCACCGGCAAGAAAGCAATATGTATGGAAATGGGCGGCTAATCTTATGGCGCCGAGGACGGGCCGCATACCTAGCAGCAGCGGCCGAGGAGCAGCACGTGACCGGCTGGGCCGCACTCCATCTGTAGTGCAGCACCGCGTGTTCACACCGACCCGCCACAACTGGCCGCTTCACGCCTGCATCATTTATACTCGTGTACACGGCGATACACTGTGTCCCAGGAGGACTGGTCAATGTTCTGGGATATGAAGGACCCTATGCTCTACTCCGAATGACTGAATACATTTAATGTAAATTGTTATTTATTTTCTGTATTATTCAATAAATTGTGAGGTTCGCTCGCGCATACAACACTTAATTAATATTGAAACAAGCGCTTTTCTAAGTATAAATCAAACACTACGTATTTTTAACATATTTGGCTCTAAGGATTAGCGTACACGTCACTTTTGAGTTGTTATATACACTACTGGCCATTAAAATTGCTACACCAATAAACATATACACAACGTGCTTCAGAAAGATTCATCCGATATTACAAGACTATGTACACTACTGGATATTAAAATTGCTACACCTAGAAAAATGGCTCTGAGCACTATGCGACTTAACTTCTGAGGTCATCAGTCGCCTAGAACTTAGAACTAATTAAACCTAACTAACCTAAGGACATCACACACATCCATGCCAGAGGCAGGATTCGAACCTGCGACCGTAGCGGTCACGCGGTTCCAGACTGAAGCGCCTTTAACCGCACGGCCACACCGGCCGGCTACACCTAGAAGAAATGCAGATGATAAACGGGTATTCATTGGACAAATATATTATACTACAACTGACATGTGATTACATTTTCACGGAATTTTGGTGCATAGATCCTGAGAAATCAGTACCCAGAACAACAACCTCTGGCCGTAATAACGGCCTTGATACGCCTGGGCATTGAGTCAAACAGAGTTTGGGTGGCGTGTACAGGTACAGCTGCCATGCAGCTTCAATACGATACCACAGTTCATCAAGAGTAGTGACTGGCGTATTGTGACGAGCCAGTCGCTCGGCCACCATTGACCAGACGTTTTCAATTGGTGAGAGATCTGGAGAATGTGCTGGCCAGGCCAGCAGTCGAACATTTTCTGTATGCAGAAAGGCCCGTACAGGACCTGCAACATGCGGTCGTGCATTATCCTGCTGAAATGAAGGGCAGAGCCACGCGTCGTAACACATCTGAAATGTAACGTCCACTGTTCAAAGTGCCGTCAGTGGTGGTGGTGGTTAGTGTTTAACGTCCCGTCGACAACGAGGTCATTAGAGACGGAGCGCAAGCTCGGGTTAGGGAAGGATTGGGAAGGAAATCGGCCGTGCCCTTTCAAAGGAACCATCCCGGCATTTGCCTGAAACGATTTAGGGAAATCACGGAAAACCTAAATCAGGATGGCCAGAGACGGGATTGAACCGTCGTCCTCCCGAATGCGAGTCCAGTGTGCTAACCACTGCGCCACCTCGCTCGGTTTAAAGTGCCGTCAGTGCGAAAAAGAGGTGACCGAGACGTGTAACCAATGGTACCCCATACCATCACGCCCGGTGATACGCCAGTATGGCGATGACGAATACACGATTCAAATGTGCGTTCACCGCGATGTCGCCAAACACCGATGCGACCATCATGATGCTGTAAACAGAACATGGATTCATCCGAAAAAATGACGTTTTGCCATTCGTGCACCCAGGTTCGTCGTTGAGTGCACCATCGCAGGTGCTTCTGTCGTTGATGCAGCGTCAAGGGTAACCGCAGCCATGGTCTCCGAGCTGATAGTCCATGCTGCTGCAAATGTCGTTGAACTGTTCGTGCAGATGGTTGTCGTCTTGCAAACGTCCCCATCTGTTGACTCAGGGATCCGTTACAGCCATGCGGATAAGATGCCTGTCATCTCGACTGCCCTATCCTCTTGAACCCACCGATTCCATATTCCGCTAACAGTCATTGGATCTCGCCCAACGCGAGCAGCAATGTCGCGATACGATAAACCGCAATCGCGATAGGCTACAATCCGACCTTTATCAAAGTCGGAAACGTGATGGTACGCATTTCTCCTGCTTACACGAGGTATCACAACAACGTTTCACCAGTCAACGCCGGTCAACTGCTGTTTGTGTATGAGAAATCATTTGGAAACTTTCCTCATGTCAGCACTTTGTAGGTGTCGCCACCGGCGGCAACCTTGTGTGAATGCTCTGAAAAGCTAATCATTTGCATGTCACAGCATATTCTTCCTGTCGGTTAAATTTCGCGTCTGTAGCACGTCATTTTCGTTGTGTAGCAATTTTAATGGCTAGTATTGTACTTTACAATAAATTTTCGAATATACCACCGTCAGTTTCAGTGCATTTGTGCGCTCTTGGGAGAACGTGTCGAAGTTGAGTGACTGTGCGAGGACACAGGATGACCTAGACAAAATTTCTACTTGGTGTGATGAATAGCAGCTAGCCCCAACTGAAGAAAACTGAAAGCTAGTGTGGATGCGTAGGAAAAACAAACCCGTAATGTTCGGGTACGGCATTAGCAGAGTCCTGCGTCACACAGTCACGTCGTTTCAATATCTGGACGTAACGCTGTAAAGCCATGTGAAATGGGACGAGTATGTGCGGATAGTGGTTGGTAAGGCGAATGGTCCACCGGTTTATTGGGGGAGTTTTGGAAAACTGTGGTTCGTTTGTAAAGGAGACCGCATATAGGAGGCTGGTGCGACTTATTCTTGAGTACTGCTCGGGTGTTTGGTATCCATACCAAGTCGGATTAGAGGAAGACATCGAAGAAATTCAAAGGCTGTCTGCTAGAATTGTTACCGGTAAGTTCGAACAAGACGCAGGTATTACGGAAATTCTTCGTGAACTCAAGTGGAAATCCCTGGAAGAAAGAGGACGTTCTTTTCGAGGAACTTTATTGAGAAAATTAGAGAACTGACATTTGAAGCTGACTGGAAAACAGTTCTACTGCCACCAACATACATTTCGCGTGAGGACTACGAAGGTCATATCACCACAATCACGCAGATTGTGTTGAAAAATTGTGGTTTGTAGGCAAAACAGTGGGAAATGGTACGATGTTGTAGAATCCAGAACAAAACTAACCAGAATTCAAAGAAACAACTCTGTTGCATTATTTATTGAACGGCCCACATATATCGAGGGCAGTGATCACGAGAATAACAGAAATTAGGGCGTGTACAGAGCACATAGAAAATCGTTCACCCCTCGCTCAGTTCACGAATGGAGTATGATGGAAGATTGCCGATATTGTTACGAAATGCCCTCCGGGACGCGCTGTACAGCGGTGTGGATTAGGGAGACATGAAGTGAACAGGGAACAGGTGGTTCGCCGCAGCCGCATTTGCAGATTTGCGCGGACTGGAAGGCGTCGCCCGCTATTGAAGTGCCTTGGACGGCGCGCGCGCACGGCGCCGCCAGCACTCCGTGTATTGCGCGTCTAGCCGGCAGGGAAATCTGCGAAATGCCTCGGCCGCGCCCCGCAGCCGCCTGAAACAAACCACCGCCCCCGCGCCGCCCCCTCCGCCTCCTCCCCCGCAGTCCGGCCGGGCGCCGGTCGATTCCTCCCGCCGTCCCCTATCCTTCCTGGCGCGCTCCTTCCTTCCTGCGCTTCCATTCTTTCCCTTCCTCCGCCCATCTCGGTCCGGATTAATCGCTTTCTCGAGAGCAGTAACAAAGAAACGAATCGCTGGCTCCCGCGACCTCTCCCCTTTCCTGTGTCTCGTGTTATCTCGGGCCGGATGCCGGCCGGCGGGCCGCGTCCTTATTTAGCCCTCCCGTGTTCGCGATCGCATCACAGCCCGTTACCAGGGCAACGAGGAGCTGCGATTTGTCTGCAGATAACGGAAGGCTGCCCCGTCTCCACAGTAATACCAATCGGAAAAAAATCCACTGTTGGCTTCACTTGACTGTCCTCAGATGCGACCCGACTAGATAGGGTCAACTCTGGGCATCTTGTGATTATTTTCATGCCGAAGGAATTTTTTGTGTGTGTCGCGTCTATGTCCGAAAGAACAGAGAATGAGAATAACGGGCAAGGGGCACTACATTAGTAGAGTGTGGGTAAGTTGAGAATTTGGGTCTGACGGGAGGCGTGGGAGCTTCTACCTAGTAAGCAGGAGATCCAGGTTCGAATCCCAGTGCGGCACAAATTTTCAACTTTTCCCACCGACAGCTAATGTCCATGTCCTTTGTGACATAAAGGAATATTCCTACCTTTTGACATCGCCATTTTACCTTATATTATAGTAACGTAAAGATCAGAATATGGACCGAAATCCATAGTATGAAGACAATTCCTTCTGTTCACAGACTGGAGTTAATGATACAAAAAAAGAATAAAATTTGTCATAAAGGAGTTGAAAGTGTAAGGTCAGCCAGTGACACTGTAATTCAGTGAGAGACAGCAAAGAACTTGGAAAATGAATTGAAAAGTATGGTTAGTATTTTAAAAGATTTTTTAAAAGGATCACCAATAAAATAAATTAAGTCTGGCGATGCTGAGGTAACATACACGGTGATTTAGGTGCCCCGACCGCCGGGTTTTATGCAACCTGCAACGCCTTCACATACCACATTCTAGATTTTCATGTCCTCATGCTTGCTACACGCAAACTGTTAGTCCTATAGAAAATATGGTCAGACCTTCTTTACTGGAAATTTAATGTAGTTCAGTTTTTTAGTGGGATAGCTTTTCACTTGAATAACACGAAAACTGTGGCCTCCAATGAAAACGTACCCAACACAAAATTTAAATAAATTAAATTTCCTACAAAAAGATTCTGTTCAGTTTTTCTGTGGAACTAATAGTTCGCAAGCAGTGAGCGAGAGAATATAGAAATCTTTTGCGTGATATCTGAAGGCATCGCAGATTGCATAAAACCCAGCAGCAGGAGCAGATGAATGAGCCTGTATATTGAGCGTGGTACACGAGATGTGCTGTGTAGACCTGGGCGATAAACAGTACACTCTACGAGAGGACAGACGCCTTTAAAATATGCTTCTATGGACTAATACTGACGGTTATAGAGAGAGATAGAGTTACTAACGCAGATGCGCTGCATCGAATTGTGGACAAAAACCTTGTGGCACAATCTGAGCAAAATGACTCTGAGCACTATGGGACTTAACTACTGAGGTCATCAGTCCCCTAGAACTTAGAACTACTTAAACCTAACTAACCTAAGGACATCACACACATCCATGCCCGAGGCAGGATGCGAACCTGCGACCGTAGCGGTCACGCGGTTCCAAACTGACGCGCTTAGAACCGCACGGCCACACCGGCCGGCAATCTGAGCACATAAACGGATAGTCCATGGGACACATTTTGTGGCACCAGTAAATAACTAATTTGGTTACGCTAATAAGTGTCATGAGTAAAAATGGTACAGCGTCAAATGGTTGTTGTTTAAGGTAAATATGCAGAAAAGAAGAAATTTGCACAGTATACCCAAGTTTGGAGAGCTGCAGCAAAGGAGCCAATGGAGTGAGGTTACTGCAGTAACAAGTAACACAACAGGATTCACAGAATGCTTGAAAGCATTGATTAAGAACTTCACATTTAAGTCAGAGAGAGGTATTATCTTCCTGCGTTCTATTCTGCCTCTATTTATCATTTTTAATTGACTCACTGTCTACTCACCAGTTGTACGCCCACTGGAAATACAACTCACTGAGTTGTGTATGAGATACTTCACATTTAAGTCAGAGAGAGGTATTATCTTCCTGCGTTCTATTCTGCCTCTATTTATCATTTTTAATTGACTCACTGTCTACTCACCAGTTGTACGCCCACTGGAAATACAACTCACTGAGTTGTGTATGAGATACCATATGCAGACTGTTTTGCTGCAATTATGCGCTGAACATTTTTCGAGCTAATGTTATTTACTGCACTTTTTAATGGATCGCTGACATTACACACCACGTCCTTCACAAGAAACTTCTCATCTGTAGATATACGTATACACTTAATGGTTCTGACAGCATTCCTTCGTTCGATTCAATTTATACACTCAGTAGGTTATTAGCAAGCATTAACTGATTTTTTTATTTCAATTTTATATCAGACAGAAAAAGCAATGAAATCCATCTATAGTGTAAAAATAAATGTAGTTAAAAGTATAATTAGAGTATACAAATTATAAAGTAAAACCTGTTACAAATTCATTATAATATTAATTTAACGCAGACGTTCACTACAACAATATTTTTAGTTTCCACCAACAGTATTTCTTTCCAGGTGTAAGTCACGTACGTACAGCAACAAGTTTGAAACTACTGTATTTTAACCATCCAGATTTACGCTTGCATGTGGCCTCTTTCCCATCTCTAGAAAGAGGGTTGTCTTAGCTCTGCAGTATTTTTACCTTTACACTAAACAATATGTGTACCTAGTTTGGTTGAAATTTGTCCAGATGGTGCGGAATCATGCTTACATGGCACCTCTTGTTACTGTCACGTCCAGACCTAGGTATTAAATTTGATGAGACTGTCACCAGACAGTCCCGATAACACTAAAATTATGAATTCGACCTTGATATAGTCAGGACCAGTTCGACAAAATTTTTCGTGACAAGCGATTTAGTTTTGGCACCCCCTCCCTCTTCCCTTAGCCTTTGTACACTTTCAGTTGCGTCAGTGTTCGCTTCTACTTTTCAAACACTGTCTTGTACTCGGGCGCCCATGTCATCTTGGTGCCCGAAGCGGTCGCTACTAATTGCTTAGACACCTCACAGCTGTGGTGCCTCCAACGCTCCTCGTAGCGTGGCGCCGCAAGTGATGGCTTGCGTCACTTGGGCCTTAAACCTGCACTGGATATAAAAATGGCTCTGAGCACTATGGGACTTAACATCAGTCCCCTAGAACTCAGAACTACTTAAACCTAAGGACATCACACACATCCATGCCCGAGGCAGGATTCGAACCTGCGACCGTAGCGATCGCGCGGTTCCACACTGAAGCGCCTAGAACCGCTCGGCCACACTGGACGGCTTTAACACTTGATATAATTCGTTTTGCATTATTTTTATTTGCCACAACCTTCATACGTTCACGCCGCACCAAAGGTTGCCAGAGGCGTCTTAACACAGCGTCTTAACACTACTCCAGATAGCCTCTTCAAATACACTTCTCAGCCAAAATCATTATCACCACTGCCCACCGCGAGGTTGAACGCCTCCTGTTAGACGCAGTAAGGAAAGAATGTAAGCGGAAGAGAAACGAATGGACAGTCATTATGGCGAAGATACAGACCGCAAATGCGGAAATCCAATTTATATAAGCGGTTTTGACAGAGGACACATTGCGGCTGGGAATGAGAATCTCTGAAACGGTGAAGCTGGTCGCCTGTTGTCGTACTACTGTCGTGAGCACCTATAAAAAGTGGTCGAAGGATGGTGGAATAACGAGTAGGCCGTATGGTACTGGACGACCAAGTGTGATCACAAAACTTAGAGGTTGGAGGATCCCCCACAGTGTATGCAGGACAGACAGCGATCTGTGGCAGATCTGACGACACGGCACAATGCTGGTGCAGGCGTGGGTGTTTCGGAGCTCACCGTTCAGAGGCCACTGTTTGATGTGGAGCTGCACAAACAAAATCCCTACGTGTTCCTACGTTGACCCAACGGCATCGTCAGGTATGGCTGCAGTTGGGCATGGCTTCACTCAGTTTTCACCGTGGATCGATAGAAAAGTGTCGCCTGTCGAATGAATCCCATTTCTTGTTACACCAGTTCGATTGTTGGGTCGTTTTACGCCACCATCCACACCAGTGGTTGCACGAAACATGGACCGCGCCACATATGCTGTCGGTACACTGAGTTGGTCTTTCAGGGGATCTATGGCGGTGGTACGGCTATGACATCTTCCAGCAGGATAACTCTCCGTGTTGCGAGGTCAGAATCGTGCTACAATGGTTTGAGGGGATTATAGGGAACTGACGTTGGTGTCTTGATCAACACATGTGATTGATCTGTACCCACTGGAACACACATCGGACACTGTCCGCGTGCTCATAAACCACCATCACGCAATTTGTAGGAATTGCTTGACCTGTGCGTCGACATGTGGTACCACATACTTTTAGAATCCTGTCAAGGACTTCTCGAGCAGAACCTCTGCTATATTGTGTTAGCGTAGTAGACCAACACGCTATGAAGCAGGTGGTCATAATATGTTGCCTCACCGGCATGTACAAAGTTTGGTTCCAGTTAATCCAGGCATTTTAGAGATATTCTTAACATGCCGCCCCTGGTTCCCAAATGTGGGTCTTGCTGCATCTTACCCACAGCATTTGTCTACTGGCAGATAGTCGTATCTGTACCAAGTTTCATCGAAACTGCTCCAGGCGTTCCCTAGATGTGGCACACACACACACACACACACACACACACACGTGTTCCTGTCGTTCGTTACCTTGAAACGGAGAAGCTGGTTGGCTGTTCGCGTTCTATGGGAAGTGGCTGCAGGATGGTGAAATCAAGATTAGGCGACAACGTATTGCAGGTCCACGCTTCGTCATCAACTGTGGATGTCGGAGGCTTGCCTCTCTGAAGAGCAGAGCAGGCGGCGATGTGTGGCGGATCTGAAGGAGTACAGTGCTGGAGGACACTTCCAGCGCGCGTTGCTGGAAATGGGTCTACGAAGCAGACGACCTCCACGTGTTTCGACGTTGATCGAACGACATCGTTCATTATGACTGAAGTGAGCATGGGATAGTCGAGACTACGATTCAAACACGGAATTATTTTCCCCATGTTCCTACGTCGATAAATGACAGCTTAGCTGAAATGATAACGGTGAATGTGAAGGGAACTTTGAGTATTCCTGAGCGCTTGCGTAAGTCAGTCGGAAAGAACCATAAGACTGCAAAACTTCAGTGCGTTGTAGCAGTAGTCTACATTGGCCGTATTTCTGCTCCCAGCTGGAACTTCACTCCCCAGTTCTTATACGCTGAGGTGAATTCTTTTCGCTTCGTCCAAGCGCTGTGTGATAGAAATCCGACTTCGGTGTGTCACGTTCGTGAGACAATATCGCGCCCAGTTCTTGACAATCTTAGGCGTGTCATTAAATGTTGTTATTTTTTTGTTATTTTCCAAAGCAAGAAATAACAACGGTGCATGATTTGTTACGCATACAGCCTGCGGTTCATATAGTACTTTTACTCCCTTATAACTCACGCTTTGTGGATACGCGGCACGTTCCCATTCGTGCAGCTGACCGAGGAGTGTACGGTGTGACCGTTCCGTTCTGTTAACGGGTAATCCACTCGTGATGGCGTCTGAACCAAATATTCTATTCAGAGAGGCGTGTTTACATAAGGACCGCCGCATCAAAGCTGTAAAGCTCAGTCGTCCATTATGGCGAGCTCGGGTTTAGAAGCGCGCAGCGGCGCTGCGGACAATCGGCCGTCTGACGAACCGGGCCGTGAGCGGGCGGTATAAACTGTGCCGCCTGGGAAGAGCCGTGCAGTTGCGCGCCGCACAAAGCCGCCGTAGACGCACCACCATTGTGTGCGAGCGCATTGTCTCACCTGCTGGCTGCTGCAGCGCTAATGGCGCCGCCCGGGGCTCGAACCCGGGGCGCCGACGAGCCGGCCGGCACCGCTAGATCTCTTAGTTTCCAGATCCACTGACACGCAGTAGGAGTCGAAAAAATTAAGCTGCTACCATGAAACTCTACGTATTCATCAGCGCTCTACATTTTTCCCAAAAATGGGTGATTTGGTGGAGACCCGGTTGTAAAAGTCTGCATGTCGGCTATCGAGGAAGTTCCACCTCGAAAATCACATAATCGATATTCTGTGGATGCCTGCAATTCAACAATTTCCTCATCTGAGGAAAGGGGCAGAAGTCACTGAGTATCGTGTTAGGAGAATATTGGGAGGGGGTAAGGCCATATTTGTGTCTAAAGAAGCAGCAGGTGTGGTTGCGACTTATGCAGAATGATCTGGGGCGTTGTTGTGAAGCCAAAACAATGCGTTCTGTCACTTTCCCCATACTTCATCTTCGTAGCCCCCCTAACTTCGTCAAGAGATTTCGGTAGTATGCGCCGTTGACACTTTGCCTCTTACGAGCGTAATCCGTTACTACTGCACCATGTCAGTCCCTATTAACAGCATAACTCTTGCTCGATGATACTTTCTTCGCCTTTTACGGCGTCCTTGTGTTCCACTGCCTGTCTTGCTCCTTTGTCTCTGTATAACACCGAGCGAGGTGGCGCAGTGGTTAGACACTGGACTCGCATTCGGGAGGACGACGGTTCAATCCCACGTCCGGCCATCCTGATTTAGGTTTTCCGTGATTTCCCTAAATCACTCCAGGCAAATGCCGGGATGGTTCCTCTGAAAGGGCACGGCCGCCTTCCTTCCACATCCTTCCCTAAACCGATGAGACCGATGACCACGCTGTCTGGTCTCCTTCCCCAAACAACCAACCAACCAACTCTGTATAACAGTGATACGGCCAGCACTCTTCACTGACGATTAGCCGGCTAAAGAAGTTAAAGTATCCTGTAGTATGTGACGCGCGCACAGGAAGAGTAAAGTGTCGAGACAGCCAAGAACAACAGGACTTTATTGGTGAAGTGAACGTGTAGGGTAACGTTAGCGGCTGAAACAGCTTCCGAATCAAACAACAGAAAGATCGTCCTGATCTAATGAAGATTGTCCTAAATACGATAACAGTTCTTGAATATACGAAAAGAGTACACTGCTGGTCACTATGGAGAATAACTGCTGCCGTATACGCGGCACTGGCGATATCTCTGGCTTCACTGGTGAGTGCTATGCTGTGACAAGAACGCTGGCGGTACTTTGGAAGTTGAGTCAAGATGTCGAGATTCGTGCTAGCTGGCGAGCTACTGGGCTGCGTCCTAGAAGGGTCGCCCGGCGGGGGAGTACCAGGATATAGACTCGTGTCACGTGGCTCGCAGATTCCAGCTACTGACGGCTGTAACCGATGAAAGTGGCGCTCTATGCATTGCAGCGACTGGTGCAGGCAAACAGAGCTGCGTCGTCTTGACAGAACGGCAACCCCTCAACGCTGTGTTGAGTGGCGTGAGACCGGATCACAAGGTACCACCCGTATGCTACAGAAGCCATCTGGTTATGGTCTGACACAGCTTCAACATTTCCGCTGCTGCCTCGCTTTGGCGGACATTTTATACGGGTGTGAGCAGTCGCGGAATCCAGCGAGTGGCGATCTTCCTCGTGAACAAAATGTTCAAGGAATATAAGGAAAGTACTGGCAAGAAGAAGGGGCAGAACGATAGGACATCAGGGTACTAGAGGAGGCTGTAGAATGTAAAAACAGTGCAGGGTGCAAGAGCTACTCTGAGAGGATGAGGTCAGCGCAGGAGAGGAATTTGTGGCGCGCCGCATCCAACCAGTGAGAAATCTGACAAAAAACAATCTGCAACTAAGAGTGAATCTTAGGTAGATGCCACGTTCTGCTGGTTAAGAAACTTCTTACGAATCGCCAGCCAATCAGAGGGAGTTCCTGCCTCCACACTACCTACTTTCGATGTTGTTTTTCAGTATTGGCTTATGTTAACTCCAGTTCTTTTTTATCAGTTGTTCTTGTCTCGATCGTAGGCTACCATTTCCCTCTTATAAGCTTTAACTGATATTGTTGTTCTACTCTCTAATTATGTCTGTTTCCTTATTTACCGACACAGTGATGGCTACAAGGAGAACAACATCAAAAACAACAGGGTATTCTTCCCGCGTTCCATACACTATTGGAAAGTGAAGAATCACTAACATCTTGTACAGTTCTATGTATCCTCTGACAAGCATTCTACAGTTGTTTGCAGTGTATGCATCTAGACGTATTCGTAGTAATAAATACCCAACTGAAGAAATGTAATAAAACTTACCAATCCGGTCGGTGGCGGAGACATTACTTGGTACATGCGTAACACACCGTACCAGTTTGTGTCTCGAGCTGCAGACCGCTTCAAATCTACGCCAGGCAACTGGCTGCATGTTGAATGCACTGACTGCTCTCCCGACACACAGGCGCCTCCCGAGCCAGTTAATTAATTAAAGAGATTAGCAACTTGACGGCACGGCGTACTCCTTAAGTATTCTCAGCCCCGTAAAGTGAGTTTGAGAGTTGCGATGAAATTAGGGTCCTACAGAGGCGCAGCGCGCCTCAGACACTGGCGCACGCTTCAGATGTGCCTCTTCAAGTGTCAGGCAGCCAGGCGGAAGTTGGAGCAGACAGTGCAATACCTGGGGCAAGGTATCGCGAATAGGCGTAAGCAATTATGTTCCGAGCTCTGAGACGGCGAGTAGTTTGCGGGCACGGAAGCAACGTTGCCGAGGCGACCAGAATCTACTGCTACTTTCTGATGTTCTCTGGATCGTGTTTTAGTGCCCGTGAGTGCTAGGATACGCAGCCATATTATGCATATTTTGTCGACGCACCATGTTTGCTCAAGGTCGGGCGAGTGTACTCGCTAATTTGACACTAAGGTTTACACTGCAGACTTTTGCGGAAGTGTTGACAACACACTTACAGCTTCAAAGTTTTGCGCAAACTGTTCCACACTCGTTTTCCTCCAACTGTGCTTTCCAGTCGTTAGGTATGTATCTTTCGCTCTACCAAAGTAGTTATTTGGAGATGAAGAGGCTTGTACAGGACAGAGTGGCATAGAGAGCTACATGAAACCATTCTTTCGACTGAAGACCACAACAATAGCAGGTGATCTCAAACTTAAATTTTTTTGAAACAGCTGTTGGAGATGACAGTGCTTGAATAATGCTTTTAAAAGTTTGGAGGTGTGAATTAAACAACGCTTCAGTCACAACTTATTCGTGTTTCTTTTTTAACTACACGATGCATTTCAGACCCTGTGGGTCCATCGTCAGGTGTACTTTGTTTTAATACATGTTTTATTTCTTATTTGTTCTCCTGAATGAGGTGAAAAGCACATTCCTGTCACGAAAAGAAGGAGAAATGAGAAATAAAACATGTATTAAAACAAAGTCCACCAGACAATAGACCCACAGGGTCCGAAATGCATCGGGTAGTTAATAAAACACGAAAAAGTCGTGACTGAAGGCGTTGTTTAATTCATACCTCCAATGTTTTTAACACAGTCACGTTTTAAGCTGCAAAATATGGATAAAATTAAATTTTAAAAGTTTAATTAAGCAGTGTAAACCGCATACAATAATTTAGTTTCAGAAAAATGTTTCGATCGGTGTTTGACCGTCTTCACACCGATACTCCTCGCTGATTGCTAGAGAACGAATTCCTCCTACAGTTGCTCTTCACGCCATCCTAGCGCAGTTCGTGCTGCTTGCCATCACCTGCAGCAGTCAGGAAGGAGTAACGGTCTGAAGATGATCTAACATTGATCAACACCGGTCGCCATTTTTAAAATACGAGATTTTATGCGGTCTAGACTGTTTTTATTATTTTTAATTGATCCTGAATTAATTCCACATTTCTGCATTTCCAGAAGGGTTTTCACACCGTTTCCCACGAGCGCCTTCTAATCAAACTGCATATCTATGGAGTATGGTTTAATTTGTGCTACTGGATTCAGGAATTATAACTTTCGGTTATACCTCCTAGTAACGGACGGAAAGTCATAGAGTACAACAGAAGTGACGTGCTGCGCTCTGCTCTTTCTAATCTGTATTAACGATTTACGAGACAATCTGAGAAACCCTTGTAGATTGCTTGTAGATGATGCTGTCATTTACCGCTTGGTAAAGAACATCA
This sequence comes from Schistocerca serialis cubense, assembly GCF_023864345.2. NCBI lineage: Eukaryota > Metazoa > Arthropoda > Insecta > Orthoptera > Acrididae > Schistocerca > Schistocerca serialis. The sequence continues at coordinate 1,283,645,317 of NC_064638.1, read as the reverse complement.
AAACCAATTGCAAGATCATTTAGACAAGATATTTAAATTCTGCGAAAAGTGTGAGGTCATCCACATGAGTACTAAAACGAAACCGATAAATTTCGGTTACACGATAAATTACACAAATTTAAAGGCTGTCAATTCAACTAAATACCAAGGGATTACAATTACGAGAAACGTAAAGTGGAACGATCACATAGAAATGTGGAAAGGCGAACCAAACATTGCGTTTAACTGGAGCAACACACAGGAAGCGCAACAATTCTATCTAAGAGACTGCCTGTGGTACGCTTCTTTGTCGTCTTCTGGAATACTGCTGCGCGTTATGGGATCTTTACCAGATAGGTCTGTGGGATCACATGGAAAAAGTTGAAGGAAGGACAGCTCGTTCTATGTGTTCCACCGAGTTGAGATCAGGCAAATTTGGTGGCCGTGACATTAACGTCAGTTCTCAATTACGCTTCTCGAACCGTTACTGGTAATTCAGGCCTTATGACACGGACAGTTGTCACTGCAATCGACCTCGGGGCAGACGTAAAGCATGAAGGGGTGCTGGCGGTTCGCAGTAACGCTCGCGTAGTGCACAGCTTGTAGTGACGCCCTCTATCACTACACTGGTTCCATGGACCACAGGTGAATATCCCCCGTGGCGTCGTAAGCTCCATCGATCCCCTACGCGTGGTGTGTTCCAGCACCCGTTCGCCTGGATGACGGGATATATGGACGCGACCAACGGCTTTGTCTCACAAGAAACTTAATTTATCCAACTGGCTAATTCAGCGGACCAGGCGACACCTTTCTGTTGATGAACACTCGAATCTCCATGATTCCGCCTTAACTGTAATCGAAGTCCGTGACTTGGTGGGGGCCACGCGTAGTGGCCGCGCGGTTTGAGGCGCCATGTCACGGGTTGCGCGGCCCCTCCCTCGGGCATGTGTGTTTGTGTTGTCCTTAGCGTAAGTTCGTTTAAGTGGTGTGAAAGTCTAGGGACCGATGGCCTCAGCAGTTTGAATTCACACACATTTTTGACTTCCTGCGGACCCCTTTATTCAGCAATGTATGCTGAAGCTCGACCACTGTGCTCCATCAGATCTTCCTGCTTTACTGAACAGGCAGTTCTTCGACTACAAGTTCTGTGATGAGACGTGGAAATGCAACACTCTGCCGCTTACTCATGGCCGTATCGTCCTTCAACCATTTTCCACATGTGCTCACGACTATCGCACGCACCATCTCTCAACCACCAGTTCTGCCGTTTCCGCGTTCTCGTTTCCAGGTGACGGGCAATAGCAATATGGTTTTTTTTTTTTTTTTTTTTTTTTTTTTTTTTTTTTTTTTTTTTTTTTTTGCCAAGCTGCTGATGAGGTCATCGGTCCCGAGTCTTACACACTACTTAAACCAACTTAAACTAACTTATGCAAAGAACGACACATACACCCAAGCCTGAGGGAGGACTCGAATCTCCGGTGGGAGGGATGGTCTTTGTTGAATTCGTTTATGTCAGTGGATTTCCCACTAAAATGATTCCTCATTCGCTTCTGCTCCGCTTATATAATTCTCCTTACTGGATCACGTGACGACGAAGCCGTCTGGTGGCGTTCAGTCTCACGCTGGGCAATGGTCATAACGTTTCGTACCATTACTGTATTTAGAAAGTATTAAAAACGTGGCAATTTCTTCTTCTTTTATCAGAACATATCAGGTATTTCTTCTTATTTTCTCAGAAAATATTTTGCTATTTTCTTTGTTGTGTACTAAGATTTTACTGCGTTGTCTGGTTATCTTTGTTTTCTCCTAGCTTTAGCTTCGTGACCAAATGTTTAATGCTCATCGTTAATGTTAATGTTAATAAAGCCGTGGAACGTTCAGGAGTCGATCCTCAGTCGAGCTTAAGATTTTTTTATGTGATTTACCGCTTTTTTCATCTCCGGCAATTTCTGTTAATGTGAAAAATATGAACTTGCACCGTGTTGCAGAATCCGCACTAAACTGTACTTAGGTCCCCCTGTAACTGTCTGGCAAATCGCGTCAAAGGTTGGCAGAAGGCAAGCCGTACCACCTCGAACAGGACCTTGTCCGTTGCCTAGAAAGTTGAATACATATTTCATTACTTAATTCATCAATTTGGGTATTCATCTCTTCCTCGGCAATATACGCAATCTCAACAACATACTTGCATGAAACTTCCTGGCAGATTAAAACTGTGTGCCCGACCGAGACTCGAACTCGGGACCATTGCCTTTCGCGGGCAAGTGAGTCGTGCTTGGATAGTTCAGATGGTAGAGCACTTGCCCGCGAAAGGCAAAGGTCTCGAGTTCGAGTCTCGATCCGGCACACAGTTTTAATCTGCCAGGAACTTTCATATCAGCGCACGCTCCGCTGCAGAGTGAAAATCTCATTCTGGAAACATACTTGCATATTCCTGTACTGATTGGCGAGATAAAGGTGTGCCGAAGAGCTTCCCAATAAACAGCGCTTCTTCCAAACAGACTTTCCTGTGAGTTTTTAACTTTTATCACTCGTGAGTTCCTAATGATAAATTATTCTACCGCGTCACTCGCAGTGTATGAAATTCAGAATGTATAACAAACACGCAACATTGGGTAAAAAACTATGGCAGTGATATATTAAAGCGACGAATTTAAAATTAACGTTTGAACAGGAGATAAAATTTTCATGTTTAGGCATGCGCGTGAAATAATTGTGACAGCGTTACCGAGCTCACAGTTCCGAAAATCCCGGTTTCGAGCGCAAATTCCCCGCAACAGAGGAAAAAAGGACCTGAATAAAGGTTTCAACCCGGGCACTGGCTGCGCTAATTGAATGGATTAGTCTCTTCATTATTATTAACCGAAACGAGGGGTGCTTCACGTTAAACTGCCCGATGCGGGAGCACATCGATAAAAAAAAAATGGAGAACGAGATGCATGTTGCTGAACACCGTCACGAGAGGGACTGTAGGTATATTTCAAAAAGTACATTGATTTTGCACGATCATCTGTCTTCCTTCCCATCCACCTCCCCAAATCGTTTCCACTCGTATTTATATCAAAGAATACTGCATCTAACTCAAATTCGAAGATCCGCTGTACGATACGCGATGCGCTTTTCTTTTCAGTTTAATCCCAGCGAACTGGAAATGACGAATAGGGGTTCACAGTTGTGAAGCGTAAGTGTACTGGAGGCCCCCAAGAGACATCGGGCTAATTGAGTATGGTGCCGCCTTGAGAATGGCTTCTGTACGACGAACAAGACAGTCCAGTATTCTGTTATATAGTATGCCATAACCAGTTAAAGCCAATCATGGATGATCAGATCCTGCAGGGATTCATGATGACGATGTTGGGGCGACACTTGGTCACACAGAACGTTGAAATAAATATTCTGGTTCATGATACCACAGATACCTCTGGCCGTGATTATACTTTCCGCACAGTCGGGTTTAAACGCCTCATTACTACACTTCCTGTCTTATTTAACTCACTGAAGATGTACAGCTTTATGAGCGAGTACCCGACGCCGAATGTCTGTTGCAAGCACTTTTCTCAGTAATATTCGCTCGGAAACTGGTTGAAGTACACATGCAGTCGCTGACAGCATCGATTCCTTGCTGGTCATTGAGAAGGCGTCTCAGGTCACTGTCGATTAAGATCTTTGTATGACAGCTGTTATTATGTCGTGTTACACGGCTGTGGGAGTTCTACCGTTCCATGTAGACGCATTGGGCAGTCGGCACTGATGCGCCAAGAAATGGGGCAACTTCATTCGCGATGCTACTTTCTGCCATTCTGGCACATCTCGACGTCGGCCTACTTACTCTTCTGATTCCACACAAACGACGTACACACCATTTCATTGCGACACTTACGCCAGCGGTGCAGGGTAACAAAGCCACCTGGTGCCAGTTCTAGACCGTCTACAGCAGTCCAAAGCGAGCAGTGTGCTCTTTGAAGGAGGTGTCTGAACAAACACAAGATATTTGTGCACTCTTTCGTCGGAAGCAGACACTCGATGGCTGTGACTACCTCTTTGTCGATCGCTTCTCGATCCGTTTACTAAGAGCCGTGAGAGTAGCCTTTACGGTATTGTACCCCCTGCTAATCCCTCTACAGCTGTGACGACGGTATCTGCTCTCTTTGTATTGGTTTGCAATAATCCCGATTGCAGACGAGTGTGGTTCACGTTTTAATTTTATTTATTTATATTTGTATAGACAAAACTGCTTGGATCCACGTGTTACTGATGGATGAATCGTCAGTTTTAGGAGTCAGACAGCCAGCCTGTTTACTCTTCTAAGCTCTTTCCTGTATTTATAATTTTAAGTACTGTCGCTGTCTAAGACTTTGTCATCTCTCTCTCTCTCTCTCTCTCTCTCTCTCTCTCTCTCTCTCTCTGTGTGTGTGTGTGGGTGTGTGTGTGTGTGTGTGTGAATAGTTGCCACCTTTGTCAAGTGAAAAGTCGGGACACTTCGAACGAGGGGTATTACTTGGCATATTAAACGTGCAGTCGCAGGCCGGGGTAGCCGAGCGGTTCTACGCGCTACAGTCTGGAACCGCGCGACCGCTACGGTCGCAGGTTCGAATCCTGCCTCGGGCATGGATGTGTGTGATGTCCTTAGGTTAGTTAGGTTTAAGTAGTTCTAAGTTCTAGGGGCTGATGACCTCAGAAGTTAAGTCCCGTAGTGCTCAGAGCCATTTGAGCCATTTTTTGAAACGTGCAGTTCTTATTAACGTTCTTCAGTTTTTAACCTCACGAGAAAAGTAAACTACATGTACCATACTGATAACTCAAACTTAAAATACTTAAAAGTTAACAGCGTTCACCTTATATATTGGTGAAAATAAATGAGGTAGTCGCTGGAACCTACAGGCGTACTTGTTGTCTGCTGTAGGGATCTTCAGAAGTTTCTTTTCTTGAAAAACATGCTGACATAACCCTGAGCAGTTCGTATTATAGTTTATTTTAATAAGAAGTTCACTTTCACCAGACGCAAAGTATGCAGTCTATATAAATAAAAATCAGTTTGCGCATGTATGAAAGCTCATCACTTGAGAACGGCTCCACCGTTGTCTTCGTAAGCGTCAGTCAGGTCAAGGTTTGTACGAAAGAAAATTTTTTCAAAATCCTCTGGAAAAGTCGGAAATTTGGATGAAATTTTTATACGAAAATCGCAATGAAACAAATGCGAAGGTCGGTTTGACAGTTATGCTGTCGGATGTTCTCATACAAAAAAAAGGTGACCTTGCAGTTAGACGGTTCTGCTGTCGCTTGTTTTCATAACAACAAATTCCGCATTGGATCTTGATATTTTGCGGAACAGAATACAATTGAAAGTGTACATTTCAGTATGTCATTGGTGGTGATCACATCTTGGGTGTGTTGCAAAGATTGAATTGATGTCAGTTCGCGGTAACATGGTGTGTTGAAACATTCAGTTGATTTCAGTTCGTGGTTTATTTTTCTGGAAAAAATGCTACTAGTGGGGCATCGAAACATCCGTCGGCGTACGCGCAACGCAGGCCAAATGCGTGATCGTCGAGTCAATGTGACTGACGAAGAGCGTAGACAGTGTGTGGAGGCAAATCGAGCAAGAATTATACAGTAAACACTTTCTGTTAAACCGGCTGTGGAAAGGAAATGCTAAGCTGTGCACGATGTCAATTTCCTTTTGACAGTCATTTTTAACAGAAAGCAGGAAACCTGTGTTTATGGCTTACTGTGTAATACTACCTGTTCGTAGATTAAAACAGTGCGAAATACTGCCATTAAAATTGCTACCCTCATAGATCCAACGTGGAAGATCTCTCTCATACCCCGTGTACTGACGATTACAGCCAATTTACTCATTCAATTTGACCTTTATTCGCAGTCAAAGTTCCGTTTGCTGTAAGAATAAATAAGGTCACTACTGAGCGAGGTGGCGCATTGGTAAGACACTAGACGAGCATTCGGGAGGACGACGGTTCAATCCCGCGTCCGGCCATCCTGATTTAGGTTTTCCGTGATTTCCCTAAATCGCACCAGGAAAATGCCGGGATGGTTCTTTGAAAGGGCACGGCCGACTTCCTTCCCCCGTCCTTCCCTAATCCAATGAGACCGATGACCTCGCTGTCTGGTCTCCTTCCCCAAACAACCTAACCCAAATAAGGTCAGAGAGGAGGAGAAGGACGGAGAATGGAAAAGGAAATGGATATAAAGAAGGGGAAGGAGGATATAAACAGCGAGACGAGGGAGGAGGAGGAGATGGGGGGAGAGGTTGTGAATAAGGAACGCGCGGTAGTGGGGGGAACGTGATGGACAGATTTGGGGGAGGAGGGAGGGTACGGACAAAGGGAGAGTGGACGAGAAGAGACATAGAGAGGAGGGTGGGGGAGAGGAGATTAGGACGTATATCCAGTTCCTGTACATAATCGTATTTAGCAATTGCGAAGCATTGCTAGGTTCGGTAGTATCGTGTAAAAGCAGTTAAACTGTAAAAGTAAACCAAGAAAGTAGGGACTTGATAATGTCCCGTCATCTCATGTGTGGACACGAGTCAGTTGAAAAAAATACAGACGACCCATACAAAATCGGCACAGGTGGCAGGCAGTCCTAGTGTGTGTGATTGTGCCAATGTGTTCGTGAATGAGTCTGTTTTAAGGAGATTTTTAGGGCAAGCTTGTTCTGTAGTTCTGTGATAGCACTCGTCACAAGTTATTTAAGAAGGTGTCCAGAAGGCCCAAATGTGCAGTCTCCAAAAATCCAATATTCATCATCGTCGTCATCACCACCACCCCCTAAAGCCGCCGTAAAACGTGTGTGAGGGTCGGCGCCAGCTGGCGGCTGCCCTGTCTGAACGCCGGCTCCAGCAGAGCCACGCACAGGCGACGGCCCGACGCGACCCACCGGGCTGCTGCCCTGCCTGAACGCCGTTATCGCCGGTCGATGCGCGAGATCGTCCAGGCCGCTAATCGAAAAACAACGCCACGCCGCGGGCCGGCCAGGCCGCGCTTAATGAAGTGGGATCGTTTCGGAAATAAAGGCACGGCCCGCCGAGTAATCGAGTGTGCCGGCCTGCTGTTAGCGCGGCGCGTGTGTGTCGGGTGTAACCGCGCGGGTCCTGGCAATGAAGTTGGCTCCGTGATGCGCCAGCGTCGTGTCGTGCGTTATTTATAGCTGCGATACCAGCGGCAGTCCACATACAGCAGCATCCGTCGTTACACTCGACGAAACTGGCGCCACGCTGACTTTCCTTTTTTCCTTGCCACGGATGACGTTTCTATCAGGTTTTCTAAAATAATGGGTTTCTCCATGCTTGGAGGTGCTTGTTACTCTGCAGCTCATTTCTGAACAATTGAATAACCATTCCAGTTCCTAAAATGTTCCTTATTTTACTGCATTAACGGCTTTGATATGGACGTAATTTTCTAGTGGAACACACTGTATATTCAACCAATTGTTGTACATAATGACATAATGAAAGTTTAAATAATTGGCATAACAGGAGTGTAGGTGTTCCGAGATGTAAAAAAAATTAAGTTTACCCATGTGCAGTATAACTTCACAGACAAGAAATTGGCAACATTGTTGCGAGATGAAGCAAATGATTAGCTTCTCATCTTTTTTCCTTCGCCTGAGATCACCTTTTCTATTTTATTGGTGTTCGTTTGTAATCTGGTCTGTATGTCTTGCTACATTTTGGTTTTGTCTGTTTTGTTTATCAGGTCATCTACTGTAATTTACAGTTCTCGTATGTCTTCCGAAATTTCTGTAACCCATTTAATATTGCTCTTACTGTTCCACAGCTTTTCTGTTACTCTCTTAGTAATTCTGTTTTCTGGTGTTATCATCAGACATCCAAAGAATGGGATACGGTTCTTCCTGATCGTGTTCATATTGGTTCTGTTTTTTGTGTGCAGTTTCCTTTGAAGCTATTCTCCAATGTCCATTTATTGATAATTATTAATTTATCTATAGCCTAATTAGTCTTCTTTCTCTATTACTTTTTCCGATGACTTTTACAGTCACAATTTTTTTATGTGTGCTTGTGTAACTGTTTTATAATGTTTTAAATTTGCGGCGATCGATAGGCTTTCTTGATGTACATGGTTTTGGTAGTATAATTTTCTTTGTTGAGTTTTTTCATTGAATTTAGCCATGTCGGTACTGATATATGTTGTATGTTATGATTTCACCTAAATATTTAAATTTATCTACTTTTTTTTTATTTTCTGCTCCTCTCTTGCAATTTTGTTCGGAAGTGCTGGATCACTTAGCATAATATCTATGTCTGACGTCAGCCTCCAGACGGTCAGCAGGCTTTGAAAAGTGAACTGGTGACGGCCATACGATGGTGAACGTAGACTGATCGTGAGACCGCAGAGAAAGAGAGAGAATTTTATGGCATTGGTGGCAGGGAGGTTCATTTGGTCAGTTCTTCCTCGCACAATGGCCCCTTCCCACGCGGTTTTTGAGAGTTGTGTCAGAAATGTATGTGTTAAGCGTAGGTGGCTGTAATGGGATCGTGTGCTGTGAGGTGACGTGTGTGCATCGTGGTGTGATGAGAGAAAGGAGAAGGTGTAACCAGGTGTCGGCCCGTTCCTCTCGAACAGCACCGAAGTGACCACTGGGCCACATGTCCCCATCCGAACGGCGAAGCAGCACATGCCATAGCTCGTGAGTGGAATGTAATCCAGAACATCGTCTCAAAGCCAGGTAAGCAAGACCATTACGCTGCCGCCTCTCATCCCCTTGCCCGCCAAACACTGGAGGCGAAAATTTTTGCCACCACCGCGATTCGAACCAGATACTCCCTACTGGAGTGGCACCGTACAGCCATTCTGCGGTGGTAGGACCCAGAGGGGCGCAGAGGTTTCAGCGAGGGACGCGCGGCTTTCTGTAGTGGCGCGTGCCGCCCCAGTCGTAGGCCGGCTTATCGTGTTCCCGTTAAAAGCCGTAACCGCGCCGGGAAGGCACACGCAGCTTGCAATCCCGCCACCGTGTTCCGCGACACGACGGCACGCCTCACATCCCTCAACGATTGGGGCTACGTACATGGAAACACGAAAACACCCTGTAGTAGATACATATTTACTGCTGGCCTTGCATTTGACTCGCACCCTACAAGCTACTCCAGCCCGTGTGTCACAGTTACTGTCATCGCACTAGTGTAGCGTCGCAATCTAGTTTGACATCAGATTCCGTCCCAATAATTGGGCGAATACAATGGGAGTGGATGCAAACAGTCGCAGTCAAGTTCACTACGTTGGTTCGGAGTGGTCACTATTTAGATACATTTTTCCGAAAACGTTCTTCATAGTTAGGTTCACTTATCACGACGGGTTATTAGGCTCTCAACGAACTGAGCCGGTGTGAGGAGAAAACTTCTTGTCGTTAAATTGTTTCTTTTCGCCGTATTGATTTCGTTGCAGCTATGGAAACGCAGAGCGATTCTCTAGTTTCTGCTGTTTTAAAGACATCCGACAGACCTTATCACACTGGAGTCGGCGAGTTATTACGGAATTTTGATTTGATTATAAACTTTGTCGTTATCTTCGCAAAAGGAAACAGGTAACAACTTTTTATCCTTGGTTAAAATTTCTTTAGTCACTGCAAAACGATTTCATGGGTCTTGTAAGTAAATCACTTAACCAGAGGTGTTCCTTAGTCTTCAAACGTTTTTTTTTCTGATAAATATTTAAATTAACAAACACTTCATTCATTCGTCGTATACGGTGAAATTATTTTCCATCAGATTTATTATATTCTTCGCAAGTAATCAGACAATATAGAAAAACTTACTCGCGTAATAAAGCCTACGGCTTTCAATGTCTTCGTTCGACACTAATACAGGGCTACCATAAATGATTCATTCATTTGATAATGATAGATTTTACAAGTCAGCAGGTGAATACATCTCACAAAATATTTTTTGCGTACAACAAAAAAATTTGTAACTATATGTAGCAATTAAATATCAGCTACGTAGATGTATCCAGCGCCATCTTCTCTTGCTGGCTGCCGTTGGCTGGAGGTTTTTCCAATGACCGGCGCTGATTAGACCCTTTGTAAAGGAAGTACGGAAAGCTAGTCTGCTCTGCTCTTTCATACAACAGAAAAGATGAGCACACCTACTTAGTTTCGTTTAATACTTCGACCCTAATACAGGCCTACCATAAATGATTCATTCGTTTGCAAAGTTATGTTTTCCAAAGTATTACGTGTAGAAATATGATTGATGCGTGAACAGAACCGCAAACTCACGGAGTTTCCATTGTGCCCACCAACTGGCGTTACGAGTGAAGTTTCTTGTGTAATTGGTGTCAAAACAATAAAAGAGTTTGTTTTTGTATTGAAATATGCGAGATCTGTATCTGTCGCAACACTGCGGCGTGCATTGAGAAGGAATTATTTAAAAGAACCGCTATGTTATTAGAGCATTCTGCGTTGATATCGACAATTTACAGAAACTAATTGTCTCTCAACATAGAAAAGTTGCGGTCGACCAAGTGTATCAGATGGAGTTGTGGAGAGGGTGAGGGAAAGTTTCGTACACAGTCCAAAAATACCAATGCTCCGCGCAAGATACGAACTTGGAATACCGCAGCAAACTGTGTGGTAGATTTTGCAACGATGGTTACATTTCAAACCGCACCGTCTGCAGATCGTGCAGCAAATGAAACCGGAAGACAATGGCCGGCGCCTTCAGTTTCACATCACAATGCAGGAAGTGCTTGAAGATGAACGTTTCGCCTCCGAACTAACGTTCAGCGACGAAACAACCTTCGATTTATCTAAATCCTCGTGAAATTGTGGCACTTGAACGAAATTCGCCGTAGGTTAATGTTTTCTGTGCAGTGTCACAGGCGAAGGTGTAAGGGCCGTTTTTCTTCTGTGACGAGAATGCGATGGGAACCTCTTACAGCTTGATACGTCGCAGCTGGCCACAAAAGTCTACTGATTCCGAGCATTTCATCTTACAACAAGACGGAGCACTCTCTCATTGGAGCATCGATGTTCGTCACCAAGTAAACGACGAATTTCCGCAACGCTGGATTACGCGTAGTGGTGAAGATGTCATGTACTAGGTCATGTACTCGGTAAAACTGTAATAATCAACCCGGAGGTTGGTTTGAACACCATAGTGCTTTAATACACACGGTCATACTGGAGCTCAACAGGTTCGAACAACGCGCAAGTATTGCGAAGATGCTTCAGGAATTCAAATGGGAATCACTGGAAGGAAAGCGACGTTTTCTTCGAGGAGTGTGACCGAGAAAATTTAGAGAACCGACATCTGAGGCTAACTGCAGAAATATTCTACTGACGCCAACTCACACTTCACGTAAGGGCCGTGAAGGTGAGATTAAGGCGCGTACGGAGGCATACAGATAATCATTTTCCCCTCTCTCTACGAGTGGAACAGAAAACGTAGTGAGTAGTAGTGGTACGGGAAACCCTTCGCCGCGCACCTCACATTGGCTTGCGGAGTATGTACGTAAAAGTAGAACAGCAGCAGATGCGCTACTGGAAGCACGATAGGAGCGCACGTTCTCGGACAGCATTAAAGTGTTGAAAGTGATGACATTTCGTAGAGAGAACGCAATAGTTCCAGCGGTGGTATTTTTATCCACACGAACAACAAAGATACTAACCCAGTTTCGACCTCTATTAACATCCGTTTTAATCAGCGCCAAATCAAATTTAATAGCAAGCGAAGTCGCAGGACCACAGAATAATTGCTGACAGGAAACCGTGGCTGTAGCAATGTTATAGTCAGCGCCAACAACAGAAAGTTATTTTAACGGTAGGCTGCCGCCTATATACACGATGAATCCTACGCGTGGCCCCATGTTGCGACAGTGACGTAAAGATCACTACAGTAGCGGCGCGCAGCAGCTGCTGACGTGCTGACTGCGCCAGCTGGTAACGTGCGACTGCCCTTCCAGTTTACATACTCTTACACTGACAGTAGTAGGAAGCTGTCCTATCAGAATCCGCACGCTTCTCGCGTTATACAACAGCTTACGTAACTGTAACGCGATATCCTGAGCATCCGTAGCTTCTTCCAGGGACCGGGATACAGTGGTGACCACCCAGAGTGGGTATAGCAAGATACAGCGACGCAGGACGATCGGCCGTGTGCATAGCTCAACATTAACAAAATCGACAAACTGCAGGGTCGGATTCCTGAATGGAGGAAAAAAGGTCTTATGAATATATGCCCGAAAATGCGGCGTCGCCACGTTAAATGGCGATGAAGGACCTAAGTTCCCCCGACCACGTGCGCGTCTGTAGCTCACAGATGACGATTATACAGATTGATGATGCCAGCTCTGTTGAAAATTGCTTCTTCGTTAAAGAGGACTGATGACAGAAATCCCGCAATTGTGATGGTGCAAAAACCATAGAAAACTTTCTCGTAGAGGGAAATCCGCAGCTGATAATCCTTGTACGCGTTGCACGTGATGGGGGTGGCAGCGGTTGTCATGCAGGATACACATAATCGCACTTTGGCTGACGCCATCTCGGCGGGCCACTTGCCTGAAGGTTCGTCTCAATATCCTGTAGAAGCCGGTCCTCCAAATCTGGTGTACGCGCAGTCCTCCGCCACCCTACACGTTTGCCTATCTGGAAGGGGTCTTGATCACAGAAACGCCCAAAAATGGGTGAAATGTCGTGTGATGTGGTTGGTGTCTGTGAGGGTACCGTGCTACCTCTCGACCGTTACCATCTGCTTGGCCGTACACAAACACCGTCTCGGCTTGTTCCCGACATAAATACCTGACCCTTCTGTTGACAAACAACTCGGCTACCTTATCAGCTGTCGTTCCGTCATCTTGCAGTTTGTGTGCTGTTAAAGTCGATGGTGCTTTGACTACACTGCTGGCCACCGTAAATGCAACACCCTGAAGGAAGCATCCGAATCAAGTGACATTTACACCATGGGTTTGCAGCGATGAGATATGCAACTGATTAGAATTTCAGCGCAGACGCACATCACGCGCGCCTGTGGCGCCACCTCATAGCTCCATTTAAGGCTTGGCGATTTCGACGAGTGTACGTTCGGCACGTGTGTTTACCTTGTGGTTGTTTCACAAGACGATCAGTTATGCCTCGTAGATAACAGCGAACATCGTTTGATCAAGTATCCGAGTTCGACAGAGGAAGGATAGTGGCTTACCGAGATTGTGGATTATCATACAGAGAAATCGCTAGTCGTGTTGGACGAAACCAAACAACTGTAATGCGGATATGTGACCGTTGGATGCAGGAGGGTACGACGGACCGACGTGGTCGATCGCATTCACCTCGGTGCACCACTGCGCGTGCTGATAGGCAAATTGTGCGCATGGCAGTGACGGATCGCTCAGTGACATCCCGAACCATAGCACAGCACATTGGTTCTGTAACGCATCATCCAGTGTCTGCGTGTACCATTCGACGCCGTTTACAGCAGAGTGGTCTGTCCGCAAGACGTCCATTGCTTCGTCTACCATTGACGCAGAACCACAGACGTCTCCGTTGCCAATGGTGTGATGACAGACGGATGTGGACGGCAGAATGGAATGACGTTGTCTTTACTGACGAGGCACGCTTCTGTCTGGAGCACCACGATGGTCGGATTCGAGTGTGGAGACACCGTGGAGAGAGGATGCTGGACAGCTGCATTATGCACCGCCACACTGGTCTTGCACCGGGTATTATGGTATGGGGCGGTATTGGATATTACTCTCGCACTCCTCTAGTACGCATTGCCGGTACTTTAAATAGCCGGCGCTACATATCCGAGGTGCTGGAGCCAGTTGTCCTTCCTTACTTTCAGGGCTCGGCCATATTTCAACAGGATAATGCGCGACCACACGTGGCACGCATTGTCCAAAGGTTCTTCGTCAATAACCAGATTGAAGTGCTTCCCTGGCCGGCTCGCTCTCCGGATCTTTCGCCGATAGAAAACATGTGGTCCATGGTTGCTCAACCAGTGACCCAGATTACATCCCCAGCTGCCATACCAGATGATCTTTGGCAACGTGTGGAAGCTGCTTGGGCTGCTGTACCCCAGGAACACATCCAACGTCTCTTTGACTCAATGCCGAGACATGTGGCAGCGGTGATCTCCAACAATGGCGGCTACTCTGGCTACTGATTCTGGCAGGAACCACATGTCACAGACGTCTGTAAACGTAATCATTTGATACTTGGTCAACATGTTATCTACAAAATAAATTTTGCTGTGCTACCTCTTGTCTTTCTTGGTGTTGCATTTACGGTGGCCAGCAGTGTATAATTGATGTACATGGGGCTCAAAGTTGCGTTACCATTGCTTTTTTTTCGTGTGGATAAAAAAACTTTGCTGGAATGAGTGTGTTGGAAAACTTCTCTACCCGAGATGTCGGCACTTCCAAGACTTTAATGTTCTCCCAGACTGTGTAGTCGCGATCTGCTCCCGCTAATTCATCCGTTGCTGGTCACTAACCATTGTGTATTCACTCTCGTCTTCCTCCGACTCTGGAAGTGACTTATCCAGCCAGTGCCCCAAGGAGGAGGACATACTCGCACAGTGTAAGGTTGTCTCGAAACTATGGTGCGACTCGGCATTTTTCTGACTTACAAGCGTTTCCAGAGATGATAAAAATTCCAGAACTGTGCGAAAACCGAAATCTATCAAGTTAAAATTTACGTTATTTTTAATGGACTGTGCCTCAATCGCATACGAGACTTCGTTCAATAAAGTCTTATCGTTACATATCTTCAGCTTTTACAATTTCTTCACAATTACGTATTCCGTTGCTTCCTATATGAAAAACTAGAAAGATAAACGTAATATGGTTAGTGACTGGTCAGCATGGAATGCACACCTCATGTTGTGTGTTTCACACTACTAAAATGGAGTCTCTCACTTGCAGCGAAACACTTGAGCTGTGTTCATCTTTCTCACTTGTAAAGATAGAAAGAATCCCCTTAGCGACTAGTTCTTAGATAGTAAGGGAATTACACTGAAGTAGATATAATATATCGCGATCTTGTTCATTTACACGCTATCACTACTCTAAAACAATTACTGCGATTTCTGTCATTATGCACTTAGCGTTCTCCTGATTGCTAGGTGTCTCCACAAAAATAGTATGGAGATGGGATGAACAAAATAAATGTTTTCATCAAGGCAGACCCACATGCCCCGCATCATGATCTCTAATTTGGTACTGAGTTATGTGTGCCTCGATGGCTGAGTTGGTGGTGGATAAATACCAGACTGGGAATCTACAGATCTGACGTTGAAATGCCCTCGTCCGCGATCGTTTATAGAAATTTTATTTCATGGCTTCTTTCACCTCTAGAAGTAAATTACGTAGAAACTACACCGCATTACTCATTTACAGCGTAAATGCAAAAGTGCACGCGCCACAGCACACAGTTATTGCTCGTCACCGATCTCTCCGTGTTGGAAAACCGTTCTTGATTGAAGGCTTCAGTGGATGGAAATAGACAGCGTTTCAGAAGACGATCTTCTCGCCGAGAGAGAAATCATTGCTCTGTTGAGAGTATTGTATGTAAGTGGAAATTTGCGTTCGGGAGTATGTGACAGCTGCCAGCCACTACACTAGTCGTCGATCCTCTGCACTTGTGCCTACAGGCAACACAACCCCTAGTCCCCGAGCGCAGAATATCTCTGAACCGGCCGAGAACCGAACCCCGGCGCCTTCGCACATAAATTCGCCGTGCTTATCGCACAGCTACCGAGGAGGACTTCACGAAGCTTTCGATGTATCAGTTACGCATTGTTTCATCCTTTTGCAGTTATGCAGAAGTCATACCTTTTGCACCTTATTTGACTACCATTGTATTACATCAGCTTCATCTTCGCTGTACAGAATCGAAAATTCGCAGGTGGACTGACTGAAGTATGCCACTGACCGAAACCTGGAAAATCGGGAAGAGTTAGTTATTTATCAGAGTTTCTTTAAAGACAATATGTGAAAAATACCGTCGCACTGCGATTTAGGTTTCATGTTACGCTGTAGGTTTTCCCTATAACTGGCTGGGTAATTTAGTTTTCGCAGATCGAAGGAAGGAAAGGGAATAGTATAATAGCAACAAACATGCCTAATACAGCTGTGTAGTGTTCAAACTGTGTGATGTCGAAACTAACCTTTGGACGGAGTACAGATTTACTTTTTTTTTTAATTGAGTTGTGTGTAAAAGTACTGGCAGACCCTGCTAGAGGCCGTGTTCACTGGGCGAGGAAGCCCGCCACAGAGGATCAGACAGATTGCGTCCGCGGAGTCGTTAATTTTATATCGGAGTAATCAGATGCGGCGAGGGGGCGGCAGGCGGGCTAATTACGCCTGTCCGCGGCACGCGGGGTCAGCCTTTTAATTCCAGTAATTACAAGGCCGTGTCATCTGCCGCCCCGCCCTCATACATACGCGTGTTCACCGAGGAAGACTCAAATCCGCTTTCCCCTGCGCGGCCTCGCTGGTAGTTACACGTCCGTGCCGTTCGCGTCCGAAAATCCATTCGTGGCAATGCTGTCGTCCAGACAGCACTACTGTGTGCTACATAAGCTCATTGCATCTCGCGTGTACACAGAACTGGACGAGAGCGGTCCGGAGCAATAAAGTTTCGCTTTCGTGTAAAGAATACCCCATACACACATAACTGCAGTGCACGGTTCTATGTGTTGGGTGTCATTATTAGCGACTTTGTGTCGACTACATTCGCACATGAAGAGAACGAAAAGCGATTGACTCCATACCTTTGTATTAGGGATCAGAACGAGAGTTGGTACGAGTCTAGTGCTGAGGGTTGCATACCTTGAAATCAAGGCGCTTCTTTTACGTCAGTTCTGTACCAGCTTCGCTTCTCCCCGCTGTAGTACTGCGAGTGTGAGCCTAGGCTGCGTTCACACTGCCGGCCGGGCCGGGCCGGGCTGGGCTGACGCGTACTGACTCGGCTCAGGCCGACGTGTAGTGCATTCACATTGCGCGCCGCGCCGAGCTGGGACGGCGAAATGGGGGAAAATCCACTTCTCCGATTTTCATGTTTTAAAAATTCTTATCGGTATTTAAGACTTCGCCACATCATTTTATGAACTTATTTTTTCCTTAAAAGCGTTACTTACGTCGTGAAAAAAGAAAAAGTCTACTTTTCGTTTCGCCTGATTTCTTAGTTTCATAACGCTCCCCAACCGATTTTGAAGAAAGTATGCGGCTAAAAAATCTGATTTTTGTACACGTGGTAGTGCAACATCTTAGCTTCGTATTGAATCATTTATCTTTCCATATTTCTTAACAGTCATTGTGAAATGATGCTATTTGTCAACGTTGTGCACTTGATTTACAAATCTTGTAGTGAAAAAGTTATGTAGCGGGTAGCTTACTGTTAGATCCGTTTTAGACCATACATTGTTGGGAATGAAATGTAGCTAAAAGTACCAAAAAGTTTTTGAAATGATAATGATACTGATATCTGTCTCTGGTCTCAAGTAATGCGAGCTATTCAGTGGCGTTAGTGCCGCGTCCGCAAGCCACGGAGTTCGCGCGGTTACAGCTTGGTTTAGTGTAGTCATATAATGCAGGACAGAAAAACTAATTACTGGTGATCAGCGTAGACCTAGTGCCGGTCCCTCTTATTATTTTAATGGTCTCATTCTCTAGATAAATCCAAATGTATAAGAATTTTTCCCTTGGCTACTGGACAATCATCTGCTATGCTTTTATAATTGGCCACACGCTGCATCACAAAAGACAAACAATTATTTGTCATCAACATCCTACAATTAGTATGATGTACATTTCGTATTTCGAACTAAAAGATAACTGAAGCGCAATTCTGTAGTCTCGTTGTCTACTTTGACAGAAAAAATAATGGAGAGTTAATGAAACTACTGTAGATCGGCACAGATGTGCGTTTCATTGTTCTTCATTGTTTTTTTTCTTCCTTGGCGGGCTGCGCTGCACTGTCAAGGTAATCCCCACTCTTTGGCTAAATGGCAGTTAGCTGCCGGAGGCCAAATAAATAAATTTAAAAAGATCCCCACCCTTCGACAGCTGACAAGCAAGTCTGTTGAAAACGCAGCTGCAGTCAACAGTTGCTCGCCTTTAGCTAGTCTGTGCTGTCGTGTAAAACAATGTCTTCACTCTTTTATTGGTATTGTTTTGACTCTGCAGTAACTCGTCGAGTTTTGAAGTACAGAAGAACTAGGAGGTTATGGATTCATCCCATAAATAGCGACAGACATTTAGGAGAGTTTTTTTCTTTATATGAAGAACTTAAAAACTATCCTGAAAAATTTTATTCAAATTACAGAATGAATCATAATACATTTCAGTATGTGCTGCAGAACATTCAAGACAAAATTTCTAAACAGAACACAAATTTTCGCAGAAGTATAACAGTAGAAGAAAAATTGTGTATAACGATAAGGTAAGATTCGTTAGTACACACTTTTTGGTTTGCAGTAGAACTTTGTACAGCATTCGCTACCTCCAGTTAATTGTAGTCATGCTAACCTCTGAGGTGAAGAGAGTTTATGGGACTCCTGAGAATCATTAGGAAGTAATTAGCTTCGTCATTTTGGGTAATGTCTTGCTGTGCCTTCAACGAAGAATCGCAGAAATACTCCTTCAGAATTTTCCAACATTTTTCTTCTTTTTTCTTCATGATGCAGCGCTTGGCAGTGGTGATGGTTCATCATGTGGAGCCACTGATGACCTCACAGAATTCTTTTCATTACCCTGTAAGATAGACAGATTGATAGGCGAAGAGTTTTGAGATAATGCCCTTTGACTCAGTGGTTCTATTTCCACTGATAAGGAACTGCCACAGCATGACTTTACAATGCATTATCATCTGGTAGGGACACATTTCCGTCCCTCAGTGACACTCATATGTGTCTCCGTTTACAAGTAAATGCGAAATATTCAGTGGCGGCAATGCCGCGATCGCTGGCAAGCTATTGTTGTAAATGCATGTAAATACGGTAGATTAAATAAATGAAATAAAAGTAATTTCGCATGTATCATTATAATAAACGTAATTTTTCCTCATTGATTGTGAAATGTGAGGTAACATCTTAAAATAAAAGACGTGTGCAGTCACACTTGTGAAGAAAGCAGAAGGGAAACGTGTGATGCGTGTACTGCAGAAGCTGTAGTGCTGCTCCACAGGCTCGCGCCTGCGGTCGGCTCGCGCCGGCAATATTAAACACTCGGGATGTCGCCGGCTCGGCTCCGGGAGGCTCACGCCGTGTCGGCGCGGCCCGGCCGCCAGTGTGAACACCGCAGTTCAAAACCATGTGTTTGATATCAAAGCGGGCGGCGGCCCGGCCAGGCTCGGCTCGGCCCGGCCGGCAGTGTGAACGCAGCCTTTTAAGAATGGGCGCTGCTGTCGCTTCCTAGTCGTAGACTCGTTCTCTCTTACTGGAGAGTGCAGGGCTGTAAGACTAGTCGTGACCTGGTGCGGAAGTTCGATGCACGACTCTGCTGTTCTTGAGTAGCGCTGACAAGTGTAGCCGCCCTCCGACGATCTGCTGTTGCCGACTGATGTTGCCGGCCGGGGTGGCCGAGCGGTTCTAGGCACTTCAGTCTGGAACCGCGCGACCGCTACGGTCGCAGGTTCGAATCCTGCCTCGGGCATGGATGTGTGTGATGTCCTGACGCCTTGAGTCGTATGAAAGACGTCATGATCAGGATTTGTTTGGACTGACTCCAGCTACAGGTTGCAAAAGCAAAATTGCGTAGATATGCTGCCGGAACACGAGGGAAAATTTGCCTAACTACCCATAGGAGATTCGCCTGGTATGTACAAAAATCAGTGATTGAGGTGGCAAGAGTCATGGGGTACGTCCTCATATCGTGTCGGACCACGTGCTTTTGCTCGGCGTAGTGCAGCAGCTTGACCTGCCATGGGCTCAACAACTCGTTCGAAGTCCCCTGCAGAAATACTGAGCCACTGCAGCCGTCCATAATAGCGAACGTGTTGCCGGTGCAGGATTTTGTGCACAATCTGACCTCTCGACTGGGTGCTATGAATGTTCGATGGGATTCATGACCAGCGATCTGAGTGGCCAAATCATTCGGTCGAATCGTATGTGATTCCAAACCAAGATGGCACATATAAGTCATGAATGTGCAGCAAGCGATATTTGTCTCTGGGCAGGTACGATTTTTAGAAGTCCAACAAAGATACATGACCAAATTTTTCTTTTGGTTCAATGTCAGACTGCACCTTACGTAACCATTACGGCACCTCACCTCAACCTCTCGATACCAGCAATATTCTACTGTGTTTCTGTAAAATAGTTAACATATTTCTGTGACAGCATTCAGATTTGATTTCATTAATGTAGAGGTACTTTGATACATCGATATGTTTATATTGCAATGATATTATTCTTATGTGTATTCTTTCTTTTGTCACTATGATCTTTGACGTACTTGTAACTCTGATTTTTGGGCGCGTAAGCGGTTATTAGGGAGTCAAGCTTTGGTCGTCATGTTAAAAAAACGCAAATTGTAGTCAGTTTATGAAATGTGTACTTTAACAGTGAGGAAGATATATTCAAGTATTTTTGGAACGAGTTACGTGGTATTATATATAAAAAAGAAGTGTCACTTAAATTCGGAGTCCTGATTACTTTTTTCCATCATCATTGTCCTAACTTGCAAAAGTTTAATCTTCAAGAATGGTTTATGAAACACATCTATAAAACTTTTGAATATCGCAGAACAACACCTAGGCCTCTTTGCATCCGAGCTTGGAATCATCACTACCTAGATTTTCGACGATTAAGCCATGAGTTCACAACGAGACCAGCGTGGGAAAGACGAAAAGATGAGTGCCTAGTTTATTAAAAAAGTGGTTCAAATGGCTCTGAGCGCTATGGGACTCAACTTCTGAGGTCATTAGTCCCCTAGAACATAGAACTAGTTACACACACATCCATGCCCGAGGCAGGATTCGAACCTGCGATCGTAGCGGTCTCGCGGTTCCAGACTGCAGCGCCTAGAACCCCACGGCCACTTCGGCTGGCCGCCTCGTTTATCCATTACTGCAATAAATGACTTTATTAACTGTGCTCTAATGACACCTGCCACATAATATAACTTTGTTGTTGGCCGAAAATGCAATATTTAGCAGCGTGAGCCGTCCGGAGTGGCCGTGCGGTTCTAGGCGCTACAGTCTGGAACCTAGCGACCGCTACGGTCGCAGGTCGAATTCTGCCTCGGGCATGGATGTGTGTGATGTCGTTAGGTTAGTTAGGTTTAATTAGTTCTAATTTCTAGGCGACTGATGACCTCAGAAGTTAAGTCGCATAGTGCTCAGAGCTATTTTAGCAGCGTGAGCAACACTACAATGATAATTAATTCTTGACCTTTGTTGTGGTAGTGTTGTTAGAACCTCCATGCATTCCATCTGAAAATCTTTTGGCAACGCATCTATGTTGTTTATAAAAGGTGTCAAATAAATATAAGAATTCTGATTTTTTTTTTTCGAAAATCCAGAAATCAGCTTTCAAATTCTTCTGTCAAGTCGAAAAGTATGGTTTCGTATTTCATTCTGTCTGTAGGATTACGTATCTCAAGTAATCGTAAGACAACAGACCAGCGCGTCTGATGGACTGTCCCGTTATAGAGCGCGACTCTTGAGGCACGGACGACAGTGTTAAGAACGGGACAGACTAATGAGTGAATAGTCTCTTAAGCCCATCTTTATACAGTGGTTGCAGAACGTCGGCTGTTCAACATAAAATGTCGGATCAAAACACCTTCGGCCGACTAAATTTCGAGTTGTTGTTTTATTTGAGCACGTAGCGCTGAAACTTGTTGCTCAAATAAAATAACACCTGGAAATTTAGATGGCTGAAGGTGTTTTGATTAGAAATTTTATAATGAGAGAAAGGGATCGTGTCGCGAAAGTTCCAAATTGAAAATACTGAATTTATCACAAGGTCACATAAGCGGATTTCTATGGATTTTTTTTTTTTTTGCCTATCGTGTGATAGATGCTCACTTGTTGAGCAGCACTGGTACTTGCTTTCCGCCGCGGCCTGCGGGTTGGACACACCAGGGAGGGCCGTGAGCGGCGCCACAGCAGCCGCTGACTGCATCCCGCGGCAGCATTACCAGACCGGGGCCTAATTACAGCCACACGCCGATCGGAGCCTCAGCTCGGCTCAGCTCGGCTCAGCACGCGTTAATTAAGCAGCCGCGGCCGCACCACGGGCACGGGCACGGCCGCAGTTTTAATTAAGCCGCGGAAGTCATTACCCGGCGCCGGCGCCGCCGCTGCGGATGTCTGAACGGCCGGGCAGCGCAGCCGGGCAGTTCTGCGGCGTCCGGAAGGGCCGTCTGCTCTTCTAGCAGCAGCTGTGGCAGCAGCTTTCAGCAAAACATGGAACATTCTAGCAATCTTCGTCTACACTAATCCGCCAGAACATTAGGACCCGCTATCCATATAAACGCGTCCAGGCGACAGCAGAGTCACGTGACGGTCAATAACTGCTGGTCAGACAAACACACGTTGCATGTAGTGTCGGTGAGCGTCCTGTTCGTGTGTAGGATGAGGACTCCGCATGATCTACACTCCTGGAAATGGAAAAAAGAACACATTGACACCGGTGTGTCAGACCCACCATACTTGCTCCGGACACTGCGAGAGGGCCGTACAAGCAATGATCACACGCACGGCACAGCGGACACACCAGGAACCGCGGTGTTGGCCGTCGAATGGCGCTAGCTGCGCAGCATTTGTGCACCGCCGCCGTCAGTGTCAGCCAGTTTGCCGTGGCATACGGAGCTCCATCGCAGTCTTTAACACTGGTAGCATGCCGCGACAGCGTGGACGTGAACCGTATGTGCAGTTGACGGACTTTGAGCGAGGGCGTATAGTGGGCATGCGGGAGGCCGGGTGGACGTACCGCCGAATTGCTCAACACGTGGGGCGTGAGGTCTCCACAGTACATTGATGTTGTCGCCAGTGGTCGGCGGAAGGTGCACGTGCCCGTCGACCTGGGACCGGACCGCAGCGACGCACGGATGCACGCCAAGACCGTAGGATCCTACGCAGTGCCGTAGGGGACCGCACCGCCACTTCCCAGCAAATTAGGGACACTGTTGCTCCGGATCTGTCCCCCATTGAGCATGTTTGGGACTGGATGAAGCGTCGTCTCACGCGGTCTGCACGTGCAGCACGAACGCTGGTCCAACTGAGGCGCCAGGTGGAAATGGCATGGCAAGTCGTTCCACAGGACTACATCCAGCATCTCTACGATCGTCTCCATGGGAGAATAGCAGCCTGCATTGCTGCGAAAGGTGGATATACACTGTACTAGTGCCGACATTGTGCATGCTCTGTTGCCTGTGTCTATGTGCCTGTGGTTCTGTCAGTGTGATCATGTGATGTATCTGACCCCAGGAATGTGTCAATAAAGTTTCCCCTTCCTGGGACAATGAATTCACGGTGTTCTTATTTCAATTTCCAGGAGTGTATTTGAGTTTGATCGAGGGGAGGTTGTGATGGTCCGGAGGCTCGGTACGAGCGTTTCGGAAACTGCACGAATTTCGTGCTGTGCTGATTGTCTTCAACACTTGACGAAACCGAGGTGAAACCACGTCCCGACGTCGTGGGGTTGGGCGGCCACCCCTCAGTACAGAGAGGTCGGACGTCGTAGGCTGGGCAGTCTGGTGAAACAGGACAGGCGGCGGACTGTGGTGGAAGTAACATCGGACTTTGATACTGGGCAGAGTGCAAGTGTGTCAAAACACGCAGTGCACCGAACATGACTAACGATGTGCCTCCGAAGCCGACGACGCATGCGTGTGCCAATGTTAACACCAAAATATCGCCAACTGCGACTGAAGTGGGCGCCTGACCATCGGCGCTGGACGTTACCGCTGTGGCAGAGCGTAGGATGGTGCGATGGATCGTAATACCTTCATCATCATGTCGGTAGGAGGGTGCGACTCTGTCGTCTTCCAGGAGAACAGCTCCTTGTCGTCTGTACTGCGGGATGAAGACAAGGTGGTGGGTGCTCCATCGTGCTCTGTGGAACGTTCACGTGGGCATCTGCGGTTCCAGTGGAGCTCGTCCAAGGCATCACCCACTCATGACGGTCATGTATCCCGATGGCAGTGGCATTTTTCAACAAGATAATGTCCCAGGAGTGTGGCGGAGTGGCTCGAGGAACACGGTGGCGAGTTCCAATTGATGTCCTAGCCCCCCAATTCGCGAGATCTGAAAACAGAACGTTGCAAGGCATCGCAAATTTCAATAAGGTTCGTGTCTCGGAAGTTTGGTGGCGAGCGAAAGTGTTTAAACTTGCAAGGGAATCTCTCCATCGCACCCCCCTCAGATTTAGTTATAAATTGACACAGTGGATAGGCCTTGAAAAACTAAACACCGATCAATCGAGAAAACAGGAAGAAGTTGTGTGGAACTATGAAAAAATAAGCAAAATATACAAACTGAGTAGTCCATGTGCAAGATAGGCAACATCAAGGGCAAGGTAAGCTGAGGAGCGCCGTGGTCCCGTGGTTAGAGTGAGCAGCTGCGGAACGAGAGGTCCTTGGTTCGAGTCCTCCCTCAAGTGAAAATTTTACTTTCTTTATTTTCGCAAAGTTACGATCTGTCCGTTCATTCATTGACGTCTCTGTTCACTGTAATAAGTTTAGTGTCAGTGTTTTGCGACCGCACCGCAAAACCGTGCGATTAGTAGACGAAAGGACGTGCCTCTCCAATAGGAACCGAAAACATTTGATCGCAAGGTCATAGGTCAACCGATTCCTCCACAGGAAAACACGTCTGATATATTCTTTACGACACTGGTGACGGCATGTGCGGCACATGACAGGAATATGTCGTCGACCCACCTAACTTGCACACTTGGCGAATGGGTAAAAAGATTCTTCTACCTTGCCCGATTTAGGTTTTCTTGTGGATGTGATAATCACTCCCAAAAAAGTGATGAAAATATAAGTGTTTGTCACATAAACTCCAACAAATGAATGCAACAGTTTCACAGTCGCACAGTTTTCCCTGTGCTCTGTCAAAATATATGTTTTTTACGTTTTCAAATGTTTCCGTGCGTAGACCGTCAAATCCTGCATATGTCCAAGCAAATCTGAACATGTCCTGGAATTTTGGAGAGCGAAGTTGATTATGTGTGAGTGCCTGAACTTTGATAATTATCTGAAAACAAAAAATTAAACTTTTCACCTGAGGGAAGATTTGAACCAAGGACCTCTCGTTCCGCAGCTGCTTACGCTAACCACGGGACCACGGCGCTCGTAAGCTGCCACTTTTCTTGATGTTGCCTAGCTTGCGCATGGACTTCTCAGTTTGTATATTTTGCTTATTTTTTCATAGTTCCACACAACTTCTTCCTGTTTTCTCGATTGATCTGTGTTCAGTTTTTCAAGGCCTATCCCTGTCCCAACTTATAACTAAATCTGAGGGGGTTGCGATGGGGAGGTTCCCTTGTCAGAAGAACGTTCCTGGAGCCACTCTGTAGCAATTCTGGACGTTTGGGGTGTCGCATTGTCCTGTTGGAATTGCGCAAGTCCGTCGGAATGCACAGTGGACTCGAATGGATGCAGGTGAAGAGATAGGATGCTTACGTACGTGTCACCAGTCAGAGTCGTATCTATATGTGTGAGCGGATCCATATCTCGCCAAGTGCACTCGCCCCACACCATTACAGGACTTGCACCAGTTTTAACAGTCCACTGCTCACATGAGGTTGTCTCCGTACCCGTACACGTCCATCCGCTCGATACAAATTGAAACGACACTCGTTCTACCAGGCAACACGTTTCCAGGCGTCAACAGTGCAATGTCGATGTTGACGGGCCCAAACGAGGCGTAAAGCTTTGTGTCGTTGAGTCATCAAGGGTGCGCGAGTGGGCCTTCTGCTCCGAAGGCCTACATCGATGATGTTTCGTTGAATGGTTCCCGCGGTGACACTTGTTGATGATCCAGCATTGAAATCTGCCGCATTTTGCAAAACAGTTGCGCTTCTATCACGTTGAACGATTCTCTTTAGGCGTCGTTAATCGCGTTCTTACAGGATCTTTTCTCCGGCCGCAGCGATATTTGATGTTTTACCCGATTACTTATATTCACAAGAAAATCCCCACTCATCTCTACCTCGGGGAGGCTGTGTCCCATCGCTCGTGCGCCGACTGTAACGCCACGTTCAAACTCACACAAATATCGATAACCTGCAATTGTAGCACCAGTAGCTGATCTAACAACTCCGCCAGGCACTTTTTGTCTTATATAGGCGTTGCCGCCTGCAGCGCCGTATTCTGTCTGTTTACGTATCTCTGTATTTGAATACGGATGCCTATACCGGTTTCTTTGGCGCTTCAGTGTATTGCGTTCTTGGAAACTTGGGCCACCCACATGTCAGGCCTCCCCTTGTAAGATTAAATGTACATCGATAATGTGAGAGCTGAGTATATTGCATGACTCAGTGTTTTGGTTTAGGCACTGGTCTTTATTTCAGAAGGTGTAACATTTACGTGTGTGTGCGTCTGATACATTTGTAAGGAGCAGCTCCTACGATCGTAGACCCATCAGCGGTACCTCGCAGGCCGTTGTCAACGTGCAGAAATCTCAGTAGCCTTCTCGACTGGCGATGAAGTGAAGTTACAACGCGCCTGAATGGCGGTGTTTAGTGGACGTCAGTGCGAGATGTGAGCCGCCGCCGTCGTCGCATCGGCGGTAGTCGCCGGGACGGAAGTTTAGCGGCGGGCCGGCTGCAGTATTGACTGCCTCTAAGCGGGACGCAGCCGGTTCCTCCATATTTATGTCCACAGAGAGCGGCTGCTGCCCGCCGTGCGTCACGTGATACGGCCGCCGGGCTGCCTCTCCGCCACTCGCAGGCGCCGCCGCCGTAAACTGCGAAGAACCGGAGTGAGGTCTCAAGCCGCGCTGGAGCGCGTTGTCGGCTAAGAACAAGACTCATTGGTTTAACGAAATTAAGTCATAACATGCTGCGTTACCTAGTCCTCTCACGAACTGAGCCATATATCAAAAAAAGGTTCTCAGAGATCTACTCTGCGTATTTTTTAGTGGGAGTTTCGATTATTTAAGCTCAAAAGAACCCGTTTTATTTCCAAACTTAACGAAAGTAATAACCACGACAGAGTTTGGCAACAAACGCCAAAGAACATAAATAATTAAGAAAACGGCTATGATTCTGTGCAGCTGTAGCTGTAAGAAGTAAATAAACTCGCACTTGGTCACGAGCATGACGGAATATGATGTCTTATTGAATGTAAACATAGTTCACACAGCTCTCAGCTATCGGATTCAAAATTCCCACCTACAGCGTGCCTTGTACCAGTAGCGTTGCACCGACAGCGCCTAACTACGATAGCTAGGCCGGCCGGGGTGGCCGAGCGGTTCTAGGCGCTACAGTCTGGAACCGCGCGACCGCTACGGTCACAGGTTCGAATCCTGCCTCGGGCATGGATGAGTGTGATGTCCTTAGTTTCGTTAGGTTTAGGTAGTTCTAAGTTCTAGGGGACTGATGACCACAGCAGTTAAGTCCCATAGTGCTCAGAGCCATTTGCACCATTTTGAACTGACATTTCAATATAGTAAACCGCGTGTAGCCGTATGCTGGAGATTTAATATTTACTCCAACTGAGGGTGTTCTTATCTGAGAAAATGAGTTTAATAATTTCAAAAGCGCTCAAAATCTGGTGTGTGTGAGAAGATAGGCAGTTTTAGATCTCCCAGTAGGAGAAACACCACAGTTGCTATAGCATGTGCCCGTTACAGGCTAAGGTCCCAGATTCGAGTCTTTGTTCGGCACAAAATTTTATCCACCGGGAAGTTGCAAACCAGCGCCATTTATCTGCTCAGCGAAAATTCATTCTGGAAACATGGCAGTACCCTTTCTTACAGGAGTGATAATCCCGAAAGGTATGGAGGAGAACTTCCGCGAAGTCTGGAAGACAGACATAAGAGAGTGAGGGCGAGTTGTGCTTGGATAGCTGAGTTGCGTCCCGGTCTCTCGGGAAGTATCGAAAGACTTAGGTTTACCGGAAGGTTGTGCAAAGTGCGATGCACCTGCCAATTTCTAGACAGTCTACACAGTAGACGGAGTATATATGTGTATGAAGATGTACAGTCGACTATAAGATTGGGTGTACCCCAAGCGGGCGCCATAAGATCACCAATCACCATTGTTCTTTCAGTATTCATAAACGACTTATCGGACGGGGTCGCCAGCACATAGAGACGCTGTTGTACTTGTGTTGATAAATACGGCAAAAGACTCGTAAAAAAGAAAAAAATTCGCGACTTATAAAATTACAAAGTTAATGGTGAACATCTGGAGCACCTGACATTGTATAAATAATTAGCGTTAAAACCAAGAAGCAAAATCAAATGGAAGGATCACCTTAAATTTGTAATAGGGAGGCGAATGTAAGACGTAATCCCAATGGGAAGGTTCTTCGTAAAGTGTGGAGCATCTGTACAGGAGATTCCAAATAGTAGTACGCCCAGTTCTACAGTGATATTCGGGTGTTTGCAGTAGTTAGTCAAGCATAAGCAGGCATCGACCGATTTCTGCTGCCGCTACCCAAACGACTCGGTTTAGCCCACACGAAAGTATAACAGAAATTCTCGCTGAAGTTAAAGAGGAATCCTTGGAAGAAAGGCGAGTTTTTTGAACGCGTGGCGTCTATTCCTTCGAAAAAAAAAAAAAAACAGCACCACGCAGATGCCGCAGCTGTGAAACACTGTATGTAAACTGAACGGGGATCGTGCAGGAGTTACAGCAGTCTGGGGCCGGCCGGGACGCGCGGGATCGGACAGATGTGCGCGACATTTGTGCGATAATGACAGACGCCTTGCCCAACGGCTCATCGTGGTTTTGTTCACTGCCAGATCTCGGTAGATATTCTGCAACCGCCATACTGCGATCCTCTGGCTTTCCGCCAAATGAAACTCAGTGGCCGCTGTCTGTTTGTAATGTTCAAATGTGTGTGAAATCTTATGGGACGTAACTGCGAAGGTCATCAGTCCCTAAGCTTACACACTATTTAACCTAAATTATCTTAAAGACAAACACTCACACACCCATGCCCGAGGGAGGACTCGAACCTCTGCCGGGAGCAGCCGTAGAGTCCATGACTGCAGCGCCTTAGACCGCTAGGCTAATCCCGCGCGGCTGTTTGTAATGCCCCACCGTTGTAGACGCCATTTCGAAGGCTACGTATAGTGCTTTCACGTATCGAAACTTCGTGAAACTATAGTGACTGAAGCGGGAATATTTCACGCCGTCCCACAGCTAATTGTGCATTTTTTCAACCGAAATCTGCCGAGAAAAAATAGTGTTGCATTACTTGTTGAACGTCCCTGGTAGGTGTTGTAAAAACTATGGCTGAGAGCGTTAGCAGGCGCTGTTGCTAGCTAGCGAGGCGGCGAGGTACGGCGGAGGCAGCGGCAGCGGCAGCTGGTCGCCGCGCTATCGCATTCGCCCGCCGTGGAAGTTGGCCCGCCTGTGACGTCACAGCCCGGGGCGGGGCGGGCCCCGGCCCTTCATTAGGCAAGTTGCCCTGCGGAGCAGTTGGCCGCTGACCTCTGTGTGCGCCCCGTCCATCGCTGCGGCTTGCCGGCTTGTTAGCGGCTGCCGCCTATCCGTAGCTGGCTGCTTCTTTCGGGTACAGACAAGAGACTGAGACTTGTCGCCGAGGGTGTTATGTGGAAAGTCAGGCGCCTAACTTCTCCACCTCAAATAACTTGTGACTCGTTAAAGATATTTTTGCTCCCTTACTACCGCATACACCAGTTGTAACCAGGGGCTCATAAAACAAAGAAACACGCGCTTTTCAAACTTTATTAATCACCTACCTAAAGATACAAACTTTGCTTTTACACTTAAGTAAAACTTTGGTACCACATTAGAAGCCCGACACAGCACGATTTCAGAGGAACATGATTATCTCCGCGTTACCACGCAACCGCTTTGTTTTTCTACTATTTTTCACTTTTGTTGCAGCCCCTCCACGCCCACACCGGCATGATGGCCAGCACAAAAGCTCTACTGCCATCTCTTGATAGGCGTTAGTGTTCACTAAGTGAGTTCTTCGCAGTATGTGTCAAATTTCAAATGGCTCTGAGCACTATGGGACTTAACTTCTGAGGTCGTCAGTCCCCTAGAACTTAGAACTACTTAAACCTAACTAACCTAAGGACATCACACACATCCATGCCCGAGGCAGGATTCGAACATGCGACCGTAGCGGTCACGCGGTTCCAGACTGAAGCGCCTAGAACCGCTCGGCCACCTCGGGCGGTGCAGTATGTGGGTACTGCGATGTTTGTGTACGTCTAGTTATAGCTAACCATTAATACGCTTCCTTATGGGGAGAGTTTGGTTCGAAAATTGAACGTAGGGTAGCGGTTTGAAGGGCAGAGGGAAAAAAGTGCCAGGGCAAGAAAATGGAAAGTGAGAAGGTCTTATGGGACTAAACTGCTGAGATAGTCGGTCCCTCAGCCTACAACCTACTTAATCTAACTTGAACTAACTTAGGCTATGGACAACTCACACACCCGTGCCCGAGGGAGGACTCGAACCTCCGACGGGGGGAGCCGCGAGGACCGTGGAAAGGCGGCGACCGCACGGCTTGTGACAGGCCAGCTACATTGTTGGGTAGGTAGTTTCATCGCAGCTCGTTTATGATAGCGGTGGGAGCAGCAAAATCGACAAACCAAAGTCAAAGGAGACTGAGAAGGAATTAAGAATTGGGGAATATGTAGCAGTGACGACACGGAGCGCAAATCCAGTAGGGGGACGATTGTCGTGTGTTTATGAGGCATCTCCCAGTAAATCCTTAGGTGTGATGCAATGAAAATTATACGGAAAGTTACTAAACACTCATTCTGGAGCCTCGAGTATGATCCGACATGTTTGTAAATTTCACAGCATCTCCCTCACTCCATAAATATTTTGAAAGAGGCAAAGACTTAGTGGATGAGAAACGTGTGGAAATGGTGGAAATGTGTACTAAGGAGGTGAAGACATTCTGTAGCACAGAGGCGTTCTAAATGTGAGGCAAACATTAACTGAAATAGTAGAGCCACGCGGAGTGGCCGCGCGGCTAGAGGCGCCATGGCACAGACTGCGCGGACACTTCCGCCGGAGGTTGGAGTCCTCCCTCGGGCATGGGTGTGTGTTGTCCTTAGCGTAAGTTAGTTTACGTTAGGTTAAGTAGTGTGTAAGTCTAGGGACCGATGACCTCGGCAATTTGGTCCCTTAGGCATCCTCGCACATTTCAACATTTTTTGAAATCGGAGAAAAATATGGCTCAGTGGATATTAAAAACCACATTCTGATCGCATGCAACGTAGTGCGAAGAAAGCTTAGTATTAAAGAACGACTTCTTTCAGACATTAACTGATGAGATTCGGGAAGACGACGGTTCATACACGCGTCCGGCTATCCTGATTTAGGTTTCCCGTCATTTCCCTAAATCGTTTCAGGCACGGCCAACTTCTTTCCCCATCCGTCCCAAATCCGATGGGACTGGTGACCTCGCTGTTTGGTCTCTTTCCCCAAATTAACCCAGACCAGCTATTTAGATTGACAAATGATAATATTTGCTGAAACGTATTTATTTAATTCAGAATGAACTGTTTTGGCCATTCAGAATCAATTGAGCGAACCTGCGTTACAAACCCTGGGGAAGAACTGATTAAAATTGGTATAAATGCTGTCATACTTGGCTGGAACACAGTAAGGCTACGGAAACGACCCTTGTAAAACCTTATTTTAGTTGACTTTGCAGACATTTTCAGGTTCTTATATGGAAAGGATGTTCACTTTGAAAGAGGGTTCTCATTACTATGATTCAAACTGAAATAGCCAGTACTAGTCGAAACAGGGCGAAGTTGCAAAAAAAGGCGCTCATATCGAAATAAACAAATACGCCCGAAACACGCCGATAAGGAAAGAAAGGGCTAATAAAATCCACCATTTCCTGGCTTACAGCGACGAAATAAATATATATGTCATTGAACCTAATGTTGTGATACTCGGGTAAAAAAAGTCTTTTCATCAGCTTTCGATCGCTACTCATAGCACTACACTCAAAGCGTACGGATGAAACTGCTACGTAGCGTAGCACAGCGGGTAGACGGGCAGCCAAAGAAGACTCGTGTAGCCTGGTTGGGTCGGCCGCAGCTTCACCTGGATGGCTGTGAAGCAGCCGCGCCCGTTCTGCTGACAACCTGCGGCACCTTGCCTGCCTGGCTGACAGGCAGGAGTGAGCGGGTGCAGCTCTGGTTGGCTCACCGCAGCAAAAGTAATAAGCAATGTTCAAATAACATACGAGTTTGCTGCCGTCGACCACCGCCGATATTTCGACAGGAGCACACCCTGCCATTCTCAAGGCACAAATGCAAGGAGGAGGCAATGTGCAAAGGAATTTAATACCTCGGTTCACAGAGGAGAAACAAGGAAGATACCACACACAAAACAAATAACCGTAGAGCCAACACACAACCAAAGATAACCAACATCATAAATATCGATAGTGACTATTAATCAACAGGTGAGGTAGCACTAATTCTGTCCCTCTGTTTTTGATGAGAGACAGAGCCGGATTCCAAGCAGCATTTAAACAAAATCCACCATCTCTGTTTATAAGGTTGCTTGATAGTTTGATTTCAACAGCTTCCTTAATAACACTATCCCAATAGCTGGACGTGCAAGCCAGAATCTTCGGGTTGTTGTATTCCATAGGATGACCGGTGTCAAGGCAGTGTTCTGCAATAGCGGATTTGCTCGGCTGTTGTAAGCGTGTGTGACGCTTATGTTCAATACACCGGTCTTCCACAGTCCTGATTGTCTGACCAGTATATGACATGCCACAACTGCAAGGAATACGATAGACACCAGCCTTACGCAAACCTAGATCATCTTTTACACACGCCAACAGGGCCTTAATCTTAGAAGGTGGTCGAAAAACACATTTCACATAATATTTCCGCAAAATACGGGCAATCGTGTTGGCAATGCTTCCTGCGTAAGGCAAAAAGGCCGTAGACTTAGGTGCCACTTCGTTGCTATCGTCACTCACCCGTTGCACAGAAGGCTGATAGCGCAACGCACGTTTGATCTGTCTCTCACTATAACCATTCTGACGAAAGGTGACTTCGAGATGAGCTAGCTCAGCTGCCAAATTTTCAGGGTCTGAGATAACGTGGGCCCTGCGAACCAAGGTACGAAGTACTCCTTCACGCTGAGCTGGATGGTGACAACTATCAGCTCGCAGATACAAGTCAGTGTGAGTAGGCTTCCTATAAACAGAACGTCCCAACTTACTTACCATCAGTCTTCCTTCTGACCAAGACATCAAGGAAGGGAAGGCATCCATTCTTTTCCACCTCCATAGTGAACTGAATATTCGGATGGATTGAATTCCGGTGTTCCAAAAACCGCAGGCCGGAGTGGCCGAGCGGTTCTAGGCGCTACAGTCTGGTACCGCGCGACCGCTACGGTCGCAGGTTAGAATCCTAGCTCGGGCATGGATGTGTGTGATGTCCTTAGGTTGGTTAGGTTTAAGTAGTTCAAAGTTCTAGGAGACTGATGACCTCACAAGTTAAGTCCCTTAGTGCTCAGAGCCATTTGAACCATTTTTTTTTTTTGTTCCAAAAACTAGTTTAAATTCTCACTACCACGAGGCCAAACAACAGAAGTATCGTCTGCATATCTGAAAAGACACGCAGGTTTCAAGGTCGCTGACTCCAATGCACGTTCCTCAAAGTCCTCCATAAAGAAATCGGCCACAATAGGTGACAATTGGCTTCCCATTGCGACTCCATCAGTCTACGGCCTTTTTGCCTTACACAGGAAGCATTTCCAACAGGATTGGCCGTATTTTGCGGAAATATTATGTGAAATGTGTTTTTCGACCACCTTCTAACTTTAAGGCACTGTTGGCTTGTGTAAAAGATGATATTGATTTGCTAAGGCTGGTTGGTGTCTATCGTATTCCTTGCAGTTGTGGCATGTCATATACTGGTCAGACAATCAGGACTGTGGAAGACCGGTGTACTGAACATAAGCGTCACACACGCTTACAACAGCCGAACAAATCCGCTATTGCAGAACATTGCCTTCACACCGGTCATCCTATGGAATACAACAACCCGAAGATTCTGGCTTGCACGTCCAGCTATTGGGATAGTGTTACTAAGGAAGCTGTTGAAATCAAACTATCAAGCAACCTTATAAACAGTGATGGTGGATTTTGTTTAAATACTGCTTGGAATCCGGCTCTGTCTCTCATCAAAAACAGAGGGACAGAATTAGTGCTACCTCACCTGTTGATTAATAGTCACTATCGATATTTCTGATGTTGGTTATCTTTGGTTGTGTGTTGGCTCTACGGTTATTTGTTTTGTGTGTGGTATCTTCCTTGTTTGTCCTCTGTGAACCGAGGTATTAAATTCCCTTGCACATTGCCTCCTCCTTGCATTTGTGCCTTGAGAATGGCAGGGTGTGCTCCTGTCGAAATATCGGCGGTGGTCGACGAAGTCACCCGGCAGCAAACACGTAAGTTATTTGAACATTCAATTCGCCGGAAAAAGTTAAGGTCTCACTAATATGCAATGCTTTGTCTGAAGAAAAATATACACAAAATATAAATGGAACCCCATTATCAGATACAACTGTGAAGAGAAGAACTGCTGAAATTTAGAAAAATGTGAAAGAAGCTGTCATTACTGCTATGAAAGAAAGCGAATATTTTTCTCTGCAGCTTGGTGAGAGTACAGAGATTGCTGGCCAGACTAATTTATAAGACTTCAGTCGTTTTGAGTTGAATGACAGTGTTCAAGGAACACTATTGTTTTGCCAGTCTTTGCCGACAGAAAAAACTGGCGAAGAGATTTTGTAATGTATTGACAACTTTATGAAAGAAAACGAAGTAGATTGGTCTCAGCAGGTAGGTTTGACAATTCATGGGGTGCGTACTATGTGCGGTATTCACATTGACTTAATCGCCAAATGCTCTTTTGGTTCGGTGGAGACATAGTAGCTTCCTTAGAAAGGCTCTTACAGTAAAAGGTTTGGACGAGTGTCTCAAAGAAACTCTTGACGGTGCAATAAAAATCGTCAATTTTATTACAGGACGGCCTAAGAAATCGAGTTAAGAGTAGTGTTTTGTGTGGTGAAATGGGCAGTGAAGACACACAGCACAGCTTCTGTGAAGTTCAGCAGCTACAAGGAGATGAACTGCTTTCAAGACGTTTCGAACTCTGCGAAATACCCAGATTTTGCTTCTGGTAGGGACTGTGATAGAGAACATGCGGGTTCGTACTTAGATCGTGTGACTAATGAAAACTGGTTGACACGGTTGGCGTATTAGGCGGATATTTTTGGTGCTCTCAACGTTCTTAACTTAACTTTGCAGATCAAGGGCGTTCATAAGTTTCTTGCGCAACACAAAGTAGAAAAAGTGATAATGAAGCTTCAACGATGGACTAAAAACTGGAACAAGATTCCTTCAATTTATTTCCAATCTTACATGATTTTCTGGAAATCATCTCTGTGAAAACTGATAAAACAACAGCTAAACTTTACACAAATATCTCTAAGTATCTTAATTGTTACACTAATTTTCTTTAAAAAGTAACTTTCTCTAAAACAGTTAATTCTTGAAGAACCACGATTTTTAAAAGTAATAATAATTTATTTTAGACACTTATACCGTTATTATACATTTTGTCCTTCATTTGTATGAATCAGAAATCTGCTAACTAGACTTACTAGAGCAGTGTCTAAGCTTTTTCATGTTTCTTTTAGGAACTACTTCCCTAAAACTGGGTGCGAAATCCAAATGATTAGAAAGCCCTTTGTAGAAGGTTACTTCAAAAAATTAAAAATGTCCTCAAGTGAAGGAGACTTTCATATCAAACGACCCTAAAATCGTTTTCTAAAACGCCACCATTCATCCCGTTGTCGGTAAGTGTTCGGCAAGAGTGTCCAACAATTGCCAAATTTGCACTGAGACACTAGAGGGGCGATGTGAATGAGCCTTTTCAACTTTACTTTTGAGAAATAAGTACAGGGATAGATTGAATGTAGATTGTAATTCAGGCCAAAAGCAACGAGTTTCAATCCAGATACTGAGTCTGTCGTGGCGGACAAACAATGTCAAGAACCTCATTGAGATCTTTTCGACACTGACCACTCGATTTTGAGTTTACCTGTAGCTGTGACAACTAAGTGAACCGAATAAAAATCTTTTCTTTACAAAAAATGTAAATATTTTTCAATCCTTCTACAGTATGGTTTAGTAATTAGGCCTACTGATATGTGTACACTTTATATGGAGGAATCTATTTCTGTATTTCTATATTTTTTACTTGTATGTTTTAGCTACTGAAACTGTAAACATTTTTCACAAAATAGATGGTCCGCGCAGTTAAAAATGTTGCGAACCGCGGCTCTAAAGAATTAGTCCGCAATGGTGAAACTGGTCTTACCAACTAAGGCGTCATTCTTTCCTTTTGACATGCGATAAAATACCCAGTATAATGTAGTCGGTATTCTGGGCAAAGGCGCGGACATGGAATCTGTGTGGAACGCAGCTTTCCCCGCCGCAGCGTTCAAAGACGGGAGTTTCGAATGGCGCAGTCCCAATTACACGGCCGGATGTCTGAGCACACAGTAGGTGCAGATGTCGCACGGGGCGCTTAATGAGTCGCCTCAGCCAATACAGCCGCGCCAGCGGTTCTCATTAATGGACCCCGATGATGGGTTGGTGCTCGAAACCCGCGGATAACGAGAGCCGAGGTAACCTAGTCCCTGGTTTTTCTTTCAGCTCCGCCCGTGCTGTGGCGGTATTGGACCCAATCTTTCTGTATCGCGGGAAACCATCATACGTTGTTGCGATATTGAGATAACAGTTTGTTCCGTCTTCTCATAGCCGTAACAAGTGACTTTCTCTCCTGGGCTCACGTATTAAACTTCACTGTTTTTTTATACACCTCATCAGCAGTTAGCTTTAACGTCCGAAGAGAAGAGCACTTAAACGTGAAAGTACCTATATTGTGAGTGTCTATAACATTTTCTTTATTTCTTCTGTTTGTGGCTTAGCAACATTTGTATCATTTTATAGGAGAGAAATTGTGGTGCGCTCAAGATCCACAAGCTGATGATGTATATCTATCTACACAGTCAAATCGAAATGGTCGTCATGTTAATGTTCCGGTCACGAAAGCTGACAATAGCCGCGAGAGCTGTGTGCTGACCACACGCCCCTCCATATGTACACTCAGTGACGCCTGTGGGCTGAGGATTGCACGGCGGTAGCTCAGTAAGGTTGGGCCTTTCGAGGCCTTTTCGGACGGAGACCATGTTAACGTCTTGTGGAAACGCGGGATGCACATTTGAAAATGGAAAGATCTTTGACTCTACAGCGCTATGTCTGGGACTCCAACCCGGACTCTTGCCTTCGAAATTCATTGCCTCGTTGTGAGACGAGCGGCGGTATTTTAGCGCTGAGTGTTCAAAAGTAATAGTCGGATTTAATAAAAACCCTTTTCAAAAATATTGTTCTGGTAGTACGAACAGTTTCAACAGAAATGCGCATGAACACATAACATTGTTTTAATAATGAAAGTAAAATATATTGCTAAAAGGTGTTACATGTTTCACTAATAGGCGGTGTAGCTCTTGTTATTAAAATGTTTTTGACGGATGGTAAAATTGGAAAATAATTGCCTGTTGATGCAAGAATCGTGTTTTCCATTTATGGAAGTGGAAACGCATTCAACTGTGAGCTGCGAAAAGGCTTAAAACGTACCTTTCACTCATATATATGTATCTCATATGACAGTGAGTTTTTGCATTCCACTGTAGAAATCTCGTGCATTTCTACGAAAACCGCTTCATCCGAAACTGCTTTCGTTACCCATTTTTGTCTTCCTTTAGGTCAAGGATGTTCAGCCTTTAAACTTACCTGGGTCACACAGGAAGAAGAGTACTTTTCGGCCGCATACAATACACTTGAAACGAACAATAACCGCTGACCAAAGAAAGGTGGGAGGGGGCGGTCAGAGGTATGTACTTAAGTATTTCAGTATTTATTAATATGTGATTATTTATTCTAAAAAAGCAAAATGAAATTAATTTGAGATGTTTTATAGGAGATTTCATTAGTTTCATAACTTTACATAAACAGAACTGTATGGAACTTGTTTTTTTTTTTTTTACCTATTATGTGACAGATGTTCACTTCTTGGGCCGCATGCGGCCTACAGGCTCGGGTTCGACAAAAGAAATGGTTCAAATGGCTCTGAGCACTATGGGACTTAACTTCTGAGGTCATCATTCCCCTAGAACTTACAACTACTTAAACCTAACTAACCTAAGGACATCACACACATCCACGCCCGAGGCAGGATTCGAACCTGCGACCGTAGCGGTCGCGCGGTTCCGGACTGAAGCGCCTAGAACCGCTCGGCTACCGCGGCCGGCCGGGTTCGACATCCCTGCTTTAGACACGGTTGGTTACACTATTAACCACGAATGTTGCGCCAATTTAGTTGTTTTCCAACTAGATGTAGTTTCTTTGAAAGGCCATCTGGTTGGAAAATTTAAAGTCTGGTTGCTAGTGGGAAATTTAGTCTTTTTAAAATATTACCTGGTTGAATTCTAGTCTTTTTAATATTATATTCTTCGAAAAACTTATTTTTTTCATTCTGGTTCATTTCAGTATACTCAACAGGTTATAGAAGAAATTACTTTCTTGCAACTGCTTATAGTATAAAATCTGTTAAGAAACAGAAACGTCCGTTCGAAAGGCTGCTTCCTGGCTACCGCGCATGCGCAGAGCGGAAGTTGCGTCCGGTCCCAAATCTGGATACTTGGAGTGGGGCGCCAGCTGTTTGAAGAGCGACTAGCAAGTAGCCACGTGCTGCCTGAGGACAACTTCCTGCCGCTGTCAAGCTTGCAATTTCGCGCATGCGCATAATTCTGCTTGTAGTGAGGGTACGCGGCCGCGGTTTTTTCCATTATCTTTCAACAGCCGATCGCGTTAGTTCACTGTTTATGGATCTTCGATAGTTGTAAGGTAAGCACTTTATTTGCTCTTATGTTTTATTTTCGTTTATTCTTATAAAATCACCTGTAGAAGTTCAGGTGATCGCCGCTCGGTGACAGTCGATCAGTAAAACGCGTTTGAAGAGCCCAGACAGCAAGCACGGGCTCTTGACGTCACAGAAAGTGTTCTTCCTAAATTATCTAGAGTCTCACTAATTGCCAACGTCGACGCGCATGCGCAGTAGCGCCTGTTTGCTGGTTCTTCAAGTAGCTTCCTGGCAGCTAACGAGTGCAAGAAGTACATAAGTACGGAACTGTCATACTTTATTTTGTAAAATTATTTTAAGTGTATGAAAAATTGAAATGGTAATTTAACTAACTTCAGTATTTCATGATACGGTATAATGTTTCTGTTATATATTCGCATTGTCGAGGACTGAGCAGCTGAACGAAACGCAATCTGCTTGTTATTATTCAGTTATTGTCGCGTTCGTGTCAGAAGTGGCTGCGCTGAGTGCTTGTTGTCCACGTCATAGTGATTGATTATAATTACAGTACACCCAAAAGTTTAGGGAAGAATGGTTAAAAAATCCGAAATTTGTCCAATGGTTATCACAAGCTGTAGGAGATGACACAAAAGCATTGTGTAAAGTGTGCCACTGTACTGTAAGAGCTCGGTTAGCGGATATAGAAAATCACGCAGAAACAAAAGAGCATAAATCTGCAGTTTCTTCCGTTTCTTCCCAAAGACAGCCAAAAATTAATTTTAAACCAGTTCAGGATTCCGTAAGACGTTACGAAGCTGAAGGGTCACTCGCCCTCTTTGTGTCCGCACGTTGTGCTATAATGTCGTGCGATCACTTAGGAGAAATGTGTAAAAACACAAGCCAGATTAAGTTACATCGTAAAACGTGTAGTGCTATTATCAAGAATGTTCTTCGGTCTTATTTTGCGAACCATCTCAGAAATGATTTTTATGATGGTATGTACAATATTTTATAGGACGAATCAAATGATATTAGTGTCACTAAACCTCTAGCAATTGCTATAATTTATCATAGTAAAATATCTCACAAGATTGTTTCGACATTTGTTACACTAGTCGAACTCGAAAAATGCAATGCCGAGTCTACTGTATTAGCTATTAAAGAGGAGGCGTTAAAAGAAGTTAATTTAGATTTAAAGAAAACTGCAGTGAATAGGAACAGATAGTGCTAGTGTGATGGTCGGTATTAATAACGGAGTGTATGAAATACTTTAAAGGGAGATTCTGCATTTCGTGTGTCTATCATTCCATTCAGTTGGCGACCTCTGCAGCAACTGCAGAATGTCTTCCGAGAAATTTGTACTTTTTTGATTAGGGAAACATACAACTGGTTGAAACTTCCTGGCAGATTAAAACTGTGTGCGCGACCGAGACTCGAACTCGGGACCTTTGCCTTTCGCGGGCAAGTGCTCTACCATCTGAGCTACCGAAGCACGACTCACGCCCGGTCCTCACAGCTTTACTTCTGCCAGTATCTCGTCTCCTACCTTCCAAACTTTACAGAAACTCTCCTCATACAACTGGTTCTCTCGATCTACTTCACGACAGCTCTTTTACCACCAGATTTTCTCAGTCCTAAATGATG
This sequence comes from Schistocerca serialis cubense, assembly GCF_023864345.2. Classification (NCBI taxonomy): domain Eukaryota; kingdom Metazoa; phylum Arthropoda; class Insecta; order Orthoptera; family Acrididae; genus Schistocerca; species Schistocerca serialis. The sequence continues at coordinate 1,283,604,640 of NC_064638.1, read as the reverse complement.
GGGAGGAGCCACTGAAGATCTCCCATGGTTATCTATTGAACCTGCGGTATGTAGAATAATTGGTCAATCGCTCGAGTAAAAACTTATACTGAAATTGTTAGGAAAAGCGAAAAATGCTACACAGCGGGACTGCTTTATTCGATGTTCAGTGACGAATTTAATTGTATAATTGCTATTTTTGAAACCTATTCTTTACAGTCTTCAGAAAGTCATCAAGGAATTCGAGTCGAATGGTGTGGACCCATGCAAGTTATTAGATGTCCTCGTAATTTTTATTCAATCTCTTCTTAAGCAAGTTGTCATTCCCACGATCCAGTTCAGAGAAAATATCTTGACAATGATTTCGAAAATCACCTAGATCCAAAGCCGAATCTTGGATACTAGTATGAAAAAAAAATTTCAGAAATTAGAAACAAAATAACCGAAGGTGATGAAAAAAATTTAGATAAAGATGTGTAAAATTTGTTTCTTCACTTGTCAAACAATTACAGCAAAGATCGCCTGATAATATTGAAGTATTGAGGAAATTATCTCTTCTTGCAGTTTCAAGGGCGCTTGTAGTGGTAAAAGAACACTTTAATTCCTCTATTAGAAAGCTCTCACTTGGATAATGATAGAATTACATAATTGAATTACAGTGGCAAAAATTGACCGTCGTCCAATGGGATGACGTTAACAATTCTGTCGATTTCTGGTGTGAGGTTTTCAGTTACCATGACACCAGCGGTGAGAATCCTTTCAAAGAACTTGCAGATTTGTATTATCTGGGTTCCTTGGTCGAACGGCGAGGTAGAAAGAATATTCAGCCAGTTGAATCTCGTCAAAACGAAGATAAGGAATGGAATGCGTAGAGATATCGTAAACGCCATATTAGGGATTCGTGCAGATCATCGCAGAAAGAATCTGTGCTGCCATAATTAAAGATTTTCTGAGTCATTTCTCAGAACAATTGGGACAAATGAAGCATATAAACCGAGACCATGAAGACGGTGGCGATAATGATGAAGACGACATTCTTATCCAGTTTAAGTACGTTTAGTAAAAAATATGTTATTTATGTAGCCTGTGTCTCGAGTGAGTGGCGTTTCATTGTCATTTTTATGCTTCTGATCAAAATTTAGAATCTAGTTCTTCTAAGGCTTTTTTTAGTCTTTTTTACTCTCAATGTGGGAACACTGCCAACCACCTTCCTGTAAGGCTGTTTTTGGTGCTTGTTGTACTACAAAGTTACTCCGCTTCGACTGACTTAGTAGAATGTGTTCTTTCTAAATTATCTAGAGTCTCACTAATTGTTACTATACTCGTATGTACATTTAGTTTGCATTTGCTGCCTCGTTGACGATAGAGCTTTGGTTCCCAGCAACACAATCTTAAATATGAAGATTTTTTTTCTATTTAGCACGACTGGTGATGTTCTAAAACGGTGTTTCTGGTTTGTGCGGGTGCTCTTTTAAATGAAATTTGGAACTAAAAAAGAGTAATGATTCTGCGGTTACAACGAAAGTGAATTATACAATGAAGAGCCAAAGAAACTGGTACACCTGCCTAATATCGTGTAGGGCCCCCGCGCGCACCCAGAAGTACCGCAAAACGACGTGCATGGACTCGACTAATATCTGAAGTAGCTTTGGAAGGAACTGACACCATGAATCCTGCAGGGCCGTCCATAAATTCGTTAGAGTAAGAGGGAGTGTAGATCTCTTCCGAACAGCATGTTGCAAGGCATCCCAGATATGCTCAATAATGTTCGTGTCTGGGGAGTTTGGTGGCCAGCGAAAGTGACTAAACTTAGAAGACTGTTCCTGGAGCCACTCTGTAGCAATTCAGGAGGTTTGGGGTATTGCATTGTCCTGCTGGAATTGCCCAAGTCCGTCGAAATGCACAATGGACATGAGTGGATACAGGTGATAGACATTATGCTTACATACGTGTCAGCTGTCAGAGTCGTATCTAGACGTATCAGGAGTCCCATATCACTCCAGCTGCACACGCCCCACACCATTGGAGGGTCTCTTCCAACATGAACACTCCCCTGCTGACATGCAGCGCCCATGGATTCATGAGGTTGTGTCTATACCCGTACATGTCCATCCGCTCGATACAATTTCAGACGACACTCGTCCGATTTGGCAACATGTTTCCAGTCATCAACAGTCCGATGTCGATGTTGACGGGCCCAGACGAGGCTTAAAGCTTTGTGTCGTGCAGTCATCAGGGGTACAAGAAGAGGCCTTCGGCTCCGAAAGCACATATCGATGATGTTTTGCAGAATGATTCGCAAGGTGACACTTGTTAATGGCCCAGCACTGAAATCAGCAGCAATTTGCAGAAAGGTTGCACTTCAGTCACGTTGAACGATTGGTCCCGTTCTTGCAGAATCTTTTCCCTGCCGCAGCGATGTCGGAGATTTCCTGTTTTACCGGATTCCTGAAGTCCAAGTACACTAGTGAAACGTTTGTACGGGAAATGTTCACTTCATCGCTATGTCTGAGGTGCTGTGTGCCATCGGTCGTGGCGCCGACTATAACACCACGTTCAAACTCACTTAACTTTTGATAACCTGCCATTGTAGCAGAAATACAGGTCTAAAAAATGCACCCGACAATAGTGTTACATAGGCGTTGCGACCGCAGTGCCGTATTCTACCTGTTTACATATATCTGTGTTTGAATACTTATGCCTGTACCAGTTTCTTTGGCGCTTCAGTGTACATGTTAAGTAACTACAGTTTGTTCAGAGATCATTGAACATTTCCAGCCATGTTCGTGCTATACTGTTTACTTAACGATAACGATATCTGAAAACAAAATCGTTCTTCTTTCCATTATGCTTGCAGTTTATATAACTGTGGCGTGTAAAATCCGGTATTAACCCTAACGGACAAGTGGATAGGGACACGTACACCTACTATACGTAACAGCTTCGTGTGTCCCAGAAAGGCGAGAAGGAATTAGTGTTGTTGAAACTGAATCGACGTCTTAACTTGACTCGCATGCCCCAAATATGGCGTAGGTTCGTTTGCGCGATACGCGATGTGTTCTTATCGAAATACGCGGAGTGATGGGCGTGTTTCTCCAGCACTGTCGTTAAGATCCACGGCTCGTAATCGGATCACGTGTGCTGGCGCGGCGGCATCGAGAGAATACCGGCCTCCCGCTCAGCCGCAGCACCTGGCCGCCTTTTGTAGCTGGATTACGGCCCGACGCAACACAGCAGACCGCACACATTGTTGCAGGTGCGCTCGACATCGTGCGTGACGTCACACGGGGGTTTACTCTAGCGGGCTGCCAGCAGTGTTGCCAATTTAGCGACTTTGCCGCTAGAAATGGCGACTTTTGCATTCGTCTTAGCGACAAAAAAAAGTTTTTTAGCGACAAAAATTATATAGCGACTTATCTGGCAACTTTTGGAGTACTGACGACTTTTGAAGTACAAATCAAAACTATTTTGGGCCAGTATTTTCATTAAAAAAACTAAGATTTTAACTATAGAATGGGTACTACACTGACTTTGTTCTAGATTTACCAAGTTAAATTAAGTTCTTAGCAGATCATGTAGCATTGTTCAGCATTTAGTAAACCTGAATGTGGGAATTGCCACAGAGTAAGAAAACCTTGACTATAGAACAATTCATTATTCATTACCCACTAGCCTGTTATCGTCGATAGCGTATCGATCTATAATACTTCAACTTTTGAACTCCCTTTATTTTTCGAATCGACAAAAAACATACGTAACATTAAGTATAATAAAATACATTTCTGTCCAGCAACCTCTAATTTTTCGAAATGTTAACTCGCAGTCAAATTATTACCACATGCACAGTGGTTAACGCAAGAACAATTCGGTGGGGGTATCTCAGACATTATTACGTTTTAAACAATGAACAATAGGACTGATATCGAGTTACCGAGTGAGTAGGTTGTTTCATGACCTCTAGTTCGCCTGAGTTTTAATGTATTTTCAGTGATTATAAATTGGTGAAACTTATGTTGTGGTGGCTTACATAATGGATTTACCGCAGAAGAAGAAGCAGTACGCTCAAAAATATCGGGATGCGTGGGAAGCAGAACCTGAATTCAATGGGTGGCGGAAACCAGTCGTTGGAGACTTATCCAAGGCAAGATGTCAAGTATGTGCAACAGAGTTTTATGCTAAATTGTGTGATATTAAAAAGCATTCGAAAACTATTAAGCATAAACAAAAAATTCATTTAAAAAAAACACAAACCACCTTACCTGTGAAAATTGTTCCGAAAACTACAGTTAGAATAGCAAGCAGAGCGGAAGGCGCCCTTTCTTTATTTATTGCTGAACATTGTTCTATTTTAGCTGTAGATCATTTAAGAATACTGCGCAAGAAGGTGTTTTCCGGCGATGAGGGCGCTAAAAACATGCAATTACATCGTACAAAGTGCACTAACATTATAACTGAAGTTTTGGCTCCATATTTTACACAATCATTGGTTGAAGATATAGGTAACCAAAAATACAGTGTACTAATAGATGAATCCACAGATGTATCAATATCTAAAATGCTAGGTATCGTTATACGGTACTATAGTGTAAACAACCAAACTATTAGATCAACATTTCTCAAACTCGCTGTAGTAGAAACTGGAGATGCAAGAAGTCTGGCTGCTGTTCTTGCGAATTCTTTGAAAGATCTCAAACTTCCAATCGCTAATATGGTAGGAATTGGCACAGATAATGCTTCTGCAATGGTTGGAATAAACAATGGGCTTTTCGAACAACTCAAGAGAGAATATGGTTTGAAGCATTTGGTATTGATCCGTTGCATTTGTCACTCTCTTCAGCTTGCAGTTTCGCACGCCTCAGTGAATACCATACCTAGAAACATAAAGTTTCTTGTACGGGAAACCTACAATTGGTTCTCCATTTCACCCAAAAGACAGAGGAATATAAAAAGGTTTATGAGACAGTAAATTGTGGAAAACAGCCACTAAAAATTTTGAAGGTCTGTGCAACACGTTGGCTTTCAATTGAACCAGCAATACGAAGAATTCTGGAGCAGTGGGAAGAACTAAGGCTACATTTATCACTTGCCATGGTTCAAGACAATTGTTACACTGCCGATCTTTTGTACAAGATGTATTGTGACGAATCAAATCATCTTTACGTTTTACCTTGAACATGCTTTAAAAGACGTACAAATAGCAATAAAAGCTTTTGAAGGAGAAAACAATGACCTCACTAAATTACTAGATACACTTCTACTTCTCATGCAGTCACTCGGACAAAACATAGTTTTTCCAACTGTTGAGTTGTTGACAACACCAGTTCCAAGCGAATGTATGTACGCAAATCCGAACCTTGGCTTTATGTTTGAACAGAAATTGTCTGAGTCAAGTTTGTCTGAAGAAAATAAAGTTTATTTGAAGAAGAGATGCATTCAGTTTAGTCTGAAACTCATTAAAGAAATTCAACAAAGACTGCCAAGTAACGTTACGATCCTGAGAAAAATGTCAATGCTGAATGTTGAAGAAACACTAAAAGTGAATAAAAATGATTCTGTAGCGGATGTAGCCAAAGAATTGGGTTTTAGTGGCGATTTCATAGACGGCATGCTGCAAGAATGGCATAATATCAACTTCATTAGGTAGAATAACACTACGGACACTGTTCGATTTTGGAGTGAGGTTTTGCAGTATACAAATGCCGCAGGGGAGAATCCTTTTTCTTTGGTTTCACAGCTAGCAATCACTGTTCAATGCCTACCGCATTCAAATGCAGAAGTGGAAAGAATATTCAGTTCTATGAACATTATAAAAACTAAACAACGTAACAGATTATCGTTAAAGACAATTAATGCTTTGATCATGTTGAGAGACCAGCTGAAGAAACAAAATAAAGATTGTGCATCTTTTGACACACCGTCAGACATATTGGAGCTTATTGGAACGAACAAAAGTTACTCTTTTGCGACAAAACCAGTCGTACTGCAACATCATCTTTTGAGCGACGTTCAGCCCTCTACATCAACTATAGTTCTGTCAGAGCATGAAACAGAAGAGTTATTCGATCTTCTGAGTGACGACGATGAATAGCTCACATGCCGGTATGTATATATTTTGTAACCTAATTTGAGTTCTTGCTTTCTTTTGTTACAAATATAGTTGTATATTTCTAGTATATTTGACTACTGTGATTGAAACAACAATTTATGTATTGCGTCAATTATAATAACATGTTTAATTAAATGTTAGCGTATTTTATACGTATGTTGTTGCATGCGATGCGTCATTTAATTAAGGCAATATAGCAATTACGTATGAGACAATTTTTATTAATATTATAATCCCCCCCCACTGGCTTATTGCACCATTCGCAGCACGAAATTTTCAGTACACCCCTAGTAAAATTAGTTTTAGCGACTTTTGATATTGAATCTAGCGACTCGGGTTTTTTAGAGTGGCAACGCTGGCTTCCTCGTGTGATGGAGGCTGGAGAGAAGCTACTTTTAGCCGATTCTTAACGGGAAGTGACGTCAGAATGACGTGTCTTTCGAAGAACCCGGTACTACCACGAAACTTGGTAGCAGTTGTGAAGAAAATGGTTCTTAGAGATCTACTTTGCGTAATTTTGACCGTGAACTTCGATTATTTAAACTCATAAGAAATCTGTATTGCTTCACAAACTTAACGAGAAGTAGCCACGTCCGAGCCTGGCAACCAGCTCCAAAAGAACATATAACACGAAAACTCCCGTAAATAATTAAGGAAACAAATCTTTTTTTTTTTTTTTTTTAGGTACAAGGTGACACAGAATAACGGGAATGTTTGGAATGAGTAGTGGCAACCATGGGCAGGTGGCAACACTACGGGTTCGTGACAGTTAAGCGAGTAACCAGCCCGCCATTTGAGTAATCATGGATCAGTTGTACGGACAACAGCGTGCGTCAGCCACAAAATATTTTTTATAAAAGATATGATAGTTTGGTAGCAGCGCAGAGGGTGTTTCGACGTTTTTATAATTTAGGACGTCATGATGCCGTTCCGTCGAAACACGCGATAAAACGATGATTTAATAACTTTGAAGAGACTGGGTGTGCCCTCAAGAAGAAACCAAGAGGACGACCAACAAGTTTGCGTTCTCCAGCGAACACGCGAGAATGTCTTACGGAGCCCACGGCGTTCAATTCGTAAGCAAGCAGCAGTGGTTGGAATGTCCCGCGACAGCGTTCGCAGAATTCTTCATCTTGATTTAAAATTTCATCCGTACTAACAGAAGATGGTACAACAATTGAAGGACAACGATTACCGATTACGATTAGGATTCTGTCAACAAATGAAAACAAAAATAAACAATGACTATGAATTTCTAAACAAGTTGTGGATGTCAGATGAGGCACATTTTCATCTCACAGGTCATGTCAATAAACAGACCTACCGTTACTGGGCAAACACAAGTCCTAATGACGTTCATGAGCGCCATTTACTCGCTAGTAAAGTGACAGTTTGCTGTGGTGTTTCATCACATGGGATTATAGGAACGTATTGTTTCGCAAATGAACAGCGAAACACAATAACGGTCAATGCCGATCGTTACGTGGTTATGTTACGAAGTTGCGTTACACCTGCATTCAACAACTTTTCAAACGTTCAACAAGCCTGGTTTCAACAGGACGGAGCGACATCATACACTGCATGGCAGTCAATGACATATGCACGAGAATTGTTTGGCAACCAAGTGATCTCACGATTCGGTAACATTCCCTGGCTCCCTACATAGCCAGATTTATCCGTTTGTGATTTTTTCTTATGGGGCTACCTCAAAAGCAAAGTCTATACGGCACGACCAAGAACCATAATGAGTTAAAACGGAAAATTTGGGATGCAGTTCACAGTATCCCAGCTGAGATGTTGCAGCGGTCAATGAGGAATCTCAACAGTAGGTTTCACGAATGTATTCGTACAGGAGGACGCCATCTAAAGGACGTAATTTTTTAAAAATGATAATTTCTATCAATGATTCGTAAATGGCAAGGCTGTAAGGTTTCATTTACTACGAATGCAATTTCTTTCCTTAATCACTTCTAGTTTTATTGGATTGTGGAAATATTCCCGTTTCTCTGTGTCAACTATAAAAGTCAAATAAACTCGCACTTGGTAATGAGAATGTCGCAATGTGACTTGTTATTGAATATAAACACATTTTACGTAATTGACAGCTGTCAGATTTGAAATTCCCACCAATAGCGTGCCTTGCACCAATGGCGAGCGAGTCGCCGACACGTGTTAGGTCGGTGCTCAGAATTTAGAGGCGGACCCCGCACTTTATGTGGGATAACACGTACCACAACAAGCACGTAAATGCGCCCGAGAAAAGTACTGTCCACATACATGAAAGCCCACCCTCAAAAATAGTACACAGATAAGCGTACAAGAACACAGCTACAATGAAAAAAGGGAGGAGGAGGTAGGAAACAGTGCTAACTACTTTTTGTGGCAGGTCAACATTGTCAGCGCAGATTGTAATACGCTTCACAGAAATTACATTTGTTTCCAAATAAACCATCTATGAACAAAAGTTTTTCACAAAAGAAAAAGAAATTACATTTAAAACTACGCGCGAATATCTGAGTCTTTTCAGGGAGAGAGCGACTGGCGTTGCAGCTTATCTTTTTGCTTCGTGACGTCAGCAGCAGCTCTTTGGTATTGGCGGCGTAATTCGTATGACTCCATTAGTTATGAAATTGCTATAGATGTATACTCTTGATTGGCATAGGCCCCAACATGAAATAACATTATCCTCCTTTGCGTTTCTGTGGTAACAGGTCGGTCGGACTTAGTCGTTGTTGTGTAGATCCAGTTTCACATGTGCGTCATTACGAAGTTCCATATACACCTGCTCCTGATTATAACGTTCCGAGCACAGTTTTAAAACAGTACAGTATTCAATCCCATCGGCTGATCACGACATTACAATCCGTACACTTTTCAGCAATCACGCTCAAGAATTTACAGTTCTGGCGAAAAGAGTGGCACACGCCACAGTCAGTTTGCAGGTCTCCACGCCGACAGTCAATGTTGTGGAGCGCGCGGCAACTCATTAAGCTGCACTCCAGGTAATGAATTGAAAGTACGTCGGTTTGTGCACCTCAGTTGCACGCAAAACAGTTCGGTACTGATTATGATAATCACAGTCCATTCGTGTTGCTTGTAGTACTCCACGAAACCCACAGCCCTCACACAGTCTAATATTTTGTTCCATAACATCCACGTTGACGTTTAGTTTACGCTGTGACCGAAAAATAAGAACGCGTCCATGAATTTTCATGTGATTCCGTCCAACACAATTACACAACACAACCGCGCGTACGCCACGACTCTGCATACCTTGCGACTGGCTTTACAGTCCAACTACAGCTATCGCTTTCGCACTCGCATCACAATTTATAGGTCAGTGCTGCGTATTACATTTGGTTTTACACACCGCATTGCACATGAGTATTAAAAGGAGATTAAACATTCACTGACGATTTTGCGTACTTAAATAGAAATTCTTGTAGCAATATTAATAAAGCAGAACAAAGTTACGTTTCATATTACAGAACAAAACAAAAAAATATTCTAGACCATCAAAGATATACGTACAGAGCAAATTAAGCAGAAAAAAGAAAGACAAAAGTAAAAAATTATACCTTATATTTAGCAATATCTTCACGCACTCGATAAATGAAGAACGCTGGAGACTCCATATTCCATTTCGACGTATTTAGTTTTCATGAAAATGGCATATTGAAGTTTATCACAGACACATCACTCTTGGTACGGTTTGTTGTAGGTAAATGGTAGTTAATCGCACATGAGCGGTAACAGCCTTCTGGAGATCATAAGATGAAAGACACTGTTGCTGAAAGCTGTATGTATTCACCGTGGTGAAAACCGTACCTATCCTCAGTTGTGTAAGTGAAACGTGGGTGAAAAGAAGACGACAAGAGAGAAGAACACAGGCTTAAAAAGTGAGGTTTCTGCGAAAAGTGGAAGGATGTACACAAGAAGGTCTTAAGAAGAATGAGGATGCAAGGAACGTTTTGGGCTGTATAATCTACACGAAAAGAATGAAGGAAAATAGAGAAAATGTAAGGAACGTGTAGACGGAATGGGTGGAGAACGACTCCTGGTAACAGCTCTAAATTGTAAAGGCACTGGAAGAGGAAACGTGGGAAGCCCATACAAGAGATGGAGTACTATAACAGGCAATTTGCTTACAGTATGAAGTGAAGAAGAAGAAAACTTTCTTCTTCTTAGTCCACATCTTTCCGATGTAGTGAAGTCTTGAGAAGTACTTGTAACAAATTTTACTCCCTCCTTTTTAGTCTTTTATAACATCCTGCTAATAGTTTCTGCAACCCGCTCGATACAATTTTTAATGAAATTTTTATTACTTCCTCAGACAAAAAATTAATGGCGTAGCTTATAATCACATGTGCCTGGTTTAGAACATCCTTTGCGCCTGTCGTGGCCAAACACTAGGGTGCTATGCTGCGTAATAAAGAGGTAGAAACGAGAACGCTCGAAGTGGGCATGTCGGTAAGTGACAGCCGACAGACGCGGCCGCCCCTTCGGAACAACAGAATGGAGCCACCCAGCGCCCAGGACGAGAAAGTGTTTCTGCAAGGGTGCCACGTTATTCTACATCTACATCTACATTGATACTCCGCAAGCCACCCAACGGTGTGTGGCGGAGGGCACTTTACGTGCCACTGTCATTACCTCCCTTTCCTATTCCAGTCGCGTATGGTTCGCGGGAAGAACGACTGTCTGAAAGCCTCCGTGCGCGCTCTAATCTCTCTAATTTTACATTCGTGATCTCCTCGGGAGGTATAAGTAGGGGGAAGCAATATATTCGATACCTCATCCAGAAACGCACCCTCTCGAGACCTGGCGAGCAAGCTACACCGCGATGCAGAGCGCCTCTCTTGCAGAGTCTGCCACTTGAGTTTGCTAAAGATCTCCGTAACGCTATCACGGTTACCAAATAACCCTGTGACGAAACGCGCCGCTCTTCTTTGGATCTTCTCTATCTCCTCCGTCAGACGGATCTGGTACGGATCCCACACTGATGAGCAATACTCAAGTATAGGTCGAACGAGTGTTTTGTAAGCCACCTCCTTTGTTGATGGACTACATTTTCTAAGCACTCTCCCAATGAATCTCAACCTGGTACCCGCCTTACCAACAATTAATTTTATATGATCATTCCACTTCAAATCGTTCCGCACGCATACTCCCAGATATTTTACAGAAGTAACTGCTACCAGTGTTTGTTCCGCTATCATATAATCATACAATAAAGGATACTTCTTTCTATGTATTCGCAATACATTACATTTGTCTATGTTTAGGGTCGGTTGCCACTCCCTGCACCAAGTGCCTATCCGCTGCAGATCTTCCTGCATTTCGCTACAATTTTCTAATGCTGCAACTTCTCTGTATACTACAGCATCATCCGCGAAAAGCCGCATGGTACTTCCGACACTATCTACTAAGTCATTTATATATATATTGTGAAAAGCAATGGTCCCATAACACTCCCCTGTGGCACGCCAGAGGTTACTTTAACGTCTGTAGACGTCTCTCCATTGATAACAACATGCTGTGTTCTGTTTGCTAAAAACTCTTCAATCCAGCCACACAGCTGGTCTGATATTCCATAGGCTCTTACTTTGTTTATCAGGCGACAGTGCGGAATTGTATCGAACGCCTTCCGGAAGTCAAGAAAAATAGCATCTATCTGGGAGCCTGTATCTAATATTTTCTGGGTCTCATGAACAAATAAGGCGAGTTGGGTCTCACACGATCGCTGTTTCCGGAATCCATGTTGATTCCTACATAGTAGATTCTGGGTTTCCAGAAATGACATGATACGCGAGCAAAAAACATGTTCTAAAATTCTACAAGAGATCGACGTAAGAGATATAGGTCTATAGTTTTGCGCATCTGCTCGACGACCCTTCTTGAAGACTGGGACTATCTGTGCTCTTTTCCAATCATTTGGAACCTTCCGTTCCTCTAGAGACTTGCGGTACACGGCTGTTAGAAGGGGGGCAAGCGTGAACTTGTAGCCGTTGTTCTTGTGGAGGGAGACGAAGCCCGGGGTGGGAAAGGGAAGGAGGAGGGGCGGGGAGAGGTCCGTTTGGAAATGTTTGGAAAAGTAAATGAAATTAATTGAAACCCTCAGCTGTCGACAGGTGTTGTTGATATACCTCGATGGGGACAGCTGAAAATGTGTGCCCCGACCGGGACTCGAACCCGGGATCTGCTGCTTACATGGCAGACGCTGTATCCATCTGAGCTACCGAGGACACAGATGAATAGCGCGACTGTAGGGACTCATCCCTTACACGCTTCCCATGAGACCCATATTCCCAACTGTCCACAATCTACAAACGTAATGTTCCTAATAGATACTTTGCCCATCCACTCATTACTCGCGCACACTAAGGCGACGATTCCCGCAAGACTTAGGGCAACCTGTGCGCATTCGCACAGACGAAGGTCAATGGCCGGGTAGCCTTTAACTATCTTCATAGTGGACTGGCCTGCACAGTCCTGACTTGAATCCTGTAACACATCTTTGGGATGTTCTGGAACGCTGACTTCGTGCCAGGCCTCACCGACCGACATCGATAGCTCTTCTCAGTGCAGCATCCCGTGACGAAAGGGCTGCCATTACCCAAGAAACCTTCCAGCACCTGATTGAACGTATGTCTGCGAGAGTGGAAGCTGTCATCAAGGCTAAGGGTGAGCGAACACCATAATGAACTCCGGCATTACCGACTGAGGGCGCCATGAACTTGTAAGTCGTTTTCAGCCAGATTTCCGGATACTTTTAATCACATAGTGTCTAAATCAGGACAGGTATTTACTGCCATATGCCATATTGCCGAATAGCAACAGAAAAACTGCCTTATAGACGGAACATACCTCCACGAATTTTGAAGAAACTAAGCAACGGCGGAAAACAGAAAAAATGACCAAAAAGTTGATAGTGAAGTCAAGTGGGGAGCGAATGCTTCTGATTTATAGCGCTCTTTGCTTTTCCACTGCAGAGTACGCTTGCCCAGTCCGGAACAGATTTGCCCACACAGAAAAAGTAAATGTCATCCTGAATGGAACATTCCGTTTAACAAATGGATTTATGAAGGCTATACCTATAGAGCAGCTGGTTTCCGTGGTCTGTGTATTTGGCTATCAGTAACAGAAGACATGGAACACTTCAAACAGACCCTTGATGAAAAATATGTAACGTAGAGTGCATGGAGCAAGTTTTCAGTAGATTAAAATTCAGGAAAAGTCTCGTGTACTTGTCGAACTTGTACACATTACAAGAAATTAAGCCAATAGTTGCCCAAATGGAGTGGGAAACTTGAAGGACATTCAACAGACTACGAACAGGTGTAGCACCAGTAAAGACAAACCTATCGACGTAGAGGTTAAAAGATCATAGTAACATATTGTGCGGTTGCGGCACCCCCATTATATTGTCCTACTAATCTTTACCAGTGCTCTCTCGAAGATTTGTGTCTGGGAACAATTCAGCTACTGACGTCGCCCAATACTGAACCGAAAACTTTAGAAGAGGTAAGAGGGATCAAAGATAATGGCTGAAAATTCACTCGGACTCGAAAAAGTACGAGTGGCATCCAGTAAGTAACGCAGCACATTTTTTTCCTGAAAGACAGTTGGCTTTATTCAGGATTCCAATACACCATATTATCCCCCACTCTTTCGGCTACGAAATCCTGTTTTTCGTTACGACGCCTTACTAGGAGGGCCTCTATACCCACATGGTACCACTCTATTGGTCGACGTTGGAGACAACGCCTCGCTGCATCAGCAAACTCCCCACGTACTGCTTCCTGCAGAGTGCATCCTCCATTGGACCGAACAGATAAGAGGTCGGAAGTTGCGAGATCCGCACTGTAGGGTAAATGACGAAGAACTGTCCAATGAAGTTTTGTGAGCTCCTCTCGAGTGAACAGACTTGTGTGAGGTCTTGCGTTGCCGTGGACAAGAAGAAGTTAGTTTGCATTTTCGTCGCCACGAACACGCTGAAGTTCCAGCATTGCATGGGTCACAGCTCTGTGAGCCCGCCGGCGCGCGTGGCTTTCACGGATAGGCGCGACCTCGTTGCAGTGATGACAGACGCCTCGCCCAACGATTCACCGTGCTTTTGTTCACTGTCATGACTCCGTAGACGTTCTGCAATCACCTATTAATATCTGCAATGCTCTGGTCTTCCGCCAATAGAAACTCAATGGCAGCTGTCTCCTAGGAACGCGCCTCCGTCACAGACACCGTTTTGAAGACTGCGTATTGCGCCGCAACCTGTCGGATGTTCATCAGACTATAGGGGCTGAAGCTGTATGTTACATGATCTCCCACAACAAACTCTGCAGTTTTGTAAACCGAAACTGGTCGAGAAAGAAACAACCGCGTTGCAGTACTTATCGAACGACTCTTCGTATCAGCTGCAATCACTTTCCGTGCCTATTTTTAACAGTCACGGGAAGTTCTGTCTTCTGTATGACTCCGGATACCATTAGTGATCTATCACCTCCAAAGTGAATCGCTCGATTTTTGACCGCTTGTCCCGAGGTCTGATGTTCCTGAAAATATAATATGATGAACTAGTAATCTCTAGAATATGGGTCCAGTGGTTGTTAATAATTGTCGAATGAATTTATTGTGAGGAGCGCATTAAGAACACGGCTGCGCCACTGTACACGGTACGGTCTTCGTGCCCCAACAAAATGCTCACAAAAGACTCGTGTGGCCTGAGGAAAGCCGGCGGAGCGCGCTCGCGCCTCTAATGAAGTGCGGCGCTGCGGTTGGGTGGTTCACTCTGGAGCAATATTGGGGACGGCCAGCGAAAACACGCAGCGCCCCGTAAATGTTAATGCGCTCGCGGCTTAGCGCGGCCGTTAGCAAATTATCGGCAACGGCTGCGGTTCCCTGTGGGCTGCGGGTTTGGCTCCCGGCGCGGGGCGCCGCTCAGCCCTTTAATTAAAACAGCCAGCCTGCACCGCGATAAAGTTAGCGCCCAGTATTAAAGGAAAACTACACGCTGTTGCGAGTATTTTCGTATGCCTCTTGCCAGGACCCAACGCAACAGCAAACGAATGAAATTCTTTATAAATATGTGGGGGTTTATATCAGTTTTATTTGGTCAGTAAATACACTACACTGCTCTGTCGAAAGAGCAGATGATGTAAATGGAATACATTGGGAGATGAGAGGTACATGGTGGCGCAAAATAAGTGTTACACGGTTTTTGTGTACTGCAACGTAATAAGGGGTGATAAATACCTGCTATCATGTTTATGTTATAGCAGACAATCTGAGATTAGTACAGAAGCTTTTTAAAGTGGTTTTCTTCTGCAGCAGCGAGTCTGTAGAGCCTTGAACTGAGTTCCGTGGTGACTGTCTGTAGAAAATCATTTTGGGCTGCACGATTCTCTCCGGAAATTGCAGTACGAAGATCCTGGAGTGTTGCAAAGCATCTTTGATGAGCCTCTCCCTTAGATAACCCCATAACAAATAATCACTTGGGGTAAGATCGTGACTATAAGGGTGCCATTCAGCACCAGGTCCATGACACGAACCGATGTCTGCATGTCGCCTGAAGAAAGTGGACAACGTCTGCAGTACGGTGTGGACATGCTCCTTCCTGCACGGACCAGTAGTTGCAGAGCATTCGGCGGCGTCGTGCAGCCGTCATAAATTCATGTTCCAGCACTTGTCTGTGTTTGTGGCTCAAATGGCTCTGAGCACTATGGGACTCAACTGCTGTGGTCATAAGTCCCCTAGAACTTAGAACTACTTAAACCTAACTAACCTAAGGACAGCACACAACACCCAGCCATCACGAGGCAGAGAAAATCCCTGACCCCGCCGGGAATCGAACCCGGGAACCCGGGCGTGGGAAGCGAGAACGCTACCGCACGACCACGAGATGCGGGCTGTCTGTGTTTGTCTTGCGTGACCGGTTCCTCAGTAAAAATGAGCCCAGTAATGGATTGTTCACAGACTGCTGTGGAGCAGAAGCTTGAGCGTGTGGTTTTTCAGTACCGCTGTTCCAGTGTCAGCGCTGCCATTCTGAAACGTGATTTGATACATCAGGAAGAGCGCTACAGAGTTTTCAGAGCTACAATACAACAATATCACAAGGAGGTTCATTTACGGCATACGATTGAACCACCTTAGACAAACACTTTGTAACACGTATTTTGAACCACTCGGTATATAACGGCTTCAGTATTGAAAAGTGTTCTGCATCAGTGTTATTCCGTGCGACTCGGGGCTTCAGTACAATAAATGAACTCTTAAGCAAATTTTTTAGGAAAAAAGAGACTGGAGCAGATCCACGTAGCGAATGGAATTTGTCATGTATTTCCTCGATATAAAAAGTGGTGACAAAGGGGTATGCACAAATTATAGCGGAAAAAATGTTATCCCAGCAATAGCTATGCTTTTCTCCAGTATTTTCAGTAAGGAAATGAAAAGGGTGTTCCGGTGTTAAGTGAAGAGGAACGTGGTTTTAAGCAAGGACGGTAATGTCTTTTAACACTCACTGCCTCACACAAATTCAAAAATGCAGAAATAAAAATAAAAGCGTATACATGGCCTTTCTCGCTCTGCACAAAGCGTATGACAATGTCACTAGAATAAAATTATGGGAAGCAATGACTAGGTAAACGTAAGAGAAAAATGGATTAACCTAACTAAAAAGTTATACAACAACACAAAAGTAACGATTAAAATGCGAAACAAGGCTATCCGAAGTAATTTCGTTGACAAAACTAAAAAACACGGTTTTGGAATGCCACGAAGAGGGTACAGCAAATAGAGTTTGGGAATAAATCTGGAGAAGACAAACTGTATTTGTATGGTACATGATTTGGTGAAAATTGACGCAGAGGAATGAAAAATGAAATGCTGCAGATGCTGCAGAAGCTACAAATATTTGTAAAGAATAATAAATAACTCTGGTACATGTGTCAAGGATGTTAGTTTCAGAATAGCAGTACGGAAGAGAGCTACTAAATTTTCTTATTGGATAATATGGAATAATAACATTCGGCCATACACTAAGCAGTTAGGGAGAGAATTAGAACAGTGCAAATGGAGTATATGATAAGGTGTGAAGATAGGATGCGAAATGAGATATGGAGGTGAATGGAGTTAACGTACCCCACAACATAAGCTTTGGGGGGAAGAACGCTTCAGTGGTTCGTGCAGCACGTATAGAAAATGCCTAACCACAAGTGACCAACGAAGATTTTAAACAGGGAGACGCCGAGAAGAAAAACGAGAGGAAGGCCAGTGCAAAAGTGAGAAAAATGCATACAGATAGCAGTGGCAAAAAGACACCTAGGAACGGATGAATGGAACGAAAGATGCCTGTGGATGTCGAAAGCGGCTAACTGTTATAGGAAAACGCTGAACAAGGAGAAGAAAAGTTATCTGTTGTCATAAGGGGTTGGTGTCAGGCAGAGTGCAAAAGATGAAGTGAGGCAGATTAAGGACGAAGTCGTATGGATGTGGAAGGCAATCGATCGTGTTAAGCATCTTGGCATTTGATTTAAGGCGGTTTAGGGACAACACGAACAACTAACATCTGGATACCTCGATGGGTGTCTAAATTGCCACCCTCTCGAGCCCAGGATCTGATTCACTTTGCAACCTTTTTTTATATACTGTATTCTCACCGTACATAACCTAGCAAAAAGGTACGACCCTACTTGGTGGACACATTCGTCACGCAAGAAGAAAATACGTTTTATGGACATGGATCTTGAAGCGATTCATTCCGGTGTTGCAAGTTATTTTCTTCGTTGTTCACGATTACACAGATCAACCAACAACGCCATACTAAAGAATACTGCGCGTGATCTGCTAAAAGACGTGCCCTGGTCATTTCGATGAAGCGTGACGAACGCCGGAGCTGCGCCTCACTCCAGTGTTAACATCCGTCGGCTCCTGAATAACAGGTGGAAATGTGGAGAGGGAGAGGGCGGCCTGTTCCACTGCCTCCACGCTCTCCGGACCTAAAACCACAATAGGATCTTGTTTGTGGGACGATTGGAAGCCCTTGTTCATGGAACCCCCGTAAAGATTCAGACAGTCTTGGTATCCGTATTGTGGAAGGCTGCGATACCACACGTTAGCGCATCCATAACGCCATTCACGCCAACAGAGGGCAGTTTATTCTATTTCTTTGTTTACCATAGTTAATGTGGCCTGAAGTGTGTAATAAATTACGTATTAAAGCAGGGGTCTCCAAACTTTTTAGTCCGCGGGCCACATTGACTCCTCCACGAAGTCACAAGCGCCAAGATCTACCTAGTGGGGTTAAAGCACCCTAGCACTCCATGATCACCGTAATGTAAGGCTAAAGGAAAGATGAAATCGCAAGAATCTAAGGTTGTGGGAATAGCTAGCACAGAAACGAACTACGATTTTTATTTAATACATAATTTTGGTTGGTGGACGTACCTGACAGAAATTCTGGCGAATTTCACCGACAAAAAGTATATCACTGCACATTCTGTATGTATTGTACAATGTAATCAAAAGAAAGTGAAACCTCGCTTAAGAAGCATCTTCCATAATGATTGGTTACTAAGGCTAGTCGCCGAAGTGGCGTCCATTTGGAAGACTTGCACCAGACTCGTGAGTAGAATAAAACGCAAAGAATTTTTTTACTTAAAATGTTTTCGCCAAACTAGTCTGTTAACAGTTCTTTTTTTTCACTATCGCACGGATAATGGTCTGTCTGTTTACTGTGGATAGCCACATGTTTAACCATGACCTTCCGCTTTGTAAAGACAGAGCTCCGACAATGTCGCGGTGTGTTGGTCGCGATAGGCCTCGAAGCTCAATGGTTGGCAGTATAGGCTCCACCTCAAATATTTGGCGGGCCGGATACCGGGGGTGTCCAGCCAGCTACCGCGGGCCGGTTTCGGCACGCCTGCCGTAGTTTGGAGACCCCTGTATTAAAAGTATAAATAAAGAGTTCTCTTAACTGTGTCCAATACCTGTAATATATACATTTTGATGACTAACCAAAACCAACTGTCTGCAGACAGTCGTCGAATCTGTATAAGCGATTTGACATGAAATTCGGTGCCGGTCAAGAAGTATCTTAATAAAGGTCGGTTTGCGGCCTAGCCTATTTTGTGGGACAGAAATTCAGTACTAATAATTTGTAAAATATTCTCATAGTCCTTGTCGGACTTGACATCATCGTACTTTCTCGTGAATACCGTCCAAACGTCTTTGTAAATAATGTACAAGTTCTATTCCTTTTCTGAGTGAGATATCTTGGTTTTATGCTACACTAAATGTTCTCTGTGTCAAAAATGCAATGGCTCTCGTTAGTTTGTATAAAAAATCTTTTACAAATCACGCAAGTTCAAGAACGGAAATAAAATTTCAAAATAAGAAACTTCCTGACAGATTGAAACTGTTTGCCTGACCGAGACTCGAACTCGTGACGTTTGCATTTCGCGGGCAAGTGTTCTACCATCTGAGCTACCCAACCACGACTCTCGTCCCGTCCTCACAGCTCCTCCCGAGTTCGAGTCTCTGTCCGGCCCACAGTTTTAACCAACCAGGAAGTTTCGTATCAGAGCACACTCCGCTGCAGAGTGAAAATCTGATTGTGGAAATATCCCCCAGGCAGTGGCAAAGCCATGTCTCCGCAATATTCTTTCATTCAGGAGTGCTAGTTCTGCAGGGTTCGCAAGAGAGCTTCTGTGAAATTTGGAACGTAGGAGACGAGGTACTGGCGGAAGTAAAACTGTGAGGACGGGGCGTGAGTCGTGCTTGGGTAGCTGAGGTGGCAGAGAACCTGCCCGCAAAAGGCAAAGGTCCTGAGTTCGAGTCTCGGTCCGGCACGCAGTTTAACCTGCCAGGAAGTTTCACATCAGCGCACACTCCGCTGCAGAGTGAAAATATCATTCTGAAAACTTCAAAATAGCTTGTTATGTTAGCCACTGTTAAACGTATTTGTGTGTCATATGCTGTTGTGTAATTTTCAGAGCTTATTAAATTTACTATCAGTATACAACAAAATAAGGGATAGTTCGTAGAATCTAAGAGGTCAGTGCTCTGATCAGTATAGTGTTATAATTGCTGCAACATGGAAATGTGGGCTAAGTGTGACATCTTAGATATTCTGCCGCAAAACTGTTTAACTGATGTGGATGATAGTTTAACTGATGGTGTGGGTGATACCTGAATGCAGCTGTGACGAGGATCTCTGTACTAAACTTCAAGTTCCTGGGGTAAGTGAAGTTGTTCTAAAGGAAATCCGAGAACATGACGAGCGCCTATGTAACTAGAAACATCATTAAAATAAAATATAAAGAACCTGATGTAAGTTGTTTCCGCACGTAAGTTTTTTCGTGTTCATCCTCAACCTCATAATTCCTCGCTGGAAGTTTAGGTTACATTGTACTTAAAATGATTGACACCAGTGGAAAAATACGCTGCCAAATATTTGTCAAGATTTCTTTGGAATTCACATAGAATATATGAGAATTCAGACTTGTAGAAATGCTAATAGGTTTTTCTTTCTCTTTTACAGGTAAGTGTCCTCGGATTCACCTGCTGACTGCAAGTGTTGGCTGAGCGGTGAGTAAAAAGGAAACGTATAACGGTCATACCACGCTGCAACGGAGGCATAACAGCCTGTCTATTTGGTTCTCTGCAAAATGCCTACACAGATAAAAGACAGATGTTCGTAACCTACACGGTGACCCAAAAACTCGTTAACATTTAAAAATTCAATACTTCACGGAGTAATGTAGATAGAGTGGGAAAAATTTATACATGCGCTTAAAATGACGTGGGGTTTTATCAAAACAAAAAAGGTGAACAAAATGACCAATAGATGGCTCCTCGTATGATACAAGTGCAATAATTAGCACAACAATTGATTTTAGCAAAGAAGATATTCTTTATAACAATGCTTGGCATGTGGGCCGTAATTCATCGACAATACGTGTAGTCGAGAGACAATATTGTGAAGAGCACTGTACAGGATATCTGTAGGAATGGTGAGCAACTGCGTTGGATGCTGTCCTTCAGCATCCACAATGAGGTCGAACGATGGCGGTAGACTAGCGACTACAGGTAACCCCGCAGACTAGTTAGTAATCACACGGATTGAGGTCTGGGGACCTGGGAGCACAAGCGTGGCGGAAATGGCGGCTCAGTATGCAATCCTCGCCAAAAACGACGCCCGCAATAGATGTTTCACATGTGTAGCAATGTGCGGTAAAGAGCCATTCTGCATGCAAGTCGTGCCTTCCAACTGGTATTTATCAATCAGGGTAGGGACGATGCGATTCTGTAACATATTGATGTACCTCGCGTGTAGCGGTCACGGGCACGGTAGTGTGACGAAATAGTGTTACAGAAATGTTGAGAAATCTTCAGCTGACACACCGTCGAACAAAGACGCCGCACATCTAGCGAAAACCTACCTAGAAAACTATATTCTGCAGGCCCCTGCGTACTTATCCTGTGCCTATTGAGAGGACAAAATTAGGGAAATAACAGCTGGCGGAGAGGCGTTCGAGCAGCCCTTCTTTCCACGCGGAGTCCGCGAAGGGAACGGAAAAAACGCACGCTTCAGTAAAAGAAGTGCCATGCGATATGCTCTCCACGGGAGCTGGCACAGCACAGAGGGAGGTAGGTACAGGTGTGGGTGAGGCGTGTGTTCTCCGTCGACCTCCAGGACGCCTCTTTAGGCAGACGCCGGGCGCTCGTCACTTGTTAGGGTAAGCAATGGCTGCTTAATTTAAGTGCAGCCTCAGAGCGGGGACCGCGCCGACGACTTTAATTAAAACTTTTTTCCGCATCTGCCGCCCGCCGGCCGTGTTTCCGGCTCCTGGACAACATGTGAGGCGAGATGAGGAACACACGGCCGGCGAAATGAAACTGGCGCGTCCGACGCCGCGCTGATTAATGAAATTTCCTGGGGTCGCCGTCCGTCCGTAAACAAAGGGTCGCGCAGCAGGCGCCCTACGCCCCGACAAGAAATTAAAAGTTCCTCATCCGGCGAAGGCTCCGGATGGCTGTCAGAACCCTCCGAGGACCTTCTTTACTGCCCTGTTCCCTCTACGATACTGCGGTATTGGAGAAGTCGTAGAATATCAGTTGAATTAGACTCATCGAAATGAACTGAACGGATCTATGGGGACGAATCAAGATGCGAGACATGTAGTGGTAGGGGAAGTTAATCAGAAATGCAAAATCTGCAGTGTAATAAACGTGTTGTCTCTAATGAAAATTTACGTACTTCTAGGACTGCCTTTCTACCACGAGGAGTCCATTTAACCGTTAGACTATCTGGGCTCCTCTTCATATCTGAGTCAAACTTTCATTGCCACTGAAGTTTCCACCTATGATTTCCCAACACAGCTGCCAGAGAAGTAGCACCAATGCGTGAATGGAATTGCTGGACACTAATGGCTGAGTTTGTCACAGTTACGCAAAGTGACCCTTGTACAGAAATGGAATGTGTTGACGTTTCTGCGGGAACCCGAGACATTTCAGGTAGTTTCGGAGTTCACATTCGTTGGTTCGGCGAACTCACGACCAAACCGTCACCTTCCGACCCTGCCTAGGCGAGCGATGAGACAGGCAGCCAAGAGTTGCATTCACTTCACAAGATGGTAACTCCGACTAGTGGCAGTCTAGCGAATGGATAATGATAATCTTGCTGAAGCTACCTGACGTCCGTTAAACGAAACGCAACGATGGAACAATACGCCAGAGCCCGAACCGGCTACTGTGTTTAAAGCGCCCGGAACGAGAAAGAAATCACTACCACCAGAGTAGAAGTAGTACCGACCGGCCTACAATCAAGAAAGCTGTCAAAACTACACGCGTTACCGTACAGCAATGGCAAGGCGAGGAAACGTAGACTGCCGTTACATACACTAACCCCCAGGGCAGGTAACTGGGGCGTTAGCGGCCACCAGCCAAGAAAAATTGCCGCTGGTTGAACTTAATAAATTGTAACAAGTTGAACGCAGTAAATAGTAATAAGAAGTCGAGGAAAGCTAATCAGATCCGCCTTCCCCAAGCACTCCACTCGCTGCTCTTCGCCTCGGCGACACTACGAGCAGCAAGAAGAACCCAAGTCACTGGAGAATAGAGAGATATCACAGTGGTGGAGGTTTCTCTACTTGAACTGAAGTGCACTCATCTTAAAGCTTTCTGGATCCGGCTTACGTCGAGGTCGCGCATCCGGCAGTTCATGCGTGCTGCTAGCGGTCCCGGCGTGTTCTGGCACTGCGCGGACCTGGCTCCCCAACCGAACTGCCACACTCACACGACACGGAAAACAACGGCGTCGCCCATAAGATAGGGCAACAGTCACTACATATCGATAACCGCCGCTTGCTGCCACTAGCGGACAGGCAACGCTTGCGAAACCGAGTGGCGCCAGTCAACACGAGAAGAAGACAAACAACAGCAACCATGCCAACGAAACGATACCGTCTGGCGTCCAACAGAGGGCGGAACCCTACAAGCAGCACCAACGCGAGCCGCAGCACGGCTCAACGTCCGTGAGCACCGAGCGAGGTGGCGCAGCGGTTAGACACTGGACTCGCATTCGGGAGGACGACGGTTCAATCCCGCGTCCGGCCATCCTGATTTAGGTTTTCCGTGATTTCCCTAAATCGCTCCAGGCAAATGGCGGGATGGTTCCTTTGAAAGGGCACGGCCGACTTCCTTCCCCGTCCTTCCCTAATCCGATGAGACCGATGACCTCGCTGTCTGGTCTCCTTCCCCAAACCAACCAACCGCCCGTGAGCTTCCGTCGGTGGTCACGTGACACGGACAAAGCTTTGACTTTCCCCGAAACATCTGCCGCATTTAGAGCAGTGCGCGCGCTGTGCATTGCTCACGTATTCACAGAGTGGAACTACATCTACATCTATATCTACATCCATACTCCGCAAGCCACCTGACGGTGTGTGGCGGAGGGTACCTTGAGTACCTCTATCGGTTCTCCCTTCTTTTCCAGTCTCGTATTGTTCGTGGAAAGAAGGAGTGTCGGTATGCCTCTGTGTGGGCTCTAACCTCTCTGATTTTATCCTCATGGTCTCTTCGCGAGATATACGTATGAGGGAGCAATACACTGCTTGACTCCTCGGTGAAGGTTTGTTCTCGAAACTTCAACAAAGGCCCGTACCGAGCTACTGAGCGTCTCTCCTGCAGAGTCTTCCACTGGAGTTTATCATCTCCGTAACGCTTTTGCGATTACTAAATGATCCTATAACGAAGCGCGCTGCTCTCCGTTGGATCTTCTCTATCTCTTCTATGAACCCTATCTGCTATTAGCCTCTTTCCCGACGACGAGTAAAATTTGATAAAATACATTTCCCCGTTCTAAATCAACGTATTGAGACTATAAGTAGATACAACTAAAGTGTCCTGCCCATCGCCAATCGTGACTAGGGGCAGAAAAATTCAGTGCAAATAGAAGAGGCAAGCCAGACAGCTTGTAAACTTCCGAACTTGGCGTACCTGTCCAACCTTCTGTACCGTACCCGATAGTCAGCGTGGTGCCTATTAATAGATAAAAGCGCTGACTAAAGCATACGACTATCGAGCGGTCTTCTCTGCGCGAAAATATCTCGGACAGGAAACAGGGAAAAAAGACCGTAAATTTGAAAGCTCGTGGGATGGACGCAGCGGTGCTGTTATGCCAATGAATTAATGAGCGCTCTTCCATTTCGGTTTACACGCCTGGTTAATTACATACACCAAATTGAAACGTACAGCTTAATCCCCGTGTTTTCACAGGGTATTTAATTTACACAGTTTATTGTGCGGCGGCGCGCGGCGCATTTTATTAATGCGGTGTAGTTATGGGCTGCCCGTGTAAAACACGCCGCCGCGCGCGCACGCGCAGATACGCCTGTGGCTTTTTTGCCGGGTTTTGCGCGCTCCGGGCATCGAATATTCCAGAGGGGGCCGGCCACCACAAAACTGCCGGACACTGCCGCTGACGTGTGGGCCGCGCAGTCGGCCAGCGCATTAAGATGCAAATCCGCCGCTTCAGGCACAGCAGCTGGGCCGAGCGCACCGCCGTGGAAACACCCACCGTCACACAGCCGGGGGCCACGCGCAAAGGTGTCGCGGCGATCCTGTTTCATCGGCGGTCTTGATCGCAATGATCTCTGGTCGTGCCAAGTCACAGCTGTTAATTACACACAACAACGAAAAGATATTTTTTTTATTACTTTTTGTCACGAAGTAGCTTAACATTATGGTATCTGGGCACCGAATCCATTTCTGACCTCAGTTTTTTTCTGCTAAGTACAGTTATATCACGAAATGACTTGGTTATAAACTCGAAAATTAGCAGACCACATGTAATTGGTTCGTGAAGGTGAAACATCCACTTACAAAAATTTGTGAATTACTGTGCTGGTAAACCCCTTACATTATTTGATTTTCAAACAGCTGAGCAGAACTAAACGTACTCAGACAATTCGCTCTTTACTTATTCTGATCAACACTAAACTGACACACAATATTTTTAGCGCAACGCAATCTGACTTTCAATAATCCCTACAAAAGAATGGCCCTGACTAACAATAACCTATACGCTTCATGAATCACTTACGTCACAAAAATCTTCAGTTCATGATATCCAGTATTACAATTTACTCTTTCTAATGGACACACGTCCAGATCGTCTGCTCTCAAAATTCTGCCATCTCTCTCCACACATCCACCACTGCTGGCGGCTCACCTCCAACTGCGCAACGCTACGCGCTGTTCACATCTAACCGCCCAACACTATAACGAATATTCCAACAATGCCAACCAGCCACCGACTGCACACAGCGCAGCCAGTGATTTTCATACAGGGCGCTACGTGACGTTACCAACATAAAAACCTAAACAGGCTACTTACGAAGGTATGTTCCGGCTTTGCAACTAAATGACAGGCATCTGGTTTTTTGACAAACGCGTTTCGCTTCTTTTATTTACGAAGTATCTTCAGTGACCTGTAATACACGTTTGGTTTTGTATATACAATAAATGCATTATGTCGTTTTCACAACTCCTCCTCCATCAGAAGGTCAGCTGCCCTCCGTAAAAAAAAAAAAAAAAAAAAAAAAAAAAAACCGAGTTAGTGGATCAACGATGAACTTGAACAAGCATCATGGGACGTCCACCCCGAACAAACAGAACGAACAGTAACGAACAAAATGAGATCAATAACAAGAAAGGGGGGTTAGCTGCCCTCTGTAACAAAAAATTGAGTGAATGGATCAACGCTTAACTTCAGCGTGTGTCACGGGACGTCTTCTGCCCCGAACAAGTACAGCGAACTATAACGAACAAAAATGAGATAAGAAAAAAAAAGTGGTCAGCCTGGTAGAATACGATGCGAGGGGGTAGAATACGATGCGAGGGTCCCGGGTTCGATTCCGAGTTGGGTCGGAGATTTTCTCCGCTAGAGGACTGGGTGTTGTGTTACTTTCGTAATCATATCATCCTCATCGACACGTAAGTCGCCGAAGTGGCGTCAGCTAAAAAGTCTTCCACCAGACAACCGGTGTAGCCGAGGGAGCCCCTAACTACACGACACTTCAGTAGTTACAGGTGTGTTACATATTCTCTTGTTTTTCAGTGTCCAAACAACTTTTGCAGCACGAGTTTGCTGAGGGTAAATTATCGTTGATGTGTTGCTAACGATTTCCAATGTTGCTAGTCTATGTGTGTGGTCCTAGAGATGTGTTTACTCTGCCTATGTACTCCAGATGGCCGAATTCCGCCGTGTTTTCGCTTGCATTTATTACACACTTCACGTGGGCTTTTTATTGTGTGTTGAACGCGTATGTGTTTACAACGTGTAGTGCTGCCAAGTGTCACTGTGTGTTTGTCTTTCGTCTTTGTGGTTTGATATTTGTTCATTTGTCGTGTGTGTGTGTGCGTGTGTGTGTGTGTGTGTGTGTGTGTGTAATTTCCCACGTGCGTGTTTGTCTGAGAGAGAGAGCTAGAGAGAGAGAAAGAGAGGAGAGGAGGGGAAGGGAGGGATTCATTAATTATTTATTTTGGTTACGTTTCCACTTCTGTTCGTTATTGTTTAGTGGCTGATATGATCAGTGAGTTATTACTGATATTGATTAGGTCAATAATTACTTTCTTTTTCATTGCAAAGGCTCGAAAGTTTTCCTATAATGTCAGGAGTTTTTTCTTCTAATTGTTCACTCTAATAATTTTAATGTCCTGTTCTATGTTGGATGGTACATGTCCGTGTTTTATCAGGTGGTCACCAAAGATAGAATCGCTAATTTGACACGGCCAGCTTCTTGTATGGTCTATAAATCTGTTGTTGTAACGTAATTATAATGACTTACTTATGAGGAACGTTTAATAGTGGTAACTTTTTATTTAGACTTTATACAAAATGGATCTGTCGAAACTTAGACCAAGGTTAATAAACCTGTGTTTGGCTGCCTTTCACAATCCACTGATGCTCAGTTGCTGAAGCGTAGCCATGTTCAAAGTTTTGTTTCATGACCCCTAAAGTAACGTGTAGAAAGGATAATACAATTTCTTTCGGATTCAGCAAAAAGAAGAGGAATAGTTACGATCTACATTACTACCGGACTAAAACGTTTCATGATTCTTGATTCGCTGTCTTGCTTGCAAGCTGTCTATCAAACGACGTCCAGGAGTAACACAAAATTTGATTTACAATATTTCATATAATTATTGACAGAATTAAATTTTTTTAAATGTTATCGTAATATAGTGATAACGAGTACTCTCTGTGTGAAAGGTTGCACACAGGAAGGCAAATTTTAAAGTTAAAAACTCTGCATACGTCTTCAGGCAGTATCCACAGCATAGTCATTCAGTATTTGAGAATGAGACCACTTAGCGACTTTCAAAAAACTTGACACACAAATTCAAACCTTGTCTAAAATTCTTCTCCCTTATAAGCTTTGTATGAAATATTTAGCATATTAACTCATCCGTAAAGTAATCAGATGTGTGATGTCGTTTCATGAATGGGTGTTCGGGTCTTTAAAGAATTGGGGGTTTACTGATATATACTAATCGGTGCAACCACTGGCACCAAAATTTTAACTTCATGTTGCTACTAACTGAAACAGCACATAATAGGCATGGTTTTAAGTATTCGTTGGTAACTGAAAAAATAAGTGTGGGCGATGTGGCTTCTTTGTTATCATGCATGGATTCAGCACAATAAAAACTACAGGAATAAACCACTTTCATTAAAAAAGTTTCCCCTTCGTTGCCTGTGTGGTAGACCTCCAGCAGTTATAAGTGGAAGTACAGAACATGTTCCTGCTAAACGGCGCCTTCATACAGTAGCGTACCCGCTATCACACACGTCGCTGATTGTGATGTAATTCTGTTGTACGTCAACAACTGAAATGTCTCTATTTTGTATGGAGTTTACCGTGTATATGTTGCCTAATGTGTTATACAACGCTTTGTTAGAACTATCGCCGAAAACTCGATCGAGAGATACAAATTTTAGCGAGAAAATTCGATTGCTATTTTGTGTATGATGTTAGTCTACTTGGATTGTAAATGTTCACAAGTCGACGAGGACGCACGCTCTTATAAACCGATTGGTTGTAAGCTTGTGGGTTATGTTTTTATACAGTAGGAGTGCGATTAGAATTACAGACTGTCGTACGGGTATTGCTGAGTTATTGTCCAAAACAGCAGGATACACTGAAGGGATAAAGACCTGCTGTTAGTGCTGGAATTTAATAAACTGTGGCTTCTAGCTAACAAGCACGTGCTACGACTTGGTGAGGCACGGGGAGCGATATGCTCTATACAACAGGAGTCATCCAACAAATTGGGATTCGGCGAATATTTTTCTGATGTCAGTACCGTAACAGTTAGCTGGTTGTTTAAACGTTTTGCTACTCACTTCAGAAAAATATCCAGGGAATCCAGATGTATTTGATGGCTTCTGTTGTACTACACCAAAGTTACATCAAACCGTTCAAAATGTTCAAATTTGTGCGAATTCCTAAGGGACCAAACTGCTGAGGCCATCGGTTCCTAGACTTACACACCACTGAAACTAACTTACGCCAAGGACTACACACAGACACACACTCATGCCCGAGGCAAGACTCGAACCTTGGGCGGGAGGGGCCGCGCAGTCCGTGACATGGCGCCTCTAACTGGGCAGCCACTCCGCGCGGCCCAAACCGTTCAGCAGCGTGCGTAGGTGCTTGAGGATGCCACCAGTGAAGTGCCGAAACTGGTAGCTTAGAGAGAAATAAATAAGTACTGATTGAAATACAGCTTTCGTTTGGGTTTTGTTCTAAATACTGTCTGAGTCGGAACAAGGCCCCGGGAGTAGACAACATTCCATTAGAACTACTGACGGCCTTGGGAGAGCCAGTCCTGACGAAACCCTACCATCTGGTGAGCAAGATGTATGAGACAGGTGAAATACCCTCAGACTTCAAGAAGAATATAATAATTTCAATCCCAAAGAAAACAGGTGTTGACAGATGTGAAAATTACCGAACTATCAGTTTAATAAGCCACAGCTGCAAAATACTAAGACGAATTCTTTACAGACGAAGGAAAAACTGGTAGAAGCCGACGTCGGGGAAGATCAGTTTGGATTCTGTAGAAATGTTGGAACACGTGAGGCAATACTGACCTTACGACTTGACTTAGAAGAAAGATTAAGGAAAGGCAAACCTACGTTTCTAGCATTTGTAGACTTAGAGAAAGCTTTTGACAGTGTCCACTGGAATACTCTCTTTCAAATTATGAAGGTGGCAGGGGTAAAATACAGGGAGCGAAATGCTATTTGCAATTTGTACAGAAACCAGATGGCAATTGTAACAGTCGAGGGACACGAAAGGGAAGCAGTGGTTGGGAAGGGAGTGAGACAGGATTATAGCCTCTCCCGATGCTATTCAATCTGTATATTGAGCAAGAAGTAAAGCAAACAAAAGAGTAGGTACTAAAATCCATGGAGAAGAAATAAAAATTTTGAGGTTCGCCAGTGACATTGTAATTCTGTCAGAGACAGCAAAGGACTTGGAAGAGCAGTTGAACGGAATGAACAGTGTCTTGAAAGGAGGATATAAGATGAACATCAGCAAAAGCAAAACGAGGATAATGGAATGTAGGCGAATTAAGTCGGGTGATGCTGAGGGAATTAGATTAGGAAATGAGACACTTAAAGTAGTGAAGGGGTTTTGCTATTTGGGGAGCAAACTAACTGATGATGGTCGAAGTAGAGAGGATATAAAATGTAGACTGGCAATGGCAAGGAAAGTGTTTCTGAAGAATAGACATTTGTTAACATCGAGTATAGACTTAAGTGTCAGGAAGTCGTTTGTGAAAGTAATTGTATGGAGTGTACCCATGTATGGAAGTGAAACATGCATGATAAATATTTTACACAAGAAGAGAATATAAGCTTTCGAAATGTGGTGCTACAGAAGGATGCTGAAGATTAGATGGATAGATCACATTGTATCCTCCCCACAAAATAAAAAAAAATATGAATAATTTTCACATTTAGTGTAACCTCAAAACAGAAAAATTCCTAAACCTCTCAACAGTAAAAAATATAATTATGTCGTTCACATTCAGTATAACCTACCAACAGGAAAATTGCGTAACCTATCAATAATAAAATGTGACTAATCTGTCAATAATAAAAAATGTGACTCACTTGTAACCTTTCAATAATTGACGGTAAATTTAAACTGGTAAATTCTGGACGTCAGCAGTGCTGCGTCATGGCCCTGAAAATTCATTCTGAATAAATTGAAAAATCTTACCTAAGTCTGGTCGCCGGATAACGCATATATATATCTGCTCCTATAAGAAATTATTCTGGCACAGCCCTGTGCAATGCTGGCCGATAGATTTGTCATTTATAAAAGGAAACAACTGATTTTTCTTTTCAATAATCGGGATGACCAAGGATTAGAGAAATTAGTAAATTCTTTAAATTGAAAGGAATTATCGTCAAAAATTACTTTTTATGAGAAAGATTATTATTAAGAGATTTTTTTAAAACATTTACATGAGACTTGAGATAACAATGCTACATATGCGCGAGGCTGCTTTTACCTTACATTATATCGCTCAGGCTCCGCCATCGCTCCACCACGACCGGCCCAGCCAACACGATACACGAGACTGCTCGCTAGCAACTTACTGCTACTGCTACACGGTTCCTACTGCCGTCAACACTGCTCTTTGGTCTGAGATTCTCTTATACCTCACATATCGCAGGCAGCGCGTGAGCAATCCATCGAGATTACATCTGCTCGAGTGCGCTAGCAACAAATTCCTTAATCATGGACCTCTTACAACATAACTAATGAGGGGGTATTGAATAGAATTGGGGAGAAGAGGGGTTTGTGGCACAACTTGATAAGAAGAAGAGACCGGTTGGTAGGACATGTTCTGAGGCATCGAGGAATCACAAATTTAGCATTGGAGGGCAGCGTGGAGGGTAAAAATCGTAGAGGCAGACCGAGGGATGAATACACTAAGCAGATTCAGAAGGATGTAGGTTGCAGTAGGTACTGGGAGATGAAGCAGCTTGCACAGGATAGAGTAGCATGGAGAGCTGCATCAAACCAGTCTCAGGACTGAAGACCACGACAAATTTTTTGGTTTCGTGACCATACAACCAACCATTGTTCAAATACATCATTAATAGCTGTCAATTTTGGTTGTTATCTGTGTACAAATTTCAGTGTATTTATAGCAAAAGAAATATACATTTTGTAAAATTATTATGTATATACAAGAGACATTGCGTGAAATAACTGCAGAAAGCAATGCGGGACGTACGACGAACGTACCCGTTAGGACAATGCGGAGAAATTTGCAACAGCACGGCATTGCCTGCAGTGCCCCTCCTGGGCTCGTCACCGTATCGGTTGGACCCCAGACGGCTGAAAAATCGGGGACTGATTAGATGAGTCTCAATTTCTGTTGTTAAGACGTGAGGCAGGGTTCGAGTGTGGCGCAGACCCGACCAAGCATGTCCTCAGGATGTTCTCCTACTTGGAGACCATTTGCAGTCATTCATGGACGTCATGTTTCCAAAGAACGATGGAATTTCTATGGATGACAACGCACCATGTCACAAGGCCACAATCGTTCTCGACTTGTTAGAACGCAGCATGTCGTTCTCAATGGAGAGAAGTCTTCCGAAGTAAGAGTGATTTCAGGTGTGCCGCAGGGGAGTGTCATAGGACCGTTGCTATTCACAGTGCATATAAATGACCTTGTGGGTAACATTGGAAGTTCACTGAGGCTTTTTGCGGATGATGATGTGGTGTATCGAGAGATTGTAACAATGGAGAATTGTACTGAAATGCAGGAGGATCTGCAAAGAATTGCGCATGGTGCAGGGAATGGCAATTCAATCTCAATGTAGACACGTGTAATGTGCTGCGAATACATAGAAAGAAAGATCCCATATCATTTAGCTACAATATAGCAGGTCAGCAACTGGAGGCAATTAATTCCATAAATTATCTGGGAGTAGGTATTAGGAGTGATTTAAAATGGAATGATCATATAAAGTTGATCGTCGGTAAAGCAGATGCCAGACTGAGATTCATTGGAAGAATCCTAAGGAAATGCAGTCCGAAAACAAAGGAAGTAGGTTACAGTAGGCTTGTTCGCCCACTGCTTGAATACTGCTCACCGGTGTGGGCTCCGTACCAGATGGGGTTGATAGAAGAGATAGAGAAGATACAACGGAGAGCAGTGCGCTTCGTTAGATGATCATTTAGTAATCGCGAAAGCGTTACGGAGATGATAGATAAACTCCAGTGGAAGACTCTGCAGGAGAGACGCTCAGTAGCTCGGTACGGGCTTTTGTTGAAGTTTCGAGAACATACCTTCACCGGGGAGTCAAGCAGTACATTGCTCCCTCCTACGTATATCTCGCGACGAGACCATGAGGATAAAATCAGAGAGGTTAGAGCCCACACAGAGGCATACCGACAATCCTTCTTTCCACGAACAATACGAGACTGAAATAGAAGGGAGAACCGATAGAGGTACTCATGGTACCCTCCGCCACACACCGTCAGGTCGCTTGCTGAGTATGGATGTAAATGTAGATGTAGCTGAAGAACATTGTGGACAATTCGAGCGAATGATTTCGTCGCCCAGATCGACCGACACGAATAGCATCGAACGTTCATGGGACAGTTTATGCAGGAATTCCTGCACCATCAACACTTTCACAGTTACGGGCGACTATCGAGGCAGCATGCCCCAATATCTCTGCAGGTGACTTGGAAAGACTTATTGCGCCCATGGCACGTCGACTTGCTGCAGTACTCCGGGCAAAAGGAGGTCCGACACGGTATTAGGAGCTCAGTGGATTATGAGGCCACCACTAGCTTGCACAGCGTCTTGTTGACAATTTCGGTCCATGCTTAGTGGGGTTTGCGCCACACTCGAACCCTGTCTCACGTCGTAACAACAGACTTTTCTCAGCTCGGAGTATTTTAACTAAATAACTAACTGTGTTGAAAAACCGTTGTCTTCACTGTATGTGTCCGATTTGTCTTCCGACTTATAGGTAATTGGCCAGTACAATTCTCGTTTGTGCTACTTCCGCACGTTGACAAAACGATGAAAACGAACAATCCGGCCAGACTATGTGCAAGAACCTCCCATATTTGCCGTGCGCGCAGGTACGATCTGTAAATGTGCAGAGGTATGCACGCGTGGTAGCTGAGCAGCCTAGCACGCAGAACACAGCAGTAGCCGGCTGCCCCACTAAGCAGGCCATTGTTTACCGTTACTCGACGCACAGCTGCACCCCGTTTCACCAGCCGCGATGGCATCCAGTCACAGCCCCGTTCCGCTCTACTGTGCGTGCGTGCTGACGTGGCGCCATACTTCTGACCGGCGCTGACGCCGCGGTACCTGGACAGCAATCCCAGCTGCTGACGCGGCCGAGTAAACGACGGCGGCCGGCCGGCCCGTGCTCAACACACGCTCACACGCCTACGCACTTCCGGCAAAGGTCAGAGGTCACGCCAGCCGCCACCACTTGCACGTCGCAGCTCGAGGACCACGCTTACTGGCAGCGGAGGAACGCAGTGCGCCAACACTGCCGCCCGCAACACCCACATTACTTCGCACTGCACAATAAACTAATCAGTGTGGAAAAGAAAGTAAAACTGTCTTACTTTTTATGTTATGTTGTGAGACCAAAGACGCTGCTGCGTTTGATTATATTGTTTACTATCACAGGTCTATTTCGACATGACTGCCATCTTCAGATTATATGCTAGAAGTACATAATTTGGTATAATATTTAAAATATTTGAGTATTAATTTAACCAACTGTAGATTTATGGTTTGCTACTTACATCAGGTTTCCTTCATACCCATACGACATGTGTGTCTCAGTTTCTGTCACATTATTTAATAAATTTGCTCCGTTGATACTGTTGGAGCTGTAGTAGGTGTTAAAATTTTTGTCGGAATAGCTACTTACGTAACTGTCGAATTGTTGTTGTGGTCTTCAGTCCTGAGACTGGTTTGATGCAGCTCTCCATGCTACTCTATCCTGTGCAAGCTTCTTCATCTCCCAGTACCTACTGCAACCTACATCCTTCTGAATCTGCTTAGTGTATTCATCTCTTGGTCTCCCTGTCGAATTACGAAAATTTATTTCATAATGACGTTACGTGAGACCTATGTTTACAGTTGAGTCAGCGATGTTATATGCTTACAGACAGTTTGTTTCTTTGATAGACTCTTGGTCATATCTTTGTTCTTATTAGCTATATTATATTGCTTGTATAAATATACTGCATAACTGACGAGAACAAAATATATGACGTAGGGAATACCAAACAAACAAACCGCCTGTAACCAAGTAACATGGCTGACTCAACTGTCAACATAGCTCTCGCAAAACATCATTGTGAAATAAACTTTTATAATTCGACTATTACATAAATATCTATTCCAACAAAAATTTTAACTTCTGCAGTAACTCCAACAGCATCAAAAGAGCAAAGTAATGAAATAGAGTGACAGCAACTGACACATCGACGTCTTATGGATATCAAAACCACCTTATGCACGTAGAAAACCACAATTGTGCAATAGGTTAAATTATCTACATAAACAACTTTTGTAGTCCTGTCTTCCTCAGTTGCGAGTAATATTACGGTATATTGATAATTTTTACTTATGGAAATGATAACATAAAACAAAAAAACTCTTCCCCACACCATCTGGACACCCACACACACACACACACACACAAATACACACACACACACACACACACACACACACATACAAAAAAAAATTATACCACACCAAAATTCAGACACACACACACACACACACACACACACACACACAGTATAAAAAAATACATATCACACCAAAACACACACACACATACACACACACACACGCACACACAAATGCATACACGAACAGACCACAGATACTTCAATAATTACACTCATAAGTTTCGATCTTTGGCAAAAACATTTGACAGTCGGCAACAGAAACCAAAACATTGCATTAAAACAAGCGTTCAGTGCATAGTGCTGTGGAATGTGGAAAAAACCGCAAATTGGCGTTCATAAGAAGAAGAACAACACAAAAAATGTAACAGGAGCGTAATATGTAAGAAATTGTCCACGCAATCTGTAAGTACAGTTCAAAACATTACTACTTAATAGGAAATAGCAACCACCAGAACTGTTTATAACCTATAGGCACAGTGACAAAAACGTAAATAAAATAGCTATCATATGTACGTATTCTAGGCCAGTGGTGATGCCTTGCAGAAAATAAAGGCGAAACGCGTATGGCACTAAAATTGTGTTTTATTTAGTTGCTGTCAGACGGTCCATAAGTAAAAATTATCAATATACCGTAATATCTACGTAAAACTTGAAATATTGTACCAAACTAGTGCTTCTCACAGGTAATCTGAAGAGGGGAATCACACCGAAAGATGGCTATTTTAATAAACAATATAATCAAACATAGTAGCGTCTTTGGTTTCACAGCATAATATAATCGTGTCCTTATATGACATATATGACGCAGCGAGCCCAGATGAGTACAAACTGTTTAACTTTTTGTTTTGTTTTCCGGTCACCAGTCTTTGAACTTCTCTTCCATCGTTTCATATTGTGTCTAATCTTTTCATCTGTAGGTGTCTATTACGCTCAACGTCCTGTATAACTCTTAACAAGGCTACCACACAACAGTAAGATTTTTGTAATTTTGTTATATTTGTGGTACGTAAAGTTCAGAACTCAACTACCAACCTCCCGCGGCGGTTCGATAAAACTTTCAAAAATTCTCTAGAAAATAGACTGAAGTTTTCTGAGCATTTTCCGTTACCTAAATGTAGGGCGAGCTGCCAGTGGGTAACCAGGCTATATGGTAGAATGCTTGCTACCAATGTTGTGTGGCCTGATTTCGATACCCAGCCAATCTTAGTTATAAACAATGCTGCTTGTTGTAAGAGCATTTTTGTAAAGCGTTAAATGAATAAAGATGAAAAAACAATTTGTAAGTTTTCTCTTAATTTAATCAATATTAACAATCTTTTACACAGGGTGAATAATTAAGGATACATATTTGCAATTAATACTGTAATTTGTGTGCGATATATAATTAGAAATAAGATTATGTGCATCTTTGTAAAAATGCAATTACAAATGTCAACACTATACGTTTGATGAATTTTATCATTAAATGATTTAGGTATGCGACCTGAACTTTTAAAACAAAACGAAAAAATAACGACCAAAAATAGGCTCGAACAAGCGATTACCAGTCTAGAACGCTACTGATTTCTTTTCATTTTTATTTATTTTACGCTTTACGGAAATACTCATAGTACATGCATCTATGTTTACAAATTTGCATTGCTCTGGTATCGAACCCCGAAAACCCACACGGCAAGGGAGAATTCTACCACAGAGTGACGGTAACCCAGCGGAAAAACATGCTAGCTGTAGCGAATTAAAGATACTCTAAAAACTTCAAGTCTATTTTATCGAGAATTTTCGAGAATTGCATCGAACTGTTTTGAGCGACTGATGTTCGAATTCTCAGCTTGACGTATCATAAGTGTAACAATTTACAAAAATTCGATTCTAATAAGGGAATGACCGCACCCCCACCTCACATTTTTTAGGCTGTGAGGGGATCGATAGGTAGCTGAAATTGAGCATTTTTGACCATCATATAGTGGTTCAGCAGACGTAAATTTTTCCTAGAAACAAGCTTTCACGAGTACTCTTTATGTCTTCAACTAAGCTCTACAAATTTGTTTCGCAGACGTAAATTTTTCCTAGAAACAAGCTTTCACGAGTACTCTTTATGTCTTCAGCTACGCTCTACAAATTTGTTTTGCATGTTAGGCAATTGTGTACCACTACTGCTTTCCCTTTTCCGCCCCTTGCAGCATCATGCTAACCAGTCTTACATGCTGTAGAATACGACCTACTAATATTTCCCCTCTTCTGGTGAGTGCCTAATATTTTAGTACTTTTTGTTTCGTTCTTCATTTATTCACTAAATATACAACATCCTGCAACAGCACTCATTTCAGAAATTCCACTTTCTTCTTCTCTGTATTTCCAATGGTCGACGACAGTGACAGCTACAGCGACTGAAATGAGAACGGACCTGGCTGAAGAGGCGGGACACCATTTTTTGACTTTCAGCTCGGCAGTCAGCTTGTCTGGACAGCTGGATGCGCGTGCTCCGCTTAATTTCTGACGTATTGCGATAGCTGCACGTTTCAAATTTTTTTTCACTATATTCTCCTCTTGATTTTAGATGGCGCACTTTTCACTTGCATACAGTACTGAGCACGTTACGTGGACTTCCAGGAACTTCTTCGCCATTTGCACAGGAGTAGGGTTCTAACAGGGAAGAAACGTTTCTTCGCTCTCTCCAAAATCTCTCCTGCTAGTCTCCAGTCGTTCGCCGTCCTGCCTCGTCTTGCTACTTCCGAGATGGGAGAATTCTTCCATTACGTCCATTTACTGCGTCGCTCCAAATGCAAGTCGTTAATCTTCGTTCTACCACTCTGCCTCCCCTAGCCTTAGACTGGTTATGGTTTAGCCATATTCTGTGCTAGGTACGCCGTCTATTCTCCATTTTATCGGGTCGAGAGGGCCATACAAAAGGGCAAACAATCAGTGCGTAACCCAGTGGCGTCATGGTGTCTGTAGATCTGTATTATTATTAACGTTAGACTGCGTCTGTTCCGAGATCTAGGGCGTGCTTTGTACCTCTCCATGTTTGATGACTGCTGAGTATGATTATGTAAATCGTGTCCCTACTCTGGGCACCATATGCTGTAACAGTATGATTTCTGATGATGGGCAGTTTATGACCGAAACCGGTCACGATTAAAAGCCTCTAACTATGGGTGGGTGTAGAAGAAATAAAATTATGTAATACACGTCAGTTAGTTAGTTACGTGTTCCATTGATCAATATCACGGAAAACCGTTATGATGTGGAACGTGTCGAATGCACAGGAAATGCGCACAAGAAACAAGGTTTTTTTTTTTTTTGTTTACATTATAGTTTTATACCTAAATATTTCTATTATCTATCCCATTCCATTAAATGGCATAATATATATATAATCTCCAGATTTATTTACACGTATTCAGTAATTCATCTATTGTATAGAAGGAGTTGTCGAGGAGGTATGATTTCAATTTGTTTTTGAAACTATTGTTGCTGTCTGTCAGACATTTTATTTCATCTGGTAATTTACCAAAAAGCTTTATAGCAACATATTTTACCGCTTTCTGTGCCAAAGATAGGTTGAGCAAAGGATAGTGTAAATCTTTCTTTTTTCTGGTATTGTAATCATGAATGTCGCTGTTGATTTTAAAGTGGTTCATGTTGTTGAGAACAAATTTCATCACTGAGTAAATGTACTGTGGAGCAGTTGTAAGGATTCCTAACCTTTTAAACAGATGCCTACAAGATGTGCGACTATGAGCCCCACACAATATTCTAACTACTTTCTTTTGAGCAGTGAGTGCCTTTTACCTAAGTTTTGAGTTGCCCCAGAATATGATTCCGTATGACATCAGAGAGTGGAAGTATGCAAAGTACGTTAGCTTACTAATTTCTGCATCCTCAAAATTGGCAATTATTCTGACTGCAAAAGTTGCTGAGCCTAGTCGCTCTAGGAGATCCAAAATATGAATTTTCCAATTAAGATTCTCATCTATATGTACACCCAAAAAATTAGTATACTCTACCCTGGCTTCTGACTTCTTTTGATGTGTTACGTTTATTGAAGGAATTATACTCTTTGCAGCAGAAAATTAGATGTACTGCATTTTTGCAAAGTTCAGAGCAAGCCTATTCGCAGAAAACCAATTAATAACTTTTCTGAAGACCTTATTTGTATCATTTTCTATCAGACTTTCTTTTACTGGATTAATAATTATGCTTGTATCGTCAGCAAACAGTGTCAGTTCAGCATCTCGTTTCACATAAGAAGGGAGGTCATTGACATGTATCAAGAGCAGCAGGGGACCCATGATCGCACCTTGTGGAACACCTAATGTGATTTCACCCCAGTTAGATGAAGTGGCAAACTCCTTTGAATCACTTGAAGCATATAAAGAGACTTTTTGCTTCCTGTTCTGTAGATTTGACTTAAACCATTCATATGCTGTTCCATTTATACCATAGAATTGTAATTTCTCTAACATAATGTCATGCTTAACACAATCAAATGCTTTGGACAAGTCACAGAATATTCCTACTGATGACATTTAATATTTAAAGACTCTATTATGTGAACATTGAAATTGTATATTGCTGTTTCAGTGGAACAGCATTTCCGAAACCCGAACTGTGATTTGCTAAGTATCTCATTACTGTTGAGATGGCTAACCACTCTTGAGTACATTACTTTCTCAAAGATTTTTGAAAATGCTGTAAGCAAGGATACTGGCCGATATATATTGACATCTGTGGTTTCCCCCTTTTTGTAGAGAGGCCTGACATCTGTGTTATCCAAGGACAGCATTCGCCCTCTCCAAAAACTGCTGAAACAATCTCAACTAAGCACAGCGAATGTCTCGCACAGGATAGGCGAGAGTGACCCAGTCAGCAGTTGTGGGCAGGGGGCGTCTGGCTGTCAGTAGTTCAGGAGACGCCTCAAGCGCCGTGGGGGAGAGCGGGGCGACGGCCGTAGCGTCTAATGGGGCCGCTCATCTAATTTGCCGCCTGACCCCTAACTTGCTTCCAGACCTTTGTCAGGGCTTTTAAGCCGGCTGAGCCCCAGCGACGTGACGCCTTCCCAAAGGGCGAGGCAGTCCGCCTATCCCTGTCTGCACTCGACTAAAGCAGAGCCAGGCAGCTGAAGCGATGGACCGCTCTACCTGTGGTACAACGAAAACCCGCCATCTCTGACGCGACACAGCTCCACAGTCCAGTTTTGTTTGTCAGTGCCTGCTACTAGGCTGTCATTTAGCGATTGTAAAAGACAAGAAACTGAACGAATTGGTATCGAAATTTCCACGTTTGTTACGTCTGTCAACGATAATCAGTTGAACGTAACACGTTATGACATTCTGAAAGCTCAGGATCAAGGTAGTCCGGTAGAGGATTTCCCAAAAGCGTTCCACTCAGTAACATACCTACACCTATTGTCAGAAGTACTATCATACGGGGTCTCAAGTGAAATTTGTGACTGCATTCAAAATTTTTTGGTAAGGAGGATGTAGCACATAATCTTGGATGGAGAGTAATCGTCAGATGTAGAAGTAACATCGGGTGTGCCCCAGGTAAGTGCGTTGCTGTTCATGTTGTATATTAATTAACTAGTAGACAATGTTAATGGTAACCTCAGACTTTTTGCTTATGAAGCTGCATAAATATTCAGTCAGATCTTGGTAAGATTTTAAAGTTGTGCAAAGATTGTAGATTTGCTTTAAATGTTCAAAAATTATGCATTTCACCAAACAAAAAAACGTAGTATCCTATGACTTTAATACCATTGAGTCACCGTTGGAATGGGCCAACTCATACAAATACCTGAGTGTGACACTTCGTAGGGATGAGAAATGAAATGATCACATAAATTTAGTCGCGGTTGAAGCGAGTGGTATGAAGCAGGTGGTATACTTCGGTTTATTGGTAGAATATTGGGGAAATGCAACCAGCCTCCAAAGGAGATTGCCTACAAATCACTCGTGCGACCGGTTCTAGACTATTGCTCAAGTGTGTGGGACCCGTACCAAATAGGGCTAACAGGGGATATTGAACCTATACAGAGAAGGGCAGCAAGAATAGTCACATGTTTGTCTTATCCATGGGAAAGTGTCACAGCGATATTGAAGAAACTGAACGGGTAGGCTCTTGACGATAGACGTACACTGTCCGAGAAAATCTACTAGGAAAATTTAAAGAACCGGCTTTAAATGATGACTCTGGGAATATTGTACAACACCCTACGTGTCGCTCACACAGGGATCCTGAGCAAAAGAGTAGAATAATTACAGTACGCACAGAGGGATTCAAACAATCACTCTTCCTACACTCCATACTCCTACACTCCATAATGGACCGGGAAGAGACCCTAATGAATGGTACAGTGAGACTTATCCCCTCCGTATGCACTTCACGGTGAAGAATATACATGTAGATGAATAATAAATAGATGTAGATGCACAATCTGGAAGTGCAGTAAGTTCTTGGTTCAAATGGTTCTGAGCACTATGGGACTTAACATCTGTGGTCATCAGTCCCCTAGAACTTAGAACTACTTAAACCTAACTAACCTAAGGACATCACACACATCCATGCCCGAGGCAGGATTCGAACCTGCGACCGTAGCAGTCGCGCGGTTCCGGACTGAGCGCCTAGAACCGCTAGACCACCGCGGTCGGCAGTAAGTTCTTGTTTGTAGAAAATGTTCATCGCTGTTCCACAAGAAAATAAACATCAAATAATTTTTTATTGCTTTTTAATGTCTCCTTCTAATGAAAGGTTTCAACTGGAGGCTCTCCCTCGCGTCGTGTTCTGAACATCTTCTTTCATCTGTCTGTGTGTTCGTCGACTTCTAATGTCATCCGTCATTCCATTTCTCTTCCTACCTCTTCTTCTCGTTCCATCCTATTTTCGCCTATAATTCTTTGTTGCAGACTATCTGCCTTCTGTCTTTTTAACTGTCCATCGTTCATTACTATGTAACACTACACTCTACGCATAACATTTAGCAAATATTTTCGTCACCTGATGTTAGTAACTGCTCCATCTTTTCAAATTCTCACTTTCCCATAGATATCGTCCTCCCCATTTCTTCTGCACAGCTTACACCCCATGTCATTAAACTTCACAGGTATAGACAGAAAAAGTCTGTAGCCATACAGCAATCTTACGTTTCTTAACTTCGTGTAGTAGCTAATTTTTCTTCAGGTGTTACAAGCTACAGGTATGTGCACGGTTATCCAAAAGTAACTCGGGAGTCTCAGAAGAAGACTGGGCGATGACTGCAAGACATAGAGAAAAAAGACACATATAAGTGGATGTTGATGTTGTTGTCGTGTTCTTCAGTCCAGAGTCTGGTTTTATGCATCTCTCTATGCTACCCTGTCCTGGGCATGCTTCTTCATCTCCCAGTACCTACTGCAACCTACATCGTTCTGAATCTGCCTACTGTAGTCATCTCTTGGTCTCATTCTACGATTTTTACCCTCCACGCTTCCCCCCCCCCCCCCC
Organism: Schistocerca serialis cubense; assembly: GCF_023864345.2. Taxonomy (NCBI): domain Eukaryota; kingdom Metazoa; phylum Arthropoda; class Insecta; order Orthoptera; family Acrididae; genus Schistocerca; species Schistocerca serialis. The sequence goes on along the minus strand of NC_064638.1, from coordinate 1,283,561,797 downwards.
CAAGTGCTAAATTGGTGATCCTTTGGTGCCTCAGAGCGTGTCCTACCATCGATCCCTTGTTGTAGTGAAGTTGTTCCACAAATTCCTCTTCTCCCCAGTTCTATTCAGTATCTCTTCATTAGTTACGTGATATACCCAACTAATATTCAGCATTCTTCTGTAGCACCACATTTCGAAAGCTTCTGTTCTCTTCTTGTCTAAATCAGTTATCGTCTATATTTCACTTCCATACATGATTACACTCCATACAAATACTTTCAGAAACGACTTGCTGACATTTAAATCTATACTCGATGTTAACAAATTTTTCTTCTTCAGAAACGCTTTCCTTGCCATTGCCAGTCTACATTTTATATCCTCTCTACTTCGATCATCATCAGTTATTTTGCTCCCCAATTACCTAAACTCGGTTACTTCTTTAAATGTCTCATTTCCTAATCTAATTCCCTCATCATCACCCGACTTAATTCGACTACATACCTTTTTCCTCATTTTTCTTTCATCTATGTTCATCTTATATCCTCCTTTCAAGACACCGTTCAACTGCTCTTCCAGGTCCTTTGCTGTCTGACAGAATTACAACGTCATCGGCGAACCTCAAAGTTTTTATTCCTTCTCCATGGGTTTTAATACCTACAAATTTTTCTTTTGTTTCCTTTACTTCTTGCTCAATATACAGCTTGAATAACATCGGGGATAGTCTACAACCCTGTCTCACTCCCTTCCCAACCACTGCTTCCCTTTCATCTCCCTCGACTCTTATAACTGCCATCTGATTTCTGAACAACTTGTAAATAGCCTTTCGCTCCCTGTATTTTACCCCTGCCACCTTTAGAATTTGAAAGAGAGTATTCCAGTCAACATTGTCAAGAGCTTTCTCTAAGTCTACAAATGCTATAAACGTAGGTTTGCCTTTCCTTAATCTTTCTTCTAAGATAAGTCGTAGGGTCAGTATTGTCTCCTGTGTTCCAACATTTCTACGGAATCCAAACTGATCTTCCCGAAGGTCGGCCTCTACCAGTTTTTCCATTCGTCCGTAAAGAATTCGTGTTAGTATTTCGCAGCAGTGACTTATTAAACTAATAGTTCGGTAATTTTGACATCTGTTAACATTTGCTTTCTTTCGGATTGGAATTATTATTTTCATCTTGAAGTCTGAGGGTATTTCGCCTGGTTCATGCTCACCAGATGGTAGAGTTTGGTCAGGGCTGGCTCTGCCAAGGCTATCAGTAGTTCTATTGGAATGTTCTCTATTCCCGGGGCCTTGTTTCGATTTATTTCTTTCAGTGCTCTGACAGTCTCGTCACGAGCATCCTATCTCCCATTTCATCTTCATCTACATCCTCTTCCATTCCCATAATATTGTCCTCAAGTACATCGCCCTTGTATAGACACACTATATACTTCTTCCATCTTTCTGACTTCCCTCCTTTGCTTAGAACTGGTTTTCCATCTGAGCTCTTGATATTCATACAAGTGGTCGTCTTTCCTCCAACGGTATCTTTAATTTCCTGTAGGCAGTATCTGTCTTACCCCTCGTGATATATGCCTCTACATCCTTACATTTGTCGCCTGCTAGTGTGGCCGAGCGGTTCTAGACGCGACAGTGTGGAACCGCCGGCCGAAGTGGCCGTGCGGTTCTAGGCGCTTCAGTCTGGAACCGCGAGACCGCTGCGGTCGCAAGTTCGAATCCTGCCTCGGGCATGGATGTGTGTGCTGTCCTTAGGTTAGTTAGGTTAAACTAGTTCTAAGTTCTAGGGGACTGATGACCTCAGATGTTAAGTCCCATAGTGCTTAGAGCCATTTGAACCAGTGTGGAACCGCGCGACCGCTACGGTCGCAGGTTCGAATGCTGCCACGAGCATGGATGTGTGTGATATCCTTAGGTTAGTTAGGTTTAAGTAGTTCTAAGTTCTAGGGGAATGATGACCTCAGATGTTAAGTCGCATAGGGCTCAGAGCCATTTGAATCATTTGAACCTTACATTTGTCCTCTAGTGTCAGTGGATAGCATCTCTACTTTTCTTTCTCTCACTAACGGGTCTCAATTCGGGCTCCGTTTAGAACGCAGTAAACGTCAATACGTGTGTGCAATTCAATTACGTGGTTGGTGCTGCTGCCGCCCGCGAAGGCACAATGACAACAGCCTGATTTGCAAATTGTTCCGGGTTGCCTATTTGCAGTCGCGAACTAATTCAATCGGACCGTACGGTTCGAATCATTAGTCCCCTTGCTCTGACACGCCTGCACCCTAGTTGTGCGCTCTACAACTACGCCACGGCATGTAGTACTAATCGTAACGTGGAGAAATGCTGTGTGCACTGATATGTGTCATTTTTTTCTGTATGTCTTGTAGTTTTCTGCACAGTCGTCTTCTGAAATCCCGGAGGTACTTAAATCCGTGCATTTGATGAGCCCTTCTCGAATTCACCTTTGATCAGGTCAAGGAAATACTTGATATTGGCATCTTTAACACGAAGATCACATGGAACTTTTTGTCACTTGATAAACAAAAAATTAAAATGGAAATGGAAATGATCCCCCATCTGTCCTTGGGTGTGGTGTGTCATCTTCGTGCCGACTTTTTAGTGCAGTGTTTCCAGTGACTGTTAAGTGTTGTGCGTCTTTTCAGAAGTGTTTCGAACGGACATCATACTGTCGCTGGGTGTAATTTTTGTATGTCTTGCGAACAGAAACCAGACTTTCGCTGTGTTTTTTAATTGTCTGTCTACTGTTTTACCTGTCTGCTTCCTGTGTATTTTATTAGCATCGCTCACCCTTTCTTTTATGTTTTAACTTTCAACAATTTTCCGCCGTTTTACAATTTAAGTCAGCGCTTTATCGCCTGCTTTTATTGTTTTTTCTTATGTTTTAAAAATTATGTAGGCTGTAGAGCAGCGTACTAGGATGCTGCCAGCCCCCCCCCCCCCCCCCCGAGGCAAATCGAAATTCAATAAAGGAAAAAAAAAGGGAATGACCGGTAGATAACAGCCAAGTACACTAATAGCTCTTATAACATAGCACACAATAGGTAAAAATCACGAAAATATGTATAGAACATAATTAGTGATTTACATCAAGAGTTTCTGACATGAGGACCTGGAGGCTGCAATTCATAGATCATTCATGGCATGTGCACTGTGTTGGGTTGTATGGCCCCTGGAGTGTGGCCCGTGCTGTGTATTTGTTCTGAATCTTGTTGCCTCTGTCTCCCATCTATTAAGACATTTCCAGTTTCAGACATAACGTTTTCAGTATGGCCTGGCGTTCGTTCTCCTAATTGTTCCATCCAGTGATGATTTTTTTCTAGTTGGCCACGTTTGTGATTTAGGCTCAGTTTGGTGCTCCTAGGTTGCTCCGCGGAAGCTATTTCTTGATTTCTGTCTTTGGATAGGCAGCATATCCCGTGTAGTGAGTGTTGTTGGGACTTGGAGGTTTCACTCTCTCTATCCTTGTAGACAGCTGTCTCCTGTCGAATTGTCAGCGGATCGATTCCAGCCAGGTGGTAGAACCTTATCTGTGGGTGTAGCCTGTGATCAGTATGTTCGCTTCCAGTGAGTACGAGATCAACTTGCTCAGTCAGTGTACTGTTCTAGCAGAAGGGAGACAATATGTAGAGTGCGGAAAAACGAACTGACCAAACGTGTAGGGCAGAAAGACAGCATCAAACAAAGCAATTTGAGTATAGGAAACAGGCGTCGCAGCTGAATATTTTCGGCGCTACAGTAACTTAATTGAAGTCTGGGCGTCATTACTAAAAATGAAATGTAATTCACAAAAATTCTATATGTAAAATGTTTGGGTTAATCAATCGTCACGATGGAAAAAGGAACTTGAAGTATCTCTACAAGTGTATCGTATTTAACTCACGTCCCGTACAGCGCTTCTTTAGAAATCAAAACAATCACATGCCCATGTTTCACGTTTATATATGTCTTGAAAAGATCAAAGCTAATGGTAAATGGGTATGCGCTTGTACACAGACTTCCCACCGCTTAATTAACGTAAGTACACTATGTGATCAACGAACACCTGGCTGAAAGTGACTTACAAGTTTCTGGAGCCCTCCATCGGTAATGCTGGAATTCAGTATAGTGTTGGCCCACACTTAGTCTCGATGACAGCTTCCACTCTCGCAGGTATACCTTCAATCAGGTGCTGGCAGGTTTCTTGGGGAATGGCAGCCCATTCTTCACGCAATGCTTCACTGAGGAGAGGTATAAATGTCGGTCGGTCAGGCCTGGCACGAACCAGGATTTCCAAAACATCCCAAAGGTCTTCTATAGGATTGAGGTCAGGAATCTGCGCAGGCCAGTCCAGGCCAATGGATGCAACCTCCCTCCATGGAAAACACGACCAAACCGACCACACCATAACACCACCGCCTCCGAATTTTACTGTTGGTACTACACGCGCTGGCAGATGACGTTCACCGGGCATTCGCCATACCCGCACCCTGCCATCGGATCGCCACATTGTGTGCCGTGATTCGTCACTGCACATAACGTTTTTCCACTGTTCAATCGTTCAATGTTTACGCTCCTTACACCAAGCGAGGCGGCGTCCGGCATTTACCGGCGTGATATGTGGCTCATGAGCAGCCGCTCGACCGTGAAATCCAAGTTTTCTCACCGCCGTCCTAACTGTTGTAGTACTTTCAGTGGATCCTGATGCAGTCTGGAATTCCTGTGTGATGGCCTGGATAGATGTCTGCCTATTACACATTACGACGCTCTTCAACTGTCGGCGGTTCTGTCAATCAACAGACGAGGTCGACCTGTACGCTTTTGTGCTGTACGTGTCCCTTCACGTTTCCAATTCACTATCACATCGGAAACAGTGGACCTAGGGATGTGAATGAGTGTGGAAATCTCGCGTACAGACTTATGACACAAGTGACACCCAATCACCTGACCACGTTCGTGAGCTCCGCGGAGCGCCCCATTCTGCTCTCTCACGGAGTCTAATGACTACTGAGGTCACTGATATGGAGTATCTGGCAGTAGGTGGCAGCACAGTGCGCCTAATATGAAAAACGTATTTTTTTGGGGGTGTCAGGATACTTTTGATCTGGTAGTATATGTCGTAGCAAATCATCAAACTGACCACCGTTTTCACCCTGGCATAGCGCCGTAAATATTCAAATGCGACCGCTAGTTCCTATACTCAAATACTTCGTTTGACGCTGGCTTTCTGCCCTACACTTTTGGTCAAATTCTTTTTCCGCACCGTGTATATCCGCAGAACTGCCAGAGCTACTGTTTTTTCCGTGATGTTGTGCGGAATACGTGAATTAAGTGCGCTTGCTTAATCAGTATCAAAATATCGTAATAACTCGATAATTAGAAGGTATTTATTCTGTTACAAAGGTAAAATATTACATAAAAGTTTTTAAAAAAGGATTTCTTTACTGATTCATTTTCTGGAATCCGGTTGAAAAAGACTGCTCCAATCGCACGAGGAAAGTCGTTTCCTTTTTTTCGCCAATTAAAAAGTGGAATGTTAATTGAAAAACTAACTACAAATAGTGATGTAATATCTCTTCATTTTCGTACTGATATCTAGCAAGCAAGAGAATGAGAAGCATAATTTTTTCTTGTACTGCAATCAGCCACTTCTTGGGTATTGGTCGCTGACGCGTCTTGCGTTAAACTTCACGCGGAATGCGACGTTCATGCGCAGCTGTTGTATCACAGGAACACGTCATTAGAGGAGCTGTGGAAACGAATAGATGGTCAGGAGTATAGTGTTCAGCAAGAGTGACGGCAGTGGACTGAAAATAATCGCCGCTGTTGGAGGACTTTTATTGAACCAAAGCAGATTCGCGTTGTAGGGTAGACGCGAAGAAAGTAGTCCATGCCAGGAAAAGGAACGTGATGATCTCAGTTCATTGGTGCAGAGTTCGGACATCGTTTTTGGACCTGAATGTCTGGAATGCCGCTATCGGAAGAATGAGAAGCGAGAAACTTCCCAGTCCAATGAGTTAGGGCGTTGAAAAATGAGGTTGCCGATGAAGCTAAAATGGGATGGGTGTTAGGTGCGGCAGCACGTATCTATCCCAGGACACTGTATATAGTTGACGTTTTCAGTTTATAAGTTTTCATTATATTTTTTCTAAAAGGACTGAATAAATATCGTATCTATTTCTACGGCATTCCTGATCGGTGGCGGTTAAACAAGAGCGCAGCGTGCGCTTCACTGCAACAGACTGCTACGGTGTATTCGTGAGTGGAACCGTGGAACTTCGAAACTCCCGATCCGTCTGAAAATTTCATCTCTCACCTCTGATCTCTGTTTTATAGGCAGCTGCTCCGACATGCATACGAATGAAGGGCTGGTACGGGACGGAGCTGGACTAGCAGTAGTAATGAACACTTTCGCAACGTGGCGGACTAATTATTCCGTGTTGGTCTATGCCAAATATTACCAGAGCCGGCAGCGACAGGAGCGTGCCGTTTTAAAATTCATAGCGCATTAACGAACCGAGGGCAGTGCACCCGCGTCGCCATGCAAATACAATATAAATGATAAAAAACCTAATCATCGACCGCCGGTGTGTCCATTTTTAAGCGTTCCTTTTTTGGCGCGTGTGAAGCTTTCCGTACACCGTCGAACACGCGGAAGGGGATTTTACGGTACAAAAATCGAGTTGCCGTAGCGGACGGGTCTCCATCCGATGAATGCTGCTGGAAATATAAAGACTTCAGTACTAATGTTGATTCCGGTCAATACAAGAACGTTTAGAAGCCGTACACATCGTAATTGTTCGTCTGAGGTACAGAAGCCACCAGAGCTGTTGTCGTGCAGTTCGCTTTGTAATGCCGAAGCCTAGGAGAAGTCCTGATAATAAACTGCGACACAATGAGAGAGACCTGAAGATTTATCGCAATAAAAATGAGAGCCTCCGTTGGCTCAGGAATATCATTGCGCCAAGGGGAGGAAATAAAACGTGGGAAAGATAAAAGTTTTATTTCAGAAGTAGGTTTATTTATTTGGAAATGCGGTTAACCTACTTGTATCACTTATCTGTTGATGACTATAGTTATTTTACTGCTTTTCTTGCTTGGTGAGCTGCACTGACCACTAAACGTACAATTTTGCTGCAAAAATTAGGAACATCCTGTTTAAGAGAAAATCAAACACTGTTTATTAACAGAAACCAACTCTGCATCGTACAAACACTTCAAAATACGTATTTTTGCTAACACTGTGTGCAGGCAGCCGCAAAACGCGCGGTAATTTCTGCGCTGCCTCGCTCTTTCTACAGTCCAAACGAATGCATATCACTCGTTACAAAGGAAAGGCGGTTGGAAATGAGAGTGCACGAGTGATGAAAGTGGACTGTATTTCGACATTACATTGCGAGACACAGTACAGAAGCGTGCGCGCTGCGTGGCTGTCCCGGACCGTGTGCCCGGTGTGTGCAGACATTTGCCACGATTCCACCTGTTCTGAAGGGTTGGGTCCCTTGTCTCCCCCTCCTCCTCATCGCTGTCGCGCAGTAAAGGTACTTACTGAGCCTTTCGCTGATTTACTTAACAAAGGATCAGAATTTCTTTGGATTTTCCGCTACATTTCTAGAGAGAGTTTCGTTGTGGAAACTATTAAATACATCTCGCATTGAAATCAGCACCAAATTTCGAGCCTCAGTAAAACTTCGCCAATTTTGGAGAATTTACGTTCGTCTAAATTATATGTGCCTTTTTCGGTGCTCCTGCACCAGCTTTTTGTCGTGTTTTGTGTACCATGGCGGATCAGTTCCGTCTCTTATTAATTTATTCGGTATGAATCTCTCGAGTGCTGTTGAGACTATTTTTTTGAACTTAAGCCACATATGGTCTTCACTTACATAGTTTGGAAGGATTGCAGACTGTCTCTTAGAAAGACGTCAACCGAATTCTTAATTGCTTTTATAAATAGATATATTTCGCGTTTAGTTTTGGTGAATTTCTGTGTTACGGAATTGAGCCTCGCTACGACTGTGTGTTCACTAATCCCTGTATCCGTCGTGATGCTCAGGATTATTTGTGGTGAAGAGGTCAAGTGTGTTTTCGTAACCATGTACAATTTGAATGGCCTCGTGAACTAATAGTTCAAAATAATTTTTAAAAAAGCATTTAGAACAATTAAGGAAGTAGTTTTCTATCTATAATAGGGTCTGAAAATGTAATTTTGTCAACATACGGAAGGTAGATTGAAGTCACTGCCAACTATAATTCTATGAGTAGGGTACCTATTTGTGATGAGACTCAAGTTTTCTTTGAACTGTTCAGCAACTGTTTCATTTGAGAACGGGGGTCGGTAAAAGGAGCCAGTTATTAATTTATTCCGGTTGTCGAATATAACCTCTGCCCAGACTACGTCACAGGAACTATCTGCTTCAATGTCGCCTGTGAACTGAAACACACTTTACATTACTTTTCCTTAAGTTGTGCTTCTTGTTCCTGCTGTAGTGCAGATCAGTACAATTACAGCTTTTCCTTCCAAAACCTAGGATTCCTTCTCTGTGACCCTGTAAATACCAGAGCTAAACAATGTAGAACAACAACGTACTTTACAAACATAAGCATTCTGTATTACTTCATTTCCTTATTTCTAACATTTTAAAATTTTAAGACGACTTTAGATGACATGTCAATCATAGATGTTCTTATCTCTGTTTAGTGAACGTACTTTCAGTCAAGTTTTGAACATTGTCCCGCTACACTTTATTAACTAATGTTTCTCCGCAATGGATATCGTATTTTAGAGGGTAAATTAATAGGGAGTATGTCGTTCTTCTTTTCAAACATTCACATACCTATTTCTTCTTTCCCTATTGTCTTTTAGGCATGCGGTTGTAGTAATTAAAGTAGCCACAAATGCAGTGATCAAAAAGAAATGATTAGCGTACATTCGCATTCTCTTTACATCGTTCCATTCTTGTTGCTCCCATGCCGATGGACTGTTTCTATCGCAATCAGTAAGCGTGAAAGGAAGCTACCGTACAGACAGAGGGATCTATGTTTATACTTGACAGAACTAATTACATACTGAAATAATCGTCGGTATTGCTTTCGTTTCCCAAAAATTACAAATATTTCGGTTTCAGAAAGGAAGCTCTGTATTTGGCCAAGATGTCGAAGAAGAAGGTCCCTTACGTACTGGTTGTATCGAGTAAGATGCGGAGGCGGCGGTTTTTAAAGCGGACAGAAGCAGTACGAGGAAGGGCGTCCCTTACCTGAGGGATCGCTACCTGGCGAAGGGGCAAATGTCCGGCGTGGCAAATGTCCGGCATTCGTCTGCCGTGCCCCGGTCAGTTCCGGCTGTGCATTGCGAGGACGGGCTGGCAGAAAAAACTCTCACGGTCGCTGCCGCGCCCTCGTGGTACATTGCACCAACACAGAACCCTGCGTGCAGCTAATGAACTAAATGCGAAACGGTCACGGCATCCAAACTCGCCCATGGCTCACCGAAGTCAGACACGTACTGCGCTTTGTTTTCCGACTCTGCTACAAAGCCCTGTTGGCGACAGCAATTAATTGCATTCGTAAAGTATTGGCATACTGTATTCGTACACATGAATAGGATCAGTTTCAAACATATCATGTACGTTCATTAACGGATCGTGAGAGCAGTGAAAATTTCACATTGCAAACGAAAACGTATACCACAAACATATCCAGCTCTACAACTACATCAGTAGTTCATAATACTCCTTACGGCGAGTTGTCGAAGATACTTCCGGTCCCAGTATCAATTCGCCATTTTCTGTAGCATTCGGTAGCGCGCAATGGCATAGCTGCATTATTAAATATTATATAGATAAATAGTGCCAGATAGATCAAGTGTGGAACCTGTACGGAGTTGTGCTGGCTTGAGACTTAACGAACCACACCCTAACGACTACTCATACTGCAGGACACAAACATTGTGTGCATTTGCAGAGAACCCAGAGCTGGCCGCCAGTGTATATTACGTTCCCAGTTGGCGCAGGCAAAACTTGAAGACATTTGTAGATAGCTGCAGGCCTTAGGCCGCGAAAAAAAAGAATAAAAAAGCATTAGAAGCAACTTAATACATCCATTCTTGTTTTCAAAAATGGCTCTCAGCACTATGGGACTTAACATCTAAGGTCATCAGTCCCTTAGAACTTCTTAAACCTAACTAACGTACGGACATCACACACATCCATGCCCGAGGCAGGATTCGAACCTGCGAGCTTGCAGTCGTGCGGTTCCAGACTGAAGCGCCTAGAACCGCTCGGCCACAACGGCCGGCTATTCTTGTTTTCAATTTAATGGTTACTTTCAGATTATTCGTAATTAAATAAGATGTTTTATGAGAGCTAATTGTTAAGTTATGTTGTGTGTACCTTCGTCTTTATTTTTGCTTTATTATAACTAAGAAACTAAAAAAAAAGACATTATAACGTAGAGGATATTCAGCGTGTTGAATGTATTGTGCGATCTACTTTAGACTCACCGAGAACAGATTTTCAGAAAGCAATGAATAAATAAACATCGTAAATGTAGATCCAGACGATTCCAGCCACTTTAATTTATTAGCTAGGAACCTCTGCTCCGTAATTCCTTAGCGGATGGAGCCCACTTTCTGTCCCATTTGCAAGTGTTCATTCTTTCAATCCCAATGGCACATTTTTATGGTTCCGTACCTCAGTCGGTAAAAACGGAATCCTTGTAGGACAGCTTTTTTTTTGTCACGTCTGCCTGTCGGTAGACGTATCCATCTCAAAATTATATCACTTACTGAGGCCTACGGCCCCATGGCGGTGTATAAAATTGAAACTTCTAAGTCAATCCAGTCAAAACATACGGCCATTTATATCACATATTTTGATACTTGGATACTCATCAAAACCTAAGAGTTTTTTCCGTTGGCCTACAATCATGAAACTCGCAAGAAGCTAGAGTTCACAGTACAACCGAAGGAAAAAAATACAAAACTGTAAATTTATAATTATATCGTATGAAAAAAAATTTAGTCATTCCTTATCTCTCTCTCTCTCTCTCTCTCTGTTCATCCGTCTGTTAAATTCCCTTTTCCTCCGAAACAGGTAGACGTATGAAGCTGATTTTTGTGTCACTAAGGTCTATAAGCCCTTGGCGGTGTAATAAATTTGGCACGACTACGAAATATAGAAAAAGCTTAATCACACAAATTCTTTATTTAGCGTTATTCGTTTCGAAATTTCATTGTCAGACTGAAGATAAAAATCAAATTTTAGTACAAAGCTCACGAAAGTGGGTACATAAACTGAATACAATAAAAATGTCAATTCCTGTAGGCATATTTTACAGTGCCGTCGACTATCGAATGGAACCATCTATCAACAGAACAGTCTATTAGAAAGACAGCGGCACTGCGAAATATGCCTACATAAGATTTGTATTGTATTCAGTTTATATGCTCACTTTCGAGAGCTTTGTTCTAAAATTTGATTTTTATCTTCAGGCTGACGCATTTCGGAATCAATCCATCACCAGATTCCAGGATCGATTGCTGCACGTAGTTCTGGCGTTTCAAATTTTACGTGAAACAAACATTCGCAGATTAGTCTGCGAGCAGCAACGGCTCCAGGTACCGAAAACTGACAACGGAGGTCATCCAGGCATCCAGTGACGCCCGGCGGATGACACGGCGCTTGGTCGATCACTGCCGACAGGGCCGGAGACTAATCTGCCAATGTTTGTTTCACGTAAAATTTGAATCTGATGATGGATTGATTCCTAAACGCGTCATATGGTCAATCAAGTCTTTCCTTTGTGCGACTTTTGATTATTACCTTTGCGACCCAGTCATCCTGAATGCAGTACTACTAATTGTTTTAATTTCTATAGTCTGACGTCGGATAGCAAATGACAAAAGAAATATTTTTTCGTTGAGGTAATTACAAACTACAATTTTCGCATTTTTTCCTTTGCACGTACTGTGATATATATATATATATATATATATATATACAGGGTGATTCAAAAAGAATACCACAACTTTAGGAATTTAAAACTCTGCAACGACAAAAGGCAGAGCTAAGCACTATCTGTCGGCGAATTAAGGGAGCTATAAACTTTCATTTAGTTGTACATTTGTTCGCCATTTCAGCCAATAAAGTTTTTGGTCCCTTTTTCTTCGAAGGTGCTACTGTAACTGGACTACAGTATCTGGAGATGTTAGAGAATTGGCTGTTCCCTCAGCTCGAACAAGAAGCACAACAATTCATATTTCAGCAGGATGGAGCGCCACCACATTGGCACTTATCTGTCCGCAACTACCTGAACGTCAACTACCCGAGGCGATGGATCGGCCGCCAGGCAGCCCGTGACAGAGCACTTCATCACTGGCCTCCAAGATGCCCTGATCTTACCCCCTGCGATTTTTTCTTATGGGGGTATGTTAAGGATATGGTGTTTCGGCCACCTCTCCCAGCCACCATTGATGATTTGAAACGAGAAATAACAGCAGCTATCCAAACTGTTACGCCTGATAAGCTACAGAGAGTATGGAACGAGTTGGAGTATCGGGTTGATATTGCTCGTGTGTCTGGAGGGGGCCATATTGAACATCTCTGAACTTGTTTTTGAGTGAAAAAAAAAACCTTTTTAAATGCTCTTTGTAATGATGTATAACAGAAGGTTATATTATGTTTCTTTCATTAAATACACATTTTTAAAGTTGTGGTATTCTTTTTGAATCTCCCTGTATATACCTGGTCATCGGATTCTGGGGGACCAGTAACATCATGCATCATGAGAAACAGAAGAGTCGGAGCTTCTCGAAACCGCTTCCCAAACGCTATATTGGCATGTTCAACGCAAATACGCTAGTCAAGATAGGCAAACCCAAACAGCTTACGAATGTTCTGGTAAAATTCCGCATCAAAATCCTCGCAATACAAGAGACGCGTTTCACGGACGAAACCGCTTAAGCACGGAAAACTACACGACATACAAAGAAAAACCTGCTGTCAGAAGAGTAACACCCACTATGTTTGGCACAGGGTTTTCGGTTCCCAAATTGGTCACAGACAACATCCTAGATTTGAATCCAGTATCGGAAAGAATCTCTATAATAACATTCAAATCAGGAAACAAAGGATACACAGTCTTCAATGCACATGTGCCAACCAACGATCACCACAGAAAGAAACCACAAGAAGTCGAAGAATTTTGGGAAGACATGGAAGAAATAAATAAAATATCAGAAAGACATGTTAAAGTTGTGTTAGGAGACTTCAATGCACTACTAGGCAAGGAGAAGGAGCACAAGCAGGTCACAGGCCCATACACAGCACACAAACCCACCAACAAGAATGGATACATCTCAGACATTACTGTGAAACTTTTAACTTAAAAATTATGTCAACACAATTTCGAAAGCCGGAACGAATATCGACAACAGGGAAAACGCCCAGAAACCTATGGGGAAAATTTCAAATAGGTCACGTAGCCATAACAAGCAAATATAAAAGCGAAATTCTGAATGTGAGAACACCCAGAGGATTCTTCGGGTCCGATCATCACTTGCTACAAGTAAAAATTAGGCCAACCCCGATAAATAGAAAGAAAACACAAAAAATATAAGACCGGATCCAGGGTACTTGAAGATAACCTAAGACAAAATTGCTGAAAAACTTGATCAAAGTTCAACAGAAAACTGGAGTGACCTCGCGAAGACAATTCAGAATGCAATGCGTTGAGGTCAGTCTCCTAAGAAACAAAAAACGCAGATGGTAGAATGCAACTTGTGACCAGGCCACTGAACGTACAGTCCTGGCCTGGAAGAAGTTTAGCAGCAATAGAACAAAAGAGACATGGCAAGATTGCCACAAAGTCAAGAAACAATCCTCGAAAGATATTACAGGAGTCAAACGACATGCAACAAGAACAGACTAAATGAAATCGAGAAACACTTCAAGAGATGTGACTCTTCAAGCTTTCCCGGCGGATATGTTGTAAACAGTCTACATGGGTTTGCCGCCGGATCACGTTATGCAAATTTCACAACGCACAACGTGATCCGGCGGCAAACCCGTGAAGACTTCAAGAGAACTAACACGAGAAACTTCTATAAAATTTTCACGGAAAATGTAAAGGGTTATATTTGCTTGAAAAGAACAGACGGATCTCTGGAAACAAATACTATAATACCAAATCCAAATTAAAAAACCGCCTGCAATAACGGAGGCAAAAGAGATTATAAGGCACCTTAAAAAAGCAACAGTCTCAGGAGAAGACGGCATAATCTCCGAGATCTGGAAACTCAAAGACCAAACCATCACAAAGAAAATCCATAAAGTTCTTAGAGAAATATAAAATGCAGAGAAAATTCCACAGGAATTGATTCACTGACTACACAAAAAGGGCGACAAGACAGACCCTAAGAACTACAGAGGTATTTCATTATTTCCGGTCATCTACTAAATTCCCTCCAAGGCATTACTCAAGAGAGTAGAACCATAAGCTGATGCAAAAATAGGTGAAGCAGGCTTCATAAAAGGAAACCGAGCGAGGTGGTGCAGTGGTTAGCACACGGGACTCTTATTCGGGAGGACGACGGTTCAAACCCGCGTCTGGCCCCTCTGATTTAGGTTTTCCGTGATTTCCCTAAATCGCTACAGGCGAATGCTGGGACGGTTCCTTTGAAAGGGCATGACCGACTTCCTTCCCCATTCTTCCCGAATCCAATGGGACCGATGAGGTTGCTGTGTGGTCCTTTCCTCCAAACCAACCAAGCAATCAGAAAAAGAAAATCCTTTATTGAACAGATTTGGCATCTGCGAACGCTCCTGAATGTCAGACAGACGAACAACACTGTAGTCACTTTCGTGGCCTTTAAGATCGCCTACGACTCCATAGACAGGCAGATTCTCTTTGAGACATTTCAGGAATGTGAGATTAAAGAGGAAAACTAGGACACTCATACAGCGGAAACTTACAGACACCAGATCTAAAATACTCGTAAAATTTATGGGGGACATCTCAAACCCTTTCGAGATACAGACAGGGGACAGACAATGAGATGATCTCTCACCACTTTTATTCAACATTGTCTTGGACAAAATTATCAAGCAACTGGAAGAAAAATTAAAATGATTTCAGATAGGAAGAACATGTGTAAACAAGACCATCATAAAATACCTGGCACTTGTAGATGACCCGGGAATACTCAGAAACTATAGACAAGAAGCACTGTAATATTTACATGAAGTGTCTGCGAAACTAGGTCTACAGACACCTTACGAGAAAACGCAATACATTTTAATAAAGAACAACAACAACAACCAAGCCATGTTGAGAAAATAAAGGAAGGTTAACAGAGTGGAAAAATTCAATTATCTTGGGGGAATATGTACAAAGAGGAGGATCAAACAAGGTAACCAACATAAAAAGAACAGAAAAACTTCAGAAAGCGTACAAACTGACATTGGCGTACTACAATAAAAGAAGTATTTCTGGACGGCCAAAACTCAGGCGTTGCGACACACTTCTACTATCAGAAGCACTCTACGCATAAGAAGCGACCACAATCGTAGCATCAGGCATCATAGAGACAGAAAAAATAGAAAGTAAAATCCACAGAAATTTTTTGGAGCAGTACACAGAGATGGTATGTGGATGAAGAGACCGACCAAAGAATTATTTGCACACACAGACAGACTCACAGACATGATCAGAAAACCCCGCCTAACTTTATACGGACACATACATAGAATGAACAGCAACAGACAAACAAAGAGGATTTTTGATCCTGTAAAGAGTTTAATTAAAAAAAAAAACAGTTGGTTTCAAGGAAAGGAAGAAGCCCTAAAGCATGCAGGGATCAGTACTGAAATGATAAATGTAAGAAGAGAAACTCAGAATCAAAACTATGAACACGAAATTTGAAGTAAAAGAAAGGAGGAAAACAGACAAAACATGGACAGTGCAAAGGAAACAGGAACACAGCCAAAGAATGGAGAGGTCTTGGAAAGAGAAAAAGATGAAGTAAACAAGAAAAAATGAATACTCGTGTAACATTCGAGTTAACTACTGTCCTGGAGACAAAGGTGTGTAATAATAATAATAATAATAACAATAATTTCATTAGAAGAATAAGCTGACCCACAAATAGGAGAATACCAGGCTGGTTTTCGCAAGGGACGATCATACATAGAGCAGATGTGGAATCTGAAAATGATTCTCCAGATGACAAACACCCGAAACACAGTGGTAACTTTTGTAGATTTTAAAAAGGCCTACGACTCAATAGACAGAATAGCGCCCTGCCACACGCTGGAAGAATTCAGCATTGACAGAAAGACAAGAGCAATCATTCGGGAAACATTAACTGACACAGTCTCCAAGGTTAAATAAATGGGGGATATCTCGGAACCATTTGAAATCCAAACTGGAGTGCGACAGGGTGACGGACTTTCACCATTACTCTTTAACCCTGCTGTTCTGTTCGGGTCTATATGACCCGAAACGAATATGAACGTTATTTTACATTATGTAAATACCAATATATATTTATGAAACTTTGTGACTTTGTCTGAAAATGGATGAGCAGCATGTGTTTTAAAAGGTTTTAAAAAAGTTTAAGAAGTTTGGGCTTCAACTGTAATAGTTGCATATGTAATGTTCGGGTCATAATGACCCGACACAAATATGTTTAGTGTAACTCGTATTTATTTCTAAAATCTGGAAATGGCGAAAATTATTTTTGTTGTGTTGTGTGGGAATAGTGACTGCATCATTCCAACTTACTCTCAACAATCACCTAAAGCTCCATGCGTTCACAACAATGGGCTTGTTTGTTGCTTTCCCCAGGAAATAATAATTGGCAGTTCTCAATAATTGGAATGCTTTGTTTCTGCCCAGTTTGACTTGTGACACCATGGCGATGAGACCATTGAATGATCGTGAGTTGGAAGAAATAGTAAATGCCTCACCAGATGAAGGATCACTTTCTGAGTTTGAAGATCACATCAGCAATGCATCTGAAAGCGAGTGTTCCGATGACAGTTACGACAGTCCACAGCCCATACAAAATAGTGTAGAGACTTTTCTTTCTAAAAATGGGAATATAGAATGGCAGTTGCATCCACCAGCACAACATGGTCGCCTACCAGCTTCGAACATCATCAAGAGTACCCCAGGAGTTACCAGGTATGCAGTCAGCAGAATATCTGATGTAAAATGTTCATTTGAAGCAGTATTTCACACAGCGCTTCAAAATGAAATAATAGAGATGACAAATATTGAAGGGCAGCGAGTTTATGGTGAACAGTGGACAGATATTGATGGTTCTGTTTTCCATGCATACTTAGGACTCTTACTCCTAGCGGGTGTATATCGATCTCATGGGGAGTCTACAAAAAGTTTGTGGGATAAAGATACTGGGCGAAACATATTTCGAGCAACCATGTCTCATGAAACATTCTGTAAGATATCACGTGTCCTGCGATTTGACAAGAAATCTACTAGAGAGGAAAGACGACGTACTGACAAACTTGCCGCAATTCGTAGTATTTGGGAGAAGTGGGTAGAGGTCCTTCCTAAACTGTATAATCCAGGAGAAAATGTTACTGTTGACGAGCAGTTAGTAGCATTTAGAGGTCGCTGTCCATTCAAGCAGTATATCCCAAGTAAACCGGCAAAATATGGGATCAAAATATGGACCATGTGTGACAGCAAAACTTCATACGTACTGAAAGCCCAAATTTATACAGGAAAGGTGAGTGGAGCGGCACCAGAAAGAAATCAGGGAATGAGGGTGGTATCTGATCTCACTTCTGAGTTACGTGGTCAGAATATCACGTGTGACAACTTTTTTACGTCGTACAATTTGGGGCAGCTGCTTCTGAAAAGGAAATTGACTATGTTGGGAACTATACGGAAAAATAAGCCGGAGCTTCCACACAAAATGACCAACAAGGAGGTACACAGCTCTTCATTTTACTTCACAAATGACACTACTGTGGTTAATTATATTCCTAAGAGACACAAGAATGTTGTACTTATGAGCACTCTCCACCATGATGCGGAAATCAGTGACAGGGCTGATAAGAAGCCAAAAATGATTTTGGACTATAATTCAACCAAAGGTGCTGTAGACACGCTTGATCAGTTATTAGGTACATATACATGCAAACGAAAAAGTAATAGGTGGCCAATGATAGTTTTCTACAATATTCTTGATGTTTCTGCTTATAATGCATACGTTTTGTGGATTTCGGTTGACCCTAATTGGAATGCAAGCAAATTGACTAGAAGGAGAATATTCTTGGAGGAACTTGGAAAGTCACTGATAAAAGAACATATTGCATCAAGAACGCATTTCCCAAGAACAGAAGATTCTTTGAGAATGGTCACAAGCATCCAAAACCCGAATGATGTGGGTGGTGTGTCAGAATCGGTAACAACAAGAAAATCTACAAAACGTGCACGCTGTAAGTTCTGTCCATCAAGTAATGACAATAAAACAAACATGGTGTGTGGAAAATGTAGTAAACATATTTGCAAGAAACATGTAACCTACTTGTGTCCACAGTGCAAGCAGTAAGAAAAGAACTGTAGTATTTTATAAGATGATTGTATTGAAAATTCTGTTGTTTCAAATTTATGTGAATACTTGTGCCTAAACTACAATCAGTAAGAAGAGAGGATTCTAAAGTTGTAGTGCTTTCTATGTTGGAATGTAATAAAAAAACTGTAGTGTGTTCTGTACTGTAGTGTGCTCTAAGATGAATATCTGTAATGACAACTGTCTGTTGTTAGAAAATGTCAATACTTACGTCTAAACTGTCAACAATAAGAATAGAAGTATGGAAAAACTGTAGTGCTTTCTAAGTTGAATGCCTGTAATGGAAACTGTCTGTTGTTTCAAATTTATGTGCATATTTAAATGAAAAATATCCCTCAATAAAGTTGTATGCATTGTTATTATTATTATTATTACCATTATTATTATTATTATTATTATTATTATTATTACTAACAAGGTACTGGAATAGAACAACAATGTCGATAGCTAAAACTGTACCAAAATTTATGTTTCTAAAGCATTTTGATATGTCGGGTCATATTGACCCGAACAGTATATATGTCAAGTAAAAGTGAACAGAACAGCAGGGTTAATATCATTCTTGAAAAAATTATCAGGACATGGGAAAAAGAAGTCAAAGAAATCCAAATTGGCATTAGAAAAGATAATAGATTCAATGTGAAGTGTTTAGCTTTTGCGGATGACCTTGCAATCTTCACAAAAAATAGAAAAGAAGCCACTAACGCCATAGAGAAATTACACGAAATTGCACAAAGTACTGGACTGCAAATCTCGTATGAGAAAACCCAGTACATAGAAAGAGTGCCACAAGACAAATTGCCTATTGTGACAACCCACGGGAAAATCGTACAAGTACCACATTTTAAGTACCTGGGAGAAATCATCCAGCCATCAGGGATCAACCTAAGGGCCAATGAGGAAAGAATAAAAAAACTACAGAAAGCATATAAACTCACGTGGAACTATTATAACAAAAAGTCCATATCCATTAACGCAAAATTGAGGCACTACAACACTGTCGTACTTCTGGAGGCACTGTATGCATCTGAATCAAAACAAATAGGTGGGCAAACTAAAATCAAAGAAATAGAGAAACAAGAAAGGAAAATTCTCAGGAAAATTTTTGGCCCGATACAAGGGCAAGGAATTTGGAAGAAGAGACCAACATCAGAATTATATAAATACACAGACATGATTACGGATACAATAAGGAAAAGAAGAATGCAGTTCTACGGACATATCCACAGGATGACTGAAAACAGAATTTCAAAGCGAATTCTTAAAGTCATCAACTCAGGTAGGGGAAAAACAAAATGGATAAAAGAAGTTGAAGAGGACCTCAGACAAGCACACACAACAGTAAACGATGCAGAAAATCGAAATGAATTTAGGAACATCATCAAAAAACACAAATTTGACACCACAACACAGCAGAGAGCAGGATGCAAATGGACAGTGGAGCGAAAGAGACAACACAGTGAACACATGAAGAAAATTTGGGCTCAGAAAAAACATAAACAATCATCATAAAGGAAATAAAGTTCAAATGCTCTCTTTAAATGTGAATAATCGAAAATAATAATAATAATTCATTGTCATGCGGTTGGGTGTGTAGCGGCAATGTCGGGAGTCCTCGGTAATACTTGCGAGCTTGCGCTCTCGCACTCGTTTCCACGCTGGTGTCGTCCGCTTTCACCCGACATCAGGCCCGGGCGACGACTGCAGCGGAGACTAGCAGGGAGTCCCCGAGCGTCCGGAGGCGGAGAGTTCGGAGACGACGACACGGGACCCGCTGGCGAGTTTGAAGCGAGTACACCGCCACGTTTCTGACCTCCAGTAGCTACGCCAGCGTGTACAATAGACGAGAGCACGCGGTCTTCACTCAACTGTGTGTGTGCGTGGGGTGAGGTGGCCGCGTGTGTAACGGGATTACCTGGCGTGGGTGCGGGGGCAGCAGGAAGTGCGCATGCGCGGTGTCGCTGCGCTGGACCGTGGCCCGGCGGGGCGCGGCCGCAGCTAGCGCCGCCCCGGCCGGCCGCTCTTATCTCTCCGGAACTGCCCAGCCCAATCTCCGGCACTATCTACTGCGTGCTCCTGCCGTCGACACGGACACCTTATCTCCCACCACTCATCGACGTTGTGGATCTTTTTTACGTTACTACCCGGACCCGAAAACTACAGGCCTACGTGCTTAACGTCGGTTTGCTGCAACATTCTCGAGCGTATTCTATGTTAGAATACGAAAACTTCCTACAGAGATGCGAGCTTCTGTTTTAAAATCGCGTCCGCAGCTCGTGGTCGTGCGGTAGCGTTCTCGCTTCCCACGCCCGGGTTCCCGGGTTCGATTCCCGGCTGGGTCAGGGATTTTCTCTGCCTCGTGATGACTGGGTGTTGTGTGATGTCCTTAGGTTAGTTAGGTTTAAGTAGTTCTAAGTTCTAGGGGACTGATGACCATAGACGCGGTTCCATAGTACTCAGAGCCATTTGAACCACTTTTTAAAATCGTAACGCAATCAGCAAGCATCGCTCGTGCGAAACTCAGCTTGCCCATTCCTCGCACGATATCCTGCGAACCACGGGTGAAAGGCAACGGGCAGTATCCGTGTTCCTAGATTTCCGGAAAGCGTTTGCCACAGTGCAAACTGTTAACAAAGGCATGAGCATACGCAATAGAGTCTCAGATGATCGAAGACTTTTTCAGTAACATAACCCCTTACCAGCTTTGTTGACATTTTCAATCAGGAGATACACTACTGGCCATTAAAATTGCTACACCAAGAAGATATGCAGATGATAAACGGGTATTCATTCGACGAATATATTAAACTAGAACTGACATGTGATTACATGTTCACCCAATTTGGGTGCGTAGATCCTGAGAAATCAGTACTCAGAACAACCACACGCCTGGGCATTGAGTCAAACATAGCTCGGATGGCATGCAGGTACAGCTGCCCATGCAGCTTCAACACGATACCACAGTCCATCAAGAGTAGTGAGTGACTGGCGTATTGTGACGAGCCAGTTGCTCGCCCACCATTGACCTGACGTATCCAATTGCTGAGAGATCTGGAGAATGTGCTGGCCAGGGCAGCATTTGAACATTTTCTGTATCCAGAAAGGCCCGTACTGGACCTGCAACATGCTGTGGTGCATTACCCTGCTGAAATGTAGGGTTTCACAGGGATCGAATCAAGGGTAGAGCCACGGGTCGTAACACATCTGAAATGTAACGTCCGCTGTTCAAAGTGCCGTCAACGCGAACAAGAGGTGTAACCAATGGCACGCCATACCATCACGCCGAGTGATACGCCAGTATGGCGATGACGATTACACGATTCCAATGTGCGTTCACCGAGATGTCGCCAAACACGGATGCGACCATCATGATGCTGTAAACAGAACCTGGATTCATCCGAAAAAAATGCCGTTTTGCCATTTCTGCACCCAGGTTCGTCGTTGAGTACACCATTGCAGGCGCTCCTCTCTGTGATACAGCGTCAAGGGTAACCGCAGCCACGGTCTCCGAGCTGATAGTCCATGCTGCTGCAAAGGTCGTCGAACTGTTCGTGCAGATGGTTGTTGTCTTGCAAACGTCCCCATCTGTTGACTCAGGGATCGAGACTTGGCTGCACGATCCGTTACAGCCATGCGGGTAAGATGCCTGTCATCTCGACTGCTAGTGAAACGAGGCCGTTGGGATCCAGCACGGCATTCCGTATTACCCTCCTGAACCCACCTATTCCATATTCTGCTAAGAGTCATTGGATCTCCACCAACGCGAGCAGCAATGTCGCGATACGATAAATCGCAATCGCGATAGGCTACAATCCGACCTTTATCAAAGTCGGAAACGTGATGGTACGCATTCCTCCTCCTTACACGAGGCATCACAACAACGTTTCACCAGGCAACGCCGGTCAACTGCTGTTTGTGTATGATAAATGTGTTGGAAACTTTCCTCATGTCAGCACGTTGTAGGTGTCGCCACCGGCGCCAATCTTGTTTCAATGCTCTGAAAAGCTAATCATTTGCATATCACAGCATCTTCTTCCTGTCGGTTAAATTTCGCGTCTATAGCACGTCATCTTCATGGTGTATCAATTTTAATGTCCAGCAGTGTATTATGTTGGGGGATGGAAAACCAAGAAGTCAAAGCACATGAAATGTTCTTTGTTTGAGTGGATTACTAAATGGTTCAAATGGCTCTGAGCACTATGGGACTTAACATCTGTGGTCATCAGTCCCCTAGAACTTAAGAACTACTTAAACCTAACTAACCTAAGGACATCACACACATCCATGCCCGAGGCAGGATTCGAACCTGCGACCGTAGCAGTCCCGCGGTTCCGGACTGCAGTGCCTAGAACCGGGTGGATTACTAGATACGGGTAACAATCTGGCCACCTTCAGAACTTAAAACCTGCGTGGTTGGTGTTGGTGCCATTACAGCTTCACAAATCGTTAAAATGATAACATCCACATACGACAAGGTTAAGAGTACCTTTACATCTTTCGTGGCCAGTGTAATTGAACGATGGTAATAAAAAGAAGGCGTTATGTCGCTAAACTTATTAAATGATACATCAGTATTTACATCAACTCGTAACAGGTACCATCATATAGACGTTTGTGTATGTGTGTGTGTGTGTGTGTGTGTGTTGTTGCTGTTGTTGTTGTTGTTGTTGTAATGTGGTGTGCCGAATGTTACGTTTCTTGAACGCTGTATGAGCATCATCTGCTGTACTTAATAAACGCAAACATGGTCCGTAGTAAACTGTAATGTCATTTTTATTTGATGACAGGTGCAATAATGTTTTATCTTAATGTGAGGTATTTAAATTGTTACCTATACTTGGCGATGTATGCAGACAATGTAGTGCTCTTCCATGTTGATTTTATAGTTGCTTCACAGTGACAAGCAGTCGAATTTAGGTAATTGCACGATTAAATACAAATCGTATTGCAGACTACTACGGACCATGTTTACGTTTATTAAACATCGGGAGGCTGTGGATCCCCAAAAATATGAAATTGTAACTGCCGTACTATTCACATGTACCATGTAACAGGAACGTATCAATGATAGTCTCTGTTACGAAATTATGAAATGATGTAATTACTGAATGTGTCAGTTACCAAGTTGCAACGGCATAACGTCTTTATTTTATGTTGTCATTTTAAGAAAGGTTTTAACTATTTGTGAAGCCGTAATGGTTGCATCCCTAATCAAGAATGTTTTATGATCTGAAGATGGCTAGATTGTTAGGCGAAACTAGCAATTAGTCCAAATAAAGAAAATTTCGTATGTGATCATTACTGCATTGGTTTTCAGTCCCCAACATAAAAAAAGGATACGGTACATTGTCCTGGACGGCGAGTGTTCATCAGAGAGAAAGGTATTGCCAGGGTTGCCTCTGGGAAGTGTTGTTCTCTGTATATGTAAACGACGTGTCATATACGATGAGCAGCAGTCTGCGGCCCCTTGGTAATGATGCTGCGGTGTATGGGAGAGTGTCATCGTTGACTGGCTGTAGGAGGACACAACGCGACTTCAACAAAATTTCTGTCCGGTATGATGAATGTCTCAGTTTGTTCTAAATGTATATATTGTAAAGATGAGAAGAAAAAGCAATCTGTAATCTACGATTTCAGTACTAGTGGTGTGTTATCCGACGCAGTCACGTCGATTACGTATTTGGGCGTAACGTTGCAAAGGAACATGAAACGGAACGAGCACTTAAGGTCCGTTGTAGGGAAGGCGAATCGTCAGCTTCTGATTACTGGGAGAAATCTAGGAAACTGTCGTTCATATATAAAGAAGAGCGCGTACATAGCCCAGAGTGACCCATTTTTGAGTACTGGTCGAGTGTTTGGGATCCTTACTATGTCGGACTGAAGCGAGACGTCGAAGTAGTTGAGAGCCGTACAGCTCGTTTTCTTGCCTGCAGGTTCGACCAACAGTGGATTAATATGGAAACCCTCCGTGAAATCAGAAGGCAATTCATGGAGCGAAAAAAAAATAAACGTTTTTCTCGTGAAACACTATTGAGGATGGCTAGAGAGCCGACATGTGTGCCACACCGCAGAACGATTCTACCGACACCAACGTACATCTCGCGTAAGGACCACGAATACAAGACAAGAGAAGTTATGGTTGGCACAGAGGCACATAAACAGTCGTTTTTACCTCGCTCCGCTTGCGGCTGGAAAAGAAAAGGGACTGACTACCAGTAACACGAGGTGACTCCCGCCATGCATCGTGTAATGGCTGCCTGCTGTGCGTGTGGATGTAGATGCATTACTGTGAGTAACGTCCACCTGCATGTTCGTGTACTCTACGAAGGCCACGTCAGTGTGTCTGTGGCGGAGAGCAGACACTATCAGAGTCATTGTCCCCGACCCCTCCTTATACCCCCCTCCCATCTTCCACGTTTCATTCGAAAAGAACGGCTGCTGGTGAGTCTCGGTATGAGCTGTAATTTCTCTCAGTTTTCCGTCATTCGTAAAACACGAGTTCCTTACAGACGAATGGAAAAACAGGTAGAAGCCGACCTCGGGGAAGATCAGTTTGGATTCCGTAGAAATATTGGAACACGTGAGGCAATACTGACCCTACGACTTATCTTAGAAGATAGGTTAAGGAAAGGCAAACCAACGTTTCTAGAATTTGTAGACTTAGAGAAAGCCTTTGAGAATGTTGACTGGAATACTCTCTTTCAAATTCTAAAGGTGGCAGGGGTAAAATACAGGGAGCGGATGACTATTTACAATTTGAACAGAAGCCAGAGGGTAGTTATAAGAATCGAGGGGCAGTGGTTGGGAAGGGAGTCAGACAGGGTTGTGGCCTATCCCCGATGTTATTCAATCTGTATATTGAGCAAGCAGTAAAGGAAACAGATGAAAAATTTGGAGTAGGAATTAAAATCCATGGAGAAGAAATAAAAAC
Organism: Schistocerca serialis cubense; assembly: GCF_023864345.2. Lineage (NCBI taxonomy): Eukaryota > Metazoa > Arthropoda > Insecta > Orthoptera > Acrididae > Schistocerca > Schistocerca serialis. The sequence continues at coordinate 1,283,536,303 of NC_064638.1, read as the reverse complement.
TTTGAGGTTCGCCGATGACATTGTTATTCTGTCAGAGACAGCAAAGGACTTGGAAGAGCAGTTGAATGGAATGGATAGTGTCTTGAAAGGAGGGTATAAGATGAACATCAACAAAAGCAAAACGAGGATAGTGGAATGTAGTCGAATTAAGTCGGGTGATGCTGAGGGAATTAGATTAGGAGATGAGACACTTAAGTAGTAAAGGAGTTTTACTATTTGGGGAGCAAAATAACTGATGATGGTCGAAGTAAAGAGGATATAAAATGTAGACTGGCAACGGCAAGGAAACTGTTTCTAAAGAAGCGAAATTTGTTAAGATCCAGTATAGATTTAAGTGCCAGGAAGCATTTTGTGAAAGTATTTGTATGGAGTGCAGCCATGTTTGGAAGTGAAACATGGACGATAAATAGTTTAGGCAAGAAGAGAATAGAAGGTTTCGAAATGTGGTGCTACGGAAGAATGCTGAAGATTAATTGGGTAGATTACGTAACTAATGAGTAGATACTGAATGGAATTGGGGAAAAGAGGAATTTGTGGCACAACTTCACTAGAAGAAGGTATCGGTTGGTAGGACATTTTCTAAGGCATCAAGGGATCACCAGTTTAGTATTGGAGGGCAGCGTGGAGGGTAAAAATCGTAGGAGGAGGCCAAGAGATGACTGAAGTTGGCAGACTGAGAAGGATTTAAGTTGCAGTAGGTACTGGGAGATGAAGAAGCTTGCACAGGATATAGTAGCATGGAGAACATCAAACCAGTCTCTGGGCTGAAGACCACAACAACATTCGGGATGAACTAGTACGTGTTCTTAAACTTTCAGTTGTCAACTCAAAAATAATCAATCTGCGACCATGAAACTTGCTGTTAGTCCTTCCCTCCATACTTACCCCTCTATGCGACACATACTTCCCAAATGAAGAAGTCTGCAGTTCGGTTGTTGAGAAAGGTTACACCTCGAAACTTACCTCGTGTCATTGCGGAAATATGAGGTCTTCAAAAGAAAAGATACGAAACAACGCTATAGGTATAATTGAGGTCTTTTTTCAAAAGTAATAGCCGCGCGGGATTAGCCGAGCGGTCTAGGGCGCTGCAGTTACGGATTGTGCTTCTGGTCCCGGCGGAGGTTCGAGTCCTCCCTCGGGCATGGGTGTGTGTGTATGTCCTTAGGATAATTTAGGTTAAGTAGTGTGTAAGGTTAGGGACTGATGACCTTAGCAGTTAAGTCCCATAAGATTTCATACAGATTTGGTTTTTTGATCAAAAGTAATCACCAGAGGCCGAGCGCAATTATCCTACTGCCTCACGAGTCAAAGTATTCCCAGTTTCTAGAATCGCTGTGGTTTGTGACAAGACTCAGTCCTGCACTGTGTCCTTTGAAACGTTTTTTTCGGATGATTAAACGCATGGACGTCTCAGGGCGACATATCTGGGTTGTAGGGCGGATGCTCCAACTGCTCTCACTTAGTCTTGGCCATTGTACTTTGTGTGACCTTGGAGACGTGTGGACGTGCGTTGTTGTGGAGCAGAACCACTCCCTCCGTGAGCAGCCCAGGCCGTTTGCTCTCGATGAACTTGCGTTGGCTACAGCGTCTCTCATAGTAGACATCACTCTTAATGATTTTTCCGTGCTGGAAGAATTGGATGTGTATCGGATCTCGGACGTCGAAAACGACCGTGAACAACACGCTGCCCACTGAGGGCACAGCTTTGAATTTGTTAGGAGAAAGCGGCGTAGCACCTAATGCGCGCACACCTCAGTAACCCATCCCGTCGTGCGCAGCTGTCCTCGCCCTTCGAACACTGGCTCATACCGTCACTGCCAACATTCGCTTTGTGATAGATTTGTATATGTGTGTGCGACGATGCTATGCTGATTTTGTATTTAGTTTTTGATGTTGTTAGTATCCCTCCATTATATTAGGACATGTTTTTAAAACAGAAATGCCTCGCCACAGGTAAAACGCAAAATTTTCACGTGTATGTCAGTAATACTTCTCATTACATTTTTTTATCCGGAAGATAATACATTAGTCTGTGAAGTCTGAAGATGTTCATTAGTGACTGAAACCGGCAGTCTGAGGACCTAACAAGTTTGTTGTTATAGACCGAAATAAAGAAGTATAGTCCACACTTTCCGAATCACTCTTCCATTCGCGACCTTGTTCAGCATGTGAGACTCCCACGCTTATTAAAAAGAGCCTCTCGTGACATGTGGATGTATACCCCTTCTCTGTGTGTTCCCTGTGTTCTGTGCTAATCCCGACTGGTCGTTTGGGCTGTTTCCTTTTTATTTTTTAACTCACTTGCATTACTTTTGTAGCCACTGTGCTGTACTAGAAACGCAGTTGTACGTGTGGGCAGTGCGCCCCTGTGTGTCAGTCGTAACGCCGGCCTTCCTGAGCACGTGACGTGGCTGTCGGGAGAGCCGGCCACGTCCGTCACGCTGGGGGCCGAGGGTGCCACCGCAGCAGCCTGCCTCAGCCGATCGCACACAATCGATACTCGCCAGCACCGCGCCGCGCCGCCACTATCGATACTCGGCCATCGCCATTACGCTAAGCTACCCTGTGCCGTAGCGCAGCCGTGTAGCGTGTGTACTCAAACGTACAGTAGGGACTAGTCCAAAGTAAACGTGTCACGCAGAGACCGGGCGGCCGTTCTCCCTTAAGGTCCCCACAAACTATCAAACATTATGTCAAACTTAACTACGCTTGCCAAACATTTGACTGTATACGGTGCAGTTTGACGCGTTTGTCAATCAATATATCGTGTCTGACGTGTTTGCGAGAAATTTTGCTTGACAGGAAGTTTGACAAGACAGCGGACGTTGTTTTTATCGATGTTTTGCTGCACGAGTCTTGTGAAGAATTGTTATATCACAATTTATCACACTGTTTCGTGAGGCCGGCCGGTGTGGCCGTGCGGTTCTAGGCGCTACAGTCTGGAGCCGCGTGACCACTACGGTCGCAGGTTCGAATCCTGCCTCGTGCATGGATGTGTGTAATGTCCTTAGGTTAGTTAGGTTTAAGTAGTTCTAAGTTCTAGGGGACGGATGACCACAGATGTTAAGTCCCATAGTGCTCAGAGCCATTTGAACCATTTTGAACACTGTTTCGTGAGTTTGCAGTACCATCAAAACTACACTGAAGCGCCAAAGAAAGTGGTATAGGCTGTGTATTCAAATACAGAGATATGTAAGCAGGCAGAATATGGCGCTGCGTTCGGCAACGACAAAATAAGACAATAAGTGTCTGATGCAGGTGTTAAATCTGTTACTGCTGCTACAATGGCAGGTTGTCAAGATTTAAGTGAGTGTGAGCGTGGTGTTATAGTCGGCGCACGAGCGATGAGACACAGCATCTTCGAGGCAGCGATGAAGAGGGGATTTTTCCGTACGATCATTTCACGAGCGTACCGTGAATATAAGACAATCTGGTAGAACATCAAATCTCCAACATCGCTGTAACCGGTAAAAGATCCTTCAAGAACGGGACCAACGACGACTGAAGAGAATCCTTCAACGTGACAGAAGTGCAACCGTTCCGCAAATTGCTGTAGATTTCAATGCCGGGCCGTCAAGAAAATGCCGGCGAGCGAAGCATTCAACGAAACATCATCGATATGGGCTTTCGAAACCGACCCTTCATGACGACACGACAAAAAGCTAACGTCACTTGGTCCCGTGAACACCGACATTAGACTACTGATGACTGGAAACATGTTGCCTAGTCGGAGGAGTCTCGTTTCAAATTGTATCGAGCGGATGGACGTGTGCGGGTGTGGAGAGAACCGCAGGAATCCATGGACCCTGAATGTGAGCCGTGGACTGTTCAAGTTGGTGGAGGCTCTGTAATGGTGTGGGGTGTGTCTAGTTGGAGTGATATGGGACCCTTGATTCGTCTAGATACGACTCCTGTCTGATCACCTGCATCCAACGCGCGACTGCTACCGTCGCAGGTTCGAATCCAGCCACGGGCATGGGTGTGTGTGATATCGTTAGCTTGGTTAGGTTTAAGTAGTTCTAAGTTCTAGGGGACTGATGACCACAGTCCCATAGTGCTCAGAGCCATTTGTTGGTTTCAACGAGGATGGAGAGCATGAAATGCGTGGATATAGTGGAGAACGGTAAAGCGATGGAATGGGTATAGGAACAAAGAACTCTCTTAAACCTGGTTAAGAAAAAGATATCAAACCAGTGACGAAAAACGAATCTATGTCTTCCCCTAATCTAGTTTCACAAGGGCCCTAGACTCGTAGGAACATGAATAGTTCTAGGCGCTCAGTCCGGAACCGCGGGACTGCTACGGTCGCAGATTCGAATCCTGCCTCGGGCATGGATGTGTGTGATGTCCTTAGGTTAGTTAGGTTTAAGTAGTTCTAAGTTCTAGGGGACTGATGACCACAGATGTTAAGTCCCATAGTGCTCAGAGCCATTTGAACCATTTTTTTTTGAACATGAATATTCACAACTGAAATACGCAAATAACCGTAACCCCTCACTTTTATTTATCTTTCCAATACTCGATTCGGGGTACCTGTCCATCATCAGAGATCATTAATTTAATTGCCAAAACATCGATGGTTCGTACATATCATTTTTCTGGGGACTGTCTGATAGAAGGCGACAAAAATGGTCTATATTAGTGGGTGTGTACCAAGATAACCGCATAGGTGAGCGATGATATAAATTACATCTCTTTTATTGGTCGCAGGCCGCCTTTCCAAATAAAATTTACATTCCACACTCTCTGTCCAAACGGCATTAAGCAAAGATTGTGTACTAGGAGCTCTAGCGGTGAAATTGTACATATCATTATTTATTTAGTTTTGTGTTGTGTTGACTTTCTCCCACTCCCCGCCCCCCCCCCCCTCTCTCTCTCTCTCTCTCTCTGTTTGTGTGTGTGTGTGTGTGTGTGTGTGTGTGTGTGTGTGTGTGTGTGAGTGTGTGTTTTACGGAGAGAGAGAGAGAGAGAGAGAGAGAGAGATCGATGTCAGTTGTGAGGCAGGGTAGGAGATAGAGAGACGACGATGACGAAAAAGAGACGTTTCACGTAGGTAATATTAGCCACCGGTAAGCCTAATCTAAAATGTTTCTATTTAAACTTAATAATCGTCGTATGATAGTTTTGTCTCCATCATGGGTGGGTTCCTTGTGACTGTTCCACTGGATTTCAGTCACGCATGTGCGTTATCCAGAGCAAGAGATCTGTGACTGTCCGGCTTAAATCACGTTAGACGAATACCCCAAGAAATGTTACCCATTTGCGTCCCGTATCAGAGAATCATTCAGTGGGATGTACTTCCTAATGGAAGGTTGAAGTAGCATCAGGCAGGAACTTTGGAGCCCAGTGCGAGAACTCGCTCGGCTCCCACAGGTGGGCCATCACACCGAAAGACGAGTTCGTCGTAGGCGCGTGTCTACACGATCGTCGTACAGCCGTTGAGGCAGGCGCCATCGCGAAACTTGCTGCCGTCCTCGACGAGTTTCTGCATCTGCTGCGGCCATGGGCGCTCTTCTCCCGTTAGACACAGTCAGCGTTAAATGCCTTCTTGTAGCGCTTGGCGCAGTCTTGTAACCACTGTCCAGGTCTCCACGCGGTCTCTTAACAAATTTTCATTTGTTCTGAGATATTCTACAGCTGACGCGGTACCATAACCGCAGTTTGCGAGTTCATTTTTAATTGAATACGGCTGTTGACCGTCAGCGCAGTGTCGGCTGATTGATTGATCTACATCTGCATCTACATGATTACTCTGCAATTCACATTTAACTGCTTGGCAGAGGGTTCATCGAACCACAATCATACTATCTCTCCACCATTCCACTCCCGAACAGCGCGCGGGAAAAACGAACACCTAAACCTTTCTGTTCGAGCTCTGATTTCTCTTATTTTATTTTGATGATCATTCCTACCTATGTAGGTTGGGCTCAACAAAATATTTTCGCATTCGGAAGAGAAAGTTGGTGACTGAAATTTCGTAAATAGATCTCGCCGCGACGAAAAACGTCTTTGCTTTAATGACTTCCATCCCAACTCGCGTATCATATCTGCCACACTCTCTCCCCTATTACGTGATAATACAAAACGAGCTGCCCTTTTTTGCACCTTTTCGATGTCCTCCGTCAATCCCACCTGGTAAGGATCCCACACCGCGCAGCAGTATTCTAACAGAGGACGAACGAGTGTAGTGTAAGCTGTCTCTTTAGTGTACTTGCATCTTCTAAGTGTCCTGCCAATGAAACGCAACCTTAAGCTCGCCTTCCCCACAATATTATCTATGTGGTCTTTCCAACTGAAGTTGTTCGTAATTTTTACACCCAGGTACTTACTTGAATTGACAGCCTTGAGAATTGTACTATTTATCGAGTAATGGAATTCCAACGGATTTCTTTTGGAACTCGTGTGGATCACCTCACCACACCATACAGCAATCTTTTCTAAATCGCTTTGCAACTGATACTGGTCTTCGGATGACCTTACTAGACGGTAAATTACAGCATCATGTGCGAACAACCTAAGAGAACTGCTCAGATTGTCACCCAGGATTATATAGATCAGGAACAGCAGAGGTCCCAGGACGCTTCCCTGGGGAACACCTGATATCACTTCAGTTTTACTCGATGATTTGCCGTTTATTACTACGAACTGCGACTTTCCTGACAGGAAAATGGGATGATCCAGCCTGACACTCAGGCGCAGGTACTTACGCAAATGAAGTGACACAATTTCAGAGATTTTCCTTGTCTCATACAGATATAATTTTTAGGATATAGACTGAAGTGAGAAGTGAAAATCTGTACCAAGGCCTGGAATCGAACCCGTGTTTCCTGCTGACTGGTCAGGTCTGTTTGCGGCGGGGGGGGGGGGGGGGGGGGGGACCAAACAGAGAGGTTCAAATGCCTGTGAGCACTATGAGACTTAACATCTGAGGTCATCAGTACCCTAGAGCTTAGAACTACTTAAAACTAAGTAACCTAAGGACATCACACACATCCATGCCCAAGGCAGGGTTCGAACGTGCGACCGCGCCTAGAACCCCTCGGTCACCCCGGCCGGCTACTAAAGGAGAGATCACCGGCCCCATCGGATGAGGGAAGAATCGGGAAGGAAATCGGCCGTGCCCTTTGAGAGGAACCACTCTGGCAACTACCTCAAGTGATTTAGGGAAGTCACGAAGAACCTAAATCGGGACGGCCGGACGCGGGTTTGAACCGTCGTCCTCCTGACTGCGAGTTCAGTGTGCTGACCACCGCGCCACCTAGCTCGGTTCAGGGCAGACACTGCATTGCGGTTTGAGAAATAATTAGCTACTCATCAGACACTAACTGGAACATTCTCACGCAATCGGAATGTGCGTCGCGGAAGACGGAAGCGGTCAACATGATGTAAGTGTCTTCGCCACCGTAGGCGACGTCCCTTCAGAGTCACGGTGATAGTCCTGAATACTGCTAAGGTACTGACTGTCTCACTTGTCACACGGTCACTCCATTTCTGCCTCGAATATTTCGTAAGCACCGCACATGAAAGTTGTTCACCTTCGTTTCGTGTTTAGAATATGATGTCCAAGACTCGGAACCATACCCGTTGGTGTTCAGCACACATGCTTGAGAGACGAGTATTTTTGTGGTCATCGTAAGATGTTTGTGTCCCATATTCTTTTGCGGAGTTTCCTGAAAGCATTCGCCGCTTTGCCAATTCTCGCTTTTTTTCGTCGCCCAGAGAGAGATCTGATACTAGCGAGCCGAGGTAGTAAAATTTGTCGACTGCATTCAACAGGGAGCAATCCAATCTCAGGTCCCCATCGCATTGGGACGCCTCGGCAACTGTGCTGGCAGCGCTCCGGGTTGACGGTACGTCTACCAGCCAGCAGAACCGCCAGAGTATTTTTTTTCCATTTGCACTCAGTATCGAAGTGGACGTGGAGCCAGTAGCTGTGTTTCTGCGCGACCTCGGAGAAAAGAGACAGAGAGAGAGAGAGACACGGAGGAAGAGGGCGAGAGAAAGCGTGAGAGCGAAAGAAGAGGTTCTGGGTAAATCACTTCACCGCTGATCGTGACATAAACAGGTTGTTTCACACACTATATAATGATTTATGACATTACAGCGGTGAATTTTTCAGTCGAGTGAGAATTTCAGAGTCAGTGCACATCTGCCAAAATGAACAGAATAAAAAGTTGACAATTTTAGGGAAAACCATCTCGCCGGAAGAAAAGATTTTCGACACACTAAGGTATTTACCTGTCTAATCAGTAACTGACAATCAGCAGCTGCATTCAAGTAAGACTGAACTCGGAAGCTTAGATTATGGTCCCGCGCCACCTTCAGAATATCACAGAACAATTGAAAATTTGCTCCGGATCGGGACTAGAACCAGGATTTACCCCTCATAGCGAGTGGCCGCGTTAAGTACTTGGCCTATCCGAGTACGCTTCCTGGAGCGGAGTAAATCACGCCTGTGCTCGCACTAGAGTACCGAGATACCCGCAAAGAGCGAGGCCCTGTTTTCTCTGCCCACTGCCTTTGCTACGACATGAAATACTGCAGTGCAGTGTCTGAGACACTGCGTTGGTGGTCAACAGCCAGATTCTATTAAGAAAGAAATCGCAAATTGCGACTGTGACTCCGCGTCAGCAGCGGAATATTTCAGGACAAATGAAAATTTGTGCCGAACCAGGTCTCGAACCCGTATTGCCCGCTTATCGCGAGCAGTCGCCCTGACAACTTCAGCTATACTAGCACACTTCTAGGAGCGGCCAAAAATCTCCGGTTGCCCTGGTGTCTACACTCCCTTGTGCTCGCGCTATATTACCAAGATTATCGCAATCACAAGTGTCTCAGACACTGCACTGCACTGCGGTATTTCATGCCGTAGCAAGGCAATGACGAGATAATACAGTGTCTCACCGTGTGTGGGAATCGCAGCAAGATAGAGCGAGCACGAGGGGAGCAGACTCCACAGACAACAGGCCGAAGGGACATTTGGCCAACTCCTGGAAGCGTGCTCGGCTAGCCGAAGTGGTTAAGGAACCGCTCGCAATAATTGGGAAATCCGGGTTCGAATTCCGGTCCGGCATAAATTTCCATTTGTTCTAAAATATTCTACAATTGGTGCGAAATCATAATCGAAACCTGCGAATTCATTCTTAATTATTTGGCACTTTCAAGACTTGGTGGATAGCAGTCATGACTAGTAAGCAGGAGACACGGGTTCGATTCCTGGCCTTGGTACAAATTTTCACTTTTCACTTCAGTCTATATACACAAAACTACATCTGTATGGGACCAGTAAAGTCTCTGAAATTGTGTCATTTCATTTGTATAAGTACCTGCGCCTGGGTGTCAGGCTGGATCGTCCCATTTACTTTCGATGTAGAGGTCGTATACCAGAACATGCAGAGCAACGGCAGTTCTGTTCGTGTGCAAGGGGGAATTCGGAGTAGTCTGGGGCGGCAGTGAGAATTTGGAGCGAGGAAGGAGGTGTGTCAGGTTAATCTGTCCAGTTGTCTGAACCGCTGTGCCAAAGTGGCGTAATGGCTAGCGCACCTGTCTAGTAAACAGGGGGCCCAGGTTCGATTTCCGACGTTGGTAGAAGTTTTTACTCGCCGGTTGTACCTATATAAATAAAATCTTAATTATTTGTTGTTTACAGTGATATTTACAATTTTAGTTGTAACTATAACATTTACATACAAATGATTTTTCAGTTTTTATTTGAAAAGTGCTTTATTTTAAAATCAAATTCAGTTTTTCAAATAAATATACTTCAGACATAAAGTAGGAAATCAGCCTCATTTATTCACATCTCATTTCTTAAAATAATTCAAGCATGTGTGATGTCTCGGATCCATTAGCATCACTTGCTGCAGCAGAAGCTTTAGGTGTGCTACTTCTCTCCGGAAGTAAGCTTTGAGGAAAACTGCCATATCCTGGATAATGATGTGCTTTGTCTCTATCGTAATGTTTGTGTGATTGGAGTGGGTCATCAGGAACAGGCTGTGAGGCAACTGAGGATCGATACTTTTTATCTTCGTACATGCATAGTTGAAATGAAGGACAGTGGGACAGCTGGTATACATTTATATTAAAAATGAAGAAATTCCTCCTGCAACTAGTTTCAACGTTGCAACAACGTCATCTTCAGGCCCAAGCACTTGTTGACGTCATCTGCGTGTCGCTGATACTTTTTATGTTCTCGAACCAGCTAGTATGCCGAAAATGCATCATTGTAGCTAGTTCGAATGTGACTCTGACATTGAAGGGCGCGTTTTTCGAACTGAGTTTCATATATGACACTCATGATTCTCAGTTTGTTTTTTCAGTTTGAAGTTTAAATAGTCCTGAGATGAAGCGTCCCGAATTGATTATCTCACGTGAATCTCGCAAATAGAAGATTCGATATCAAAACTATCCACACCTAGAATGGCCTTCGGGGCGCGCGAGTTGTATAACGTAAAACGCACAGCACGGTACTTGGGGAGTGAAATTTCATGTCATCCGATTTGTCTTTAAGAGATTGTTTTACGAACACGAATCAAAGCTACGTCCCTTTCTATACTTAGATTCTCAATAAAACTTTGAATTTTCGTGTAAGGAAAAGCAGCGTTTTGGAATTCGTGCATGTTCTCCGCTATGCAATCTTTCTCATTCGATTTTGAGAAAACTATTCGGTAAAAAATTTTTATTTTTGCTTCTTATAGCCACGTATTGCAGCATGATAATGAACTTGTTTTCTTTTCGTTACGGCCAATGGGTATTGTGATAGTTTGAAAAGTATAACACCGTGCACGTTTTGAAAAGTTTGCAGTGAAAAATGTAGTCGCTGACCAGTTTATGTTTGAGGGATTTTAGGACATAGGCTTCTCTGTACGCAATGTAGCTAAAAAGATCGAAATTGTTCATAACGGTGAAAGGAGTGTCATGTCTGTATCGATTCTTGAGAAAATTGTCTGCGACGAGGTTAGTAGCTACGCACCACATGCACGGCTATTGCCGCTTGCTGTGGGGAGTGCGAAGCTGCCTCATGTTTCTCTTCTTCGTATACTGTCGATAGAAACCAAAGCTAGAAAAAAAGCTTAATGACAAGAAAAGAAAGCAGGAGTTATTAGCTCATTATGCTGACAGTATTTTTAAGTCTATGCTGCCTCGTTTCAGGAAACAATTTTACCTGTGTTATTAAATTTATTCGCTCATTTATTATAACTTTTTCACTTTACAATTGCCGGTTTAGCTGCGAGTGCTGCGAACTGTTGACATATCCTGCTATTGGTTGGTTCGAATGACGCACGAGCGATATCAAAATGTTAACACTTTTCCTGAACTGTACTGTGTGTAAGTGCAGCAAATAAAAGATACAAAAATGGCTCTGAGCACTATGGGACTTAACATCTATGGTCATCAGTCCCCTAGAACTTAGAACTACTTAAACCTAACTAACCTAAGGACATCACACAACACCCAGCCATCACGAGGCAGAGAAAATCCCTGACCCCGCCGGGAATCGAACCCGGGAACCCGGGCGTGGGAAGCGAGAACGCTACCGCACGACCACGAGATGCGGGCTAAAAGATACATTCTCTTAACTCATGTCAGAAGGGAGACAATGAAAATGAACAACCGGAAAATAAAACTTTTTTTTTACGGTCGCACCATGCAGCTGTGCATGTAGGAGACAATGATAATTTTTGTTTTAATATTATAGAGGAAAGTGTACGAAAGAAAAAAATAAAATGAAACTTGTGTTACTGTCTAATGACTGAAGCGAAAATTAAGACCCTGTTCTTGAGAGAAGTGTACGAAATTAATAAGAAATTTTTGTTTTGCAACCTAATAACTGGAATTGGGGTTCAGATGAAAGATTTCCTCATATCTTTCGCATTTTCTGTCGAATGTTCTAAGAAAGTGTGCACGCCGTGCTACAGTGTCCTCTTTCTCGACCAGAGATCTCTTATTTTTACAATTTTTATAGGAAGCAAACGTTGCCGTTTTTATATATGTATACACACACACACACACACATATATATATATATATATATATATATATATATATACACTCCTGGAAATGGAAAAAAGAACACATTGACACCGGTGTGTCAGACCCACCATACTTGCTCCGGACACTGCGAGAGGGCTGTACAAGCAATGATCACACGCACGGCACAGCGGACACACCAGGAACCGCGGTGTTGGCCGTCGAATGGCGCTAGCTGCGCAGCATTTGTGCACCGCCGACATCAGTGTCAGCCAGTTTGCCGTGGCATACGGAGCTCCATTGCAGTCTTTAACACTGGTAGCATGCCGCGACAGCGTGGACGTGAACCGTATGTGCAGTTGACGGACTTTGAGCGAGGGCGTATAGTGGGCATGCGGGAGGCCGGGTGGGCGTACAGCCGAATTGCTCAACACGTGGGGCGTGAGGTCTCCACAGTACATCGATGTTGTCGCCAGTGGTCGGCGGAAGGTGAACGTGCCTGTCGACCTGGGACCGGACCGCAGCGACGCACGGATGCACGCCAAGACCGTAGGATCCTACGCAGTGCCGTAGGGGACCGCACCGCCACTTCCCAGCAAATTAGGGACACTGTTGCTCCTGGGGTATCGGCGACGACCATTCGCAACCGTCTCCATGAAGCTGGGCTACGGTCCCGCACACCGTTAGGCCGTCTTCCGCTCACGCCCCAACATCGTGCAGCCCGCCTCCAGTGGTGTCGCGACAGGCGTGAATGGAGGGACGAATGGAGACGTGTCGTCTTCAGCGATGAGAGTCGCTTCTGCCTTGGTGCCAATGATGGTCGTATGCGTGTTTGGCGCCGTGCAGGTGAGTGCCACAATCAGGACTGGATACGACCGAGGCACACAGGGCCAACACCCGGCATCATGGTGTGGGGAGCGATCTCCTACACTGGCCGTACACCACTGGTGATCGTCGAGGGGACACTGAATAGTGCACGGTACATCCAAACCGTCATCGAACCCATCGTTCTACCATTCCTAGACCGGCAAGGGAACTTGCTGTTCCAACAGGACAATGCACGTCCGCATGTATCCCGTGCCATCCAACGTGCTCTAGAAGGTGTAAGTCAACTACCCTGGCCAGCAAGATCTCCGGATCTGTCCCCCATTGAGCATGTTTGGGACTGGATGAAGCGTCGTCTCACGCGGTCTGCACGTCCAGCACGAACGCTGGTCCAACTGAGGCGCCAGGTGGAAATGGCATGGCAAGCCGTTCCACAGGACTACATCCAGCATCTCTACGATCGTCTCCATGGGAGAATAGCAGCCTGCATTGCTGCGAAAGGTGGATATACACTGTACTAGTGCCGACATTGTGCATGCTCTGTTGCCTGTGTCTATGTGCCTGTGGTTCTGTCAGTGTGATCATGTGATGTATCTGACCCCAGGAATGTGTCAATAAAGTTTCCCCTTCCTGGGACAATGAATTCACGGTGTTCTTATTTCAATTTCCAGGAGTGTATATATAAGCCATTGGTCATTTATGTGCGGATGCACACATACGGTCGAACTCATGCGGGAATAGGTGTTGACACGAGCTTTGAGATTAATGGGCAGGGAGCACTACTTTCGTAGTGTGTGGAGTAAGTTAAGAATGTTAGCCTACTGGAGGAAGTGCTTGGGATAAGTCCGCGCACCAGCGCTAATTCCTGCGCACTCGGGGGCATATGGGTTGCCGGCACGTAGCTCAGCGTGTTCGGTCAGAGGGGTTAGCTGCCCTCTGTAACTAAAGGAGCTGCGTAAAGGAATCGACGATCAACTTGAGTGGCTGTCATGTGACGTCCGCCCAGACGAAACGCAACGAACATTACCGAACAAAATGGAAGAAAAGGGAGGGGGGGGGGGCTGCCTAGTAACCAGGAGATCCCGGGTTCGAATCCCGGTGGGGCACACATTTTCAACTCTCCCCGTTGATTCTATCAACGTCCTCCAAGCAACTGATGTTAGTAATTAATTGAAATGTGGTTCAGATGGCTCTGAGCACTACGGGACTTAACTTCTGAGGTCATCAGTCCCCTAGAACTTAGAACTACTTAAACCTAACCAACCTAAGGACATCACACACATCCATGCCCGGGGCAGGATTCGAACCTGCGACCGTAGCAGCCGCTTGGTTCCGGCCTGAAGCGCCAGAACCGCTCGATCACAGCGGCCGGCAATGATGAATTGTTCTCTGTGTGAATATGTAGATAAATGTAGTCAGTACAAGAATGGATATGGAAATACAAATATTAAACATGGAACTGTTATATTGTGTAATACATTGTTTGCAATTATTTTCAAGAGACACCTGAAGCAAGGCCATATTTTCCGTTTCAAACATTGTTGCAGTCAACAATGCTTCCGAATAAAGTAAATGTATGTTTGCAAAGTTTATGCTGTTTTCTTTTATTCCCATACGTCTTTATTCTCTGACTTCTATTCCGAATGCTTCATATGATGATGGGGAGAAAATACAGACACGCTCATTCAAACGGGGCTGGCAGAAGCACTTTTCACCAGCTCAGATGGGGGGGGCTCCACTGAGTTGCGTCTCTGCCAGCAGGTCCAGTCCGGTAGGGCCCTCGAGACAAGCATGTTGATGTATTCTTGCGCCATAATCACAGTGTTCTTCTGTACGTTCGCAAGGAAGAACTTGCGTGCTGCAGCAGCGTTATCTGTAAATTATTCAAGGTTCGCAGAATGACCTGAACAGTGCATGCAGAGACAGTTGCAGTTCACCCCGAACGTAAATAAATTTGTCGTATTGTTGCAGAGGAGGCTGAGTACCACAGTGGTGTACTGGTTATGATACTGAACTGTTGCATGGAGGGTCGTGAGTTCAAAACTCACCTCGACGGTAGACTTTTAATTTATATATTCGGTTCGAGTTCATTCTAGAAGTATCCACAAATGTCAAGAATCATTGTACTGGAATGTTCTGTAGCTGTATATATACAGTATGTGTTCTGGCCGGATGCAGTTCGCTCCGCGCTCTTGCATGTGCAAGTGCTGAATAAACCTTCGTTAAGTCAAGTTAGTGTTTGTCATTCATCTAGTTACACCTTCTTCTACGTGACAGTATTGCGCACACATAGGAAAAGAAGGTCACTACTGAACAATTACATTGTTGATGAGAAAATGATGGAAACAGTATCTATCCAGAGTGAACTTAAGTGAAATGATGACAGAAAACAAGTAGTAGGAAAAGGTGCCAGACTGAGAGTCGCGGGACGAGTTAAAGGCGATAGAATAGAATAGAGCTTTACCGAGATTCTTAACAAATTTCGTTGGCAGACGTGCCAACATAGGCGTTAGGCATCATGGAGAAGTTTTCTACTGAAATTTCGAGAGAGCACTTTCCGGGAAGAGTCAGACGACATATTACTTCTTCTCACAACCCGCGTAATGAGCGCAGAAAATTCGAGAAACTAGAGCCAATACAGAGGCTTACCGACAGTCATTCTTCTCACACGCCATTTGCGAGTGGAACTAGGTAAGGGGGGGGGGGGGGGGGGGGACCTGTTAGTAAGACCCTCTGCCACGCAGCATTAGGCGGCTTGCGGAGTTTGATGTACATCTACATGGTTACTCTGCAGTGCCTGGCAGAGGGTTCATCGAACCATTTTCATACTACTTCTCTACCATTCCACTCTCGAATGGCGCGTGGGAAAAAGGAACACCTAAATGTTTCCGTTCGAGCTCTGGTTTCTCTTATTTTATTATGATGATCAGAATAAAGGGACGCTCCTACCACGCACGCGCGTACACACACACACACACACACACACAAGGCACTTATACAACTACCTCGACAAGCAGAGAACGGTGAGCATGCTTCAGTCCAGACCCGACGTGAAGTTAACACCACAAAACTTGTATTGTCGCCATAGTGGTATGGACGCGAGCAGGCATGTGCCGCATGCAGCACTGGGTAACCTTTGTGATGTTCACCGGCCCCGACAAAGCATCATGTCCTGTCGAAGTTCTGCGTTAACTTCATAGCGTAAAATTCCACCTAACTACAGTTGTATTTCGCGGATTCGCTCGCTGTGCCGTGCATTTAGCTGCATTGTGTGCCGGTGATCCGGACGTAACGGAGCCGAAAGACAAATAAAAAGCTAATGCGGCGTGCAGTAACGGGGCGCGCCGTTAATGCGGACGGTCGTCGGATCAGTTCCGGCCGAGTGCTGCGGCTATAAAGACTGCTCTCTGCACACCCATCTCATTTCAGCAGTCTGCCGCGCCGCGTAATTTTACAGCCGCATTTTCTGTAACAAAGGTCACCCACTGCCGCAATCTGTCTGCCAGTTGTGAGGTGGCAACAAAACGGAATACCATCAAAAACTGATTTCGGGAAGCTGTGTTATTGTTATTACCGAGCTGTGATCCTCTTTGCTTTTTGCGTTCGGAAAACAGTATTTTTTAAATTCGTGCATAGCTTTTCCATCCAGCACCGAGCTGCGCATGATCGCGGAGGAATGGGATGTGTGAAAAACACTGATAAGCAGAAAGGACAGGGTAGGAGAACATATGTTAAGAAATCGTTAAGAAATCGTCTCAGTTGTGCGACTGGATTCGTGATTTCCTGTCAGGAAGGTCGCAGTTCGTAGTAATAGACGGCAAATCATAGAGTAAAACTAAAGTGATATCAGGTGTTCCCCAGGGAAGCGTCCTGGGACCTCTGCTGTTCCTGATTTATATAAATGACCTAGGTGACAATCTGAGCAGTTCTCTTAGGTTGTTCGCAGATGATGCTGTAATTTACCGTCTAGTAAGGTCATCCGAAGACCAGTATCAGTTGCAAAGCGATTTAGAAAAGATAGCTGTATGGTGTGGCAGGTGGCAGTTGACGCTAAATAACGAAAAGTGTGAGGTGATCCACACGAGTTCCAAAAGAAATCCGTTGGAATTCGATTACTCGATAAATAGTACAATTCTCAAGGCTGTCAATTCAAGTAAGTACCTGGGTGTTAAAATTACGAACGACTTCAGTTGGAAAGACCACATAGATAATATTGTGGGGAAGGCGAGCCAAAGGTTGCGTTTCATTGGCAGGACACTTAGAAGATGCAACAAATCTACTAAAGAGACAGATTACACTGCACTCGTTCGTCCTCTGTTAGAATATTGCTACGCGGTGTTGAATCCTTACCAGGTGGGATTGACGGAGGACATCGAAAGGGTGCAAAAAAGGGCAGCTCGTTTTGTATTATCACGTAATAGGGGAGAGAGTGTGGCAGATATGATACGC